>NC_057813.1:666160526-666469395 GCF_018294505.1 Triticum aestivum | reverse complement strand
CGCCTGAGGCCTCTGCCTCGCCGTTGCCGACCCATCATCCCATACGCCCCATTGCCGGCGGCGCCCGTCGCTCGCCATCCCCGACCTCCTCCCCGACTCCTCCTCGCGCACATTTTTGCACATCTACAGGGCCCGGTGAGGCCCCTCCTCCATTTCCCCCCTCTTCTTTCCCTCCCGTCGCTGTAGGTCGCCCCGCCGTCACGTCCGAGCTCCCGAGGAGCTCGCGGTCACCGCGCCCTCGCTTGTGCCGTTGTCACCGGACTTGCCGCCTGTCCCGAGCGCACAGGCCCCGCGGCTACCTCCTCCCGCGCTCGTCGCATGCTGTCGTCCCCGTCCCGCGCCCGCCACGCGCAGCCCGCGCGCTGGCCGCGCCGCAGTCGGCCTCTGCCGTGGCCGGCGTCACCGCCCCCTGGTGGCCTTGGGCGCACATGGGCGCCCACGCCCACACCCGTTTCACCCGTCCCGCTAAGGCCCCCTAGGCCACTGACATTAGGGGCCCGCGCCCCTGTTAAAAAAAAGAAGAACAAAAAGAAATGTGTAAAATAATAACAATAATAATTTAATTAATTAATTAATTAATCCTGTTAATTAACCCTAATTAATTATGTTTAATTAACCTAATTGCATATTAGTCTAATTAACCCTGTTTAGTTAGAATGTGTCTATGACAGACGGCCCCACTGCCCTGTTTGACCAATCAATGGTCAACGTTGACTAATGACATCATGCTAACATCATGGTGATGTAGTATTCACCTTTTAGTTTTTAATAATACTAGATGACCCGTTGCGCCGATGGCGCAAGGGGCGGGAGTAAGGCAAGTATGGAAAGAGTGAACCTAAATATATTGAGGGGCAGATTGGTACACATGGATCATTCATAATACATAGCGTTTTAAGAAGCTTATGATAGAATATTTACAGTGCTATTAGGAAGTAAGGTACTCCCTCCGTCCGGAAATACTTGTCATCAAAATCGATGAAAATGGATGTATCTAGAACTAAAATACATCTAGATACATCTATTTCAATGACAAGTATTTCTGGACGGAGGGAGTAGAAAGGGGGAGATTCATCTCATAGGCTTTATGCTTGGTGGACCATTGGCGCTGCAAATGTTCATAGTGGCTGGGGTTGAATGTTTTCATTATTCATAACAGAAATCCCTTCAACATCATCATCCAGGCTCCATTAGTACTTTTGCAGATTGTTCAGCATTGTTGTCAAATAACTGATGATTGAAGTAGAGGAAAGCAGGAAAGATAGAAAATCATACGTAAGATCAATAGATGGATGTGCTGCCCATGAGTAATAACAACTGAGGTTACATAGGTTATAATATCGCCGGCAGTTATACAAAAGCAACGTATGGCATCGTCGGCAACCACATGTAAGGTTCATCTTATCATAGAGGCAAACTAGATCTTCTTAAGACGACAGGCTATGCATGCAAAAGGCATGTGTTGCTGTAGATGGTCCGTCTAGAGGACATGGACGATGAGAGTCAGGCGGTGCTCCGCGGTAACCTTGAAACGAAAGGCGCAGATACATCCTTCATGGATGTTTGCACGGTGGCGGAACTCCGACCAGTTTCTGGTTATTGTGGCTCTCTTGTCTGTTCCCAGCATGATACGATAACTGGTGTGCAGACTGCTGTTTGCGAGCTTGACCTTGAGTGTGTCATCATCTGGTTTGATGTACTCTTTCAGCTTTTCTTTGGTGTAGTGGACCTGAAAATACTGGCATACGAGAGGAATTAATTGAGTAGATTGCAGAGTGTCATTTGGCTTTGAGTAAAAAGCTTCAAATGTACAGTTAAATATAGTTGTTTCTGTATGTATGGCACTCTAGTGAAGGAGAACAAATATAGGAAGAAAGAAAACATGTATATCAGACTATATGAATATTAGTTTCTAAAGTTACATGCAGCAAGTTGATGAGAATTGTTGTGCTGGTGCTAATAGCAGGGTACACAGCTTTTGGAATATTTTGCAATAAAGTCAATTTGGTGACTCAAAAGCACACTGCAGGTTGTGCCTCTGATGATTAGTCAGGTAAGTAGTTTGGTTGTGAGGCATAAGCAAAGATAATTCTATTTTTCAATGAAGTGGAAGGAAGGAGTGTACCATCCGTTGGCCTGGCTTTGCGAATGTTTTGTTGATGGTGTAGACATAGTATTTGATATCTGGTTTTTTGCGGCGGAACATTGCATACAACTTGTTCAAATGGTGTTGATAGAGCTTCACTTCATTGCCCTAGTGACAGTACATTTCAAGCTCTCTGCGGTATTGGACAGCAGGGGGTGGTCCTGAATTTTAAGATCAAAATGAAGCAGCACATGTAAGAAGGCTGAATACTATTTATTGTTAGGAGACTAAGTTCTAACCAAGAGAAAAGTAGAATTAAGCTTTAAACCTATAGTAGGAAGAATATAGTAACTAAGTTAGTTAAGTTGAGCATTATTGATTGGGCTGATATATGTTTTTCTTGGTTCTAAGGCAGAATATTGGCGTTGTAGAAGTATAGCAGATCATAAAAACTATTTGGTCATTTTATTTTAAATGGAAAATATCAGAACAGGATAATAAGCATTGTAGCCTGGCATTGGCTCACCGCGAATGATATACTCCGGATGCTCATATTCTGAGGAAACCCACTCTCATCAATAGAAGTTTCATTTTGAAATGACTTTGGGAATCTTTTTGAGCAAACACCTTTTTTCATGCAAGGACACTTTGGGCCATCAATGCCACAGGGCCCATGCATCATGAACTAAGCAACAAGGGAATATCCCAAAGGATCCTGTACAGGATTAGGGATCTGAGCTGAAATATAGGAATCTATAAGAGCCGGCGTGACAACTCTATCATCATCCTTCTTTTGCCAAACAAGGATGTGTGGGTGTGGCAATCCCCTCTTCTGAAACTCAATACTATGCAAGATTGAAAATAGGAGAGAAAGGCGACATAAAAACCATAAGAAAGATGTAGAAAGAGAAAGAGCAAAATGAAAGAGGCTTGCAAGGGGCAGTTCCAGCAACAATAAGACCAAAAGCATTCACATTTTTGATCCGATGAAGATACTGCATAAGCTTCATGTGGTACACCCTAACAGCTTCCGAGAAAATATGTTCCGACTTGTAGCTAATTATGAACATGAATCATACAAGACAAGACCATAAAGAGAGCTATCCTTGGGCTAATGAAACTAATTGTGAATACTGAATCTGCTGCGTAGTATAAAAGAATTCAGTTATTACCTTGGCTGACTTAGGAAGCAAATGCACGAGCCATCATCAACATCAATTTATATATTCATCTTGACAGGGGCTGAAGGAAACTAAAGGCTGACATGCAAAGTTCAGTAATCAGAAGACCAACTCCTACAGCTTCCGAGAAAAATCTTAACAACCCGCAAACATCATCTGGAACATTTCAAGCATTAAGGATGAAAAATTAAGAGTCAGAGATACTATTTGTGGTGTCCACCATTATCCTCATTTTCTGGTAGTTAATAAAATGGAAGATAGATATGATGGATAATTTATTGGAAATATCAGTAGGTGGTGCTGCAACTGTTAAAATAAGTTTCCTTGGTTATTAGTTTCCATCTAATTGGAAGATACATGACACAAATATGAAATGTTGGTCATCCAGTATGTCTAAATGGAAGATACATGGAAAAAAATATTGAATGCAACATCAATCCATTAAAATGCATTTGAGATCAAAATATATCATGCACAAAAAATGGAATTAGCTACGCTGTCGTTATTCTATTGTAAAGAAAAAAGAGAAGAAAAACCCGGAAAGATTAAAGATGCAGACTGATTACCTGAAGCGCCATATAATTTTGACCTCTTCTCAGAAGACTAATGCTAATTCTTTCAGCTTCCACTCCTATTGTATATAACACGGCATCAAAATTTCATGTAACTGTTGATTCAGTATCCTATAGTGTACAATGCAGAACATAAAAACCATGGATAAAAATGATATTCAAGGCTAGGAATTTATTCAAAAGAGAATCAAAATATATGAGAGGGTAGCGGCCTAACTATTTTATCAAATAGCAGAAAAGATTATTTACCCCTACCACACAGTTCTTTCATGCTTCCTCATATATAGAAAGAATAACTAACAATTTCAGAATGTTATGCTATATTTATACAGCAGATCACACAGGCACAGGGAGTTGCACAACAGCAACAACTTACATACAAAACTACTGGCACCAAAAGCATGGTTGATAAATCGATAAACTCTGCTGCACAACAGTTTATAACAAAAGAAATAGTAGTAACACCAGACCTAAGTAAAGCCACTCTGTACGTATCAGGCATATCCTGCTAAATTGCATAGATAATTTTGCTGCTTCATCCTCTTAACGATACACATACATCACTCTTTTTTCAAAAAACGAAAACAAAATGGCATAGATATCCTTCTCTGAAGCTCAAATATATGAGTGATATTAATGGAGAGCACATTCACCTACCGAAAGGTATGTATTCACTTATATCAAATATCTGCATATGAACACAATGAAAATACCAGCCTACTTCACATTCCACCTCTCAAAGGTGAAACAAAACACAATAAATTATATAACCGAAAAATTATTCTTTTCAAAGGTCCTGCTGAATAGTTAAAGGAGGCAATGCAAGGGAAAACAATGAAGGATCGGAGGATTACTGGGTTGATACAGTATCCAAGGGTTAACATACATGGTGGAAGTTCAAGAGCTCACTCTTATTTTACCAAATAGAATAGGTTTCACTTATAGAATGAAGAATCGATGCAAGAAAGTAAACGGTTATGCAGAGTGCCATTGCTTCGATTTCCAAAGTGTCAGAGTAATGGGCCACGGGTAGGCTCACCCGGGTCCCTGGATTTATCAAGACTTTGGGCCAGCTCCGCCTAGCTGGACCCCAGGCTGAAGCTCCGCCCTCAGGGAGCCGGCTGGTTCAACGGCCGGCTGCAAGAGGGCGGCTGACCCTAGCCTACGGCGCTCCAAGTGACCGACTCCTGCTGGCCGGCCTCTAGAGAGGGCGGCATCAGGCAGGCGGCCGCCTCACGACTTCGGTGCGGGCGAGCCCCCATCGAGAGTACAAGACAAAGCGTGGCTATAGTGAAGCCCATCCCCTCCGATGCTCGGGACAGGCGTGGCTACAGTGCTCCGTACAGGCGGAGATCTCCACACGACGAGGCACTGTGCCATGCCTCCCCTGACGTCACTCCAAGCAGGCGGAGTCCTGTTCCCCATGATGGCCCGTCGGTACGGCCTACCGGTGGCGGGCCCTATCGGGCAGTGACCCCGTAGAAGACAGCGGAAGCTCAACCAGGCAGATTCGGGAGAGGCCGGCCTCTAGCAGGCGGCCGTCCCTTGCCCCGAGGCAAGCATGCCATTAAGCTGACAAGACCAGGTGTGGCTACAGTGGCCTCCCACCAGGCGGCAGGACTGTAGCCACACTAAGATGACCAAGCCCCGTTATCAATGACATGGCTGCAGTAAGCAGCCACCAACCAGGTGGCGGGCCCCAACGGTCGGCGGATAAGCCAGAGGCTGGGGACACTGACAGCCGGGCCCAGCACCCGGACGGATTACCATTGTACCCCTGGGGGTAGGCCTATATAAACCCCCCAGGCCACCCATGCAAAGGGTTCCAACCCTGATAGAACTAGCTAGATACCTAGAGCAGGGAAGAGCTAGCCTCGCCTTCTCCTACCTCTAGACACAGCTCAAGGAGTAACTTGTAGCACTAGTGCCTTAGTGATCATGCGGAGACCCCGCAGAGTAGGAGTAGGGGTATTATCTCCACGGAGAGCCCCCAACATGGGTAAAGTTTGCCGGTGTACATGTCTACGTCTTATCCCGCTTCCAGGCATCGGCGACGTTCTACTCGCCCCCACCATGATAAGCCATCCGTTGGCATATGTCGTACGCAACCCCCGACATTTGGCGCCCACCATGGGGCTAGGTGCACCGTCTCCCGGAGATCTGCTCTGGACGGGAACCCTGTTCCTTCCTGGCGAGCGAAGCCAGCCCAGCACGCCCGACGGTGTCAGCTCTAACACGCCGCACGGTGCGGAGATCGCCTGCGCGGCGAGCTGCCTCGCCGACCTTGTCGGCGAGATCGACCTCTTCGACGAGCCGGCCTCCGACACGGGCACTAGCTGCCCTGAGAGCCGCCTCGTCAGCCTCCTCGACCAGCTCCATGTCACCAGCGATCCTGCTGTGGACCTAGAATCCGTCGGCTCCACCGATCCGATGATCGTCGACTCCGACACGGCGTCGCTCGACGCGTTCCCCACCAACGTGGTGGTCTATGACGAGCCGCCTCCTCGCGAGTACAGTGGCGGGAGCACCGTCACGGAGGTGCTCGTCATCAACAGTGGAGAGCACTTGGACGAGTGTGCTCAAGATCCCCTCGACGCAACTCTGCGCGACCTCACAGCGCCCATTCCCGAGGGTGCGGACGCTGACGCGCTGGAGGCATGCCGCCTCCAGCTTCTCGAAAGTGCTGGCCGCCTAGCCAGTATGCGCCGGCTTTCGGACGCCTACCGACGCGAGATGGACCGGGCCATAGGCGGCACGCCAGCTCCTGAGGGGACTAGCCGCCTCGGCACAGTTCGGCAGCGTGGCGCGACCATCGCCAGCATGTTCTGGGCAGAGCGCCCCGTCTACGCCACGCCTGTAGAGAACATCCGGGCCGCCCAGGCAGTGACGGATGAGCTGGACAAATACGACGGCGACGAGCGCCGCCACATGACGGAGCGTGTCCAGCATATCCTAGATGCGGCTGCCGCGCAACACGAGGCCACCTGCCGTGCTGAAGTCCCAACCCGATGAAACAACGAGCCGCCCCCACGCCAAGATCATGGGGCGACATCCCGGACGCCAACCAGTGGTGCCCGCGAAGGAAAGGGCAATGAGCCGGCTGCCAACCGCAGCCAGACGCGCCTCTCCATTGAGCGGGATGAGGACGGCCGCCCTCGTGCGGTAGAGCGGCGAGGCGACCAGCCGCCTCCCCCGCCTCGTGGAGCGAGGTAGCCCACTCCGCCTCCTGTCACGCATCCGACACCCGGCGACCGCCTTGGCCGCCGAGAGGGAGTCGGAGAGAACGATGCCTGCCATCGGATCGATCGTCTCAACCGATCCCTGGCGCTAGAAGAAGAAGATGCGCTGGGCCCGCCCTGTTTCGGTCCCCGAATTTGAGATGAGCCCTTCCCCAAAGGGTTCACCCTCCCGCGAGACACGCCCAGGTACACCGGCTCCGTGAAGCCGGAGGACTGGCTGGTCGATTACTCCACTGTCGTCAGTATAGCGAACGGCAACAAGCGCGTTGCCGTGAAATACGTCCTGCTAATGCTTCAAGGCACTGCCCGGACGTGGCTCAACAGCCTGAAGCCCCGCAGCATTAACAGTTGGGTTGATTTCACTGAGGTCTTCATCTGCAACTTCACCAGCACCTACAAGCGGGCTCCCAAGCCCCGACAGCTCTCCTTGTGCGTCCAAGGGCCCACGGAGTCGACTCACGACTACCTCACGCGCTGGACCGAGCTGCACAACTCCTGCGAGGGCGTGCACGAGGTGCAGGCCATTAAGTACTTCACCGACGGGTGCCGAGAGGGCACCCTCCTCAAGCATCGACTCCTCTGCGACGAGCCCGAGACCCTCGACGAGCTGCTGATCATCACTGACAAGCACGCCACTGCCGACTCCTCCATGAAGGCGGAGATCTTAGTCGATGCATCCGGCAAGGTAGCGCCTCAAGCACCTCGGACTCTGGCTGGTGAGACCAGTCGTAGGCAGCTGATACGTCTCCAATGTATCTATAATTTTTGATTGCTCCATGCTACTTTATCTACTGTTTTGGACTATATTGGGCTTTATTTTCTACTTTAATATTATTTTTGGGACTAACCTATTAACCGGAGGCCCATCCCAGAATTGTTGTTTTTTGCCTATTTCAGTGTTTCGAAGAAACAAAATATCAAACGGAGTTCAAACGGAATGAAACCTTCGGGAACGTGATTTTCTCACCGAACGTGATCCAGGTGACTTGGACCCTACTCCAAGAAGTGCCAGAGGCGGTCACCAGGGTGGAGGGCGCGCCCCCCTACCTCGTGGGCCCCCTGTTGCTCCACCGACGTACTCCTTCCTCCTATATATACCTACGTACCCCCGACAGATCAAAAGGAGAGCCAAAAACCTAATTCCACTGCCGCAACTTTCTGTATCCACGAGATCCCATCTTGGGGCCTGTTCTGGAGCTCCGCCGGAGGGGGCATCTACCATGGAGGGCTTCTACATCAACACCATAGCCCCTCCGATGAAGTGTGAGTAGTTTACTCAGACCTTCGGGTCCATAGCTGGTAGCTAGATGGCTTCTTCTCTCTTTTTGGATCTCAATACAATGTCCCCCCTCTCTTATGGAGATCTATTCGATGTAATCTTCTTTTTTGTGGTGTGTTTGTTGAGACCGATGAATTGTGGGTTTATGATCCAATATTATCTATGGAAAATATTTGAATCTTCTCTGAATTCTTTTATGTATGATTGAGTTATCTTTGCAAGTCTCTTCGAATTATCCTTTTTGGTTTGGCCAACTAGATTGGTAGTTCTTGCAATGGGAGAAGTGCTTAGCTTTGGGTTCAATCTTGCGGTGTCCTTACCCAGTGACAGAAAGGGTTGCAAGGCACGTATTGTATTGTTGCCATCGAGGATAACAAGATGGGGTTTTATCATATTGCATGAATTTATCCCTCTACATCATGTCATCTTGCTTAAGGCGTTACTCTGTTTTCAACTTAATACTCTAGATGCATGCTGGATAGCGGTCGATGAGTGGAGTAATAGTAGTAGATGCAGAATCATTTCGATCTACTTGTCTCAGACGTGATGCCTATACACATGATCATTACCTAGATATACTCATAACTATGCTCAATTCTGTCAATTGCTCAACAGTAATTTGTTCACCCACCATAGAATATTTATGCTCTTGAGAGAAGCCACTAGTGAAACCAATGGCCCCCGGGTCTATTCTCATCATATCAATCTCTATCGCTTTATTTACTTGCTTTGTTTTTACTTTGCCTTTTACTTTTCACTTTGCATCTATCTATCAAAAATACCAAAAAATTTATTTATCATCTGTATCAGATCTCACCCTCGTAAGTGACCGTGAAGGGATTGACAACCCCTAATCGCGTTGGTTAGGAGTAGCTATCATTTTGTGTAGGTACGAGGGATTTGTGCGTGGTCTCCTACTGAATTGATACCTTGGTTCTCAAAAACTGAGGGAAATACTTGCGTGGTCTCCTACTTTACTGCATCATCCTCTCCTCTTCGGGGAAAACCAATGCAGTGCTCAAGAGGTAGCAAGAAGAATTTCTAGCGCCGTTGCCGGGGAGGCTCACGCAAGCAAGTCAACAATACCAAGTACCCATCATAATCCCTATCTCTCGCATTACATTATTTGCCTCTCGTTTTCCTCTCCCCCACTTCACCCTTGCCGTTTTATTCGCCCTCTCTTTCCCAATCTCCTCCTCTCTTTTCCGTTTGCCTCTTTCCCTTTGCCCTTTTGTTTGCTTGTGTGTTGGATTACTTGTTGCCATGGCACAAGATAATACCAAATTGTGTGACTTCTTGAATACCAATGATAATGATTTCCTTAGTACTCCGATTGCTCCTCTTAATAATGATGAGTCTTGTGAAATCAATACCGCTTTGTTGAATCTTGTTATGAAAGATCAATTCGCCGGCCTTCCTAGTGAAGATGCCGCTACTCATCTAAACAATTTTGTTGATTTGTGTGATATGCAAAAGAAGAAAGATACGGATAACAATATTGTCAAATTGAAGTTATTTCCGTTTTCACTTAGAGATCATGCTAAAGTTTGGTTTTCATCTTTGCCTAAAAATAGTATTGATTCTTGGAACAAGTGCAAAGATGATTTTATCTCTAAGTATTTTCCTCCCGCTAAGATTATCACACTTAGGAATGATATCATGAATTTTAAACAACTTGATCATGAGCATGTTGCCCAATCTTGGGAAAGAATGAAATTAATGCTTCGCAATTGCCCTACTCATGGTTTGAATTTATGGATGATCATACAAAATTTTTATGCCGGATTGAATTTTGCTTCTAGAAATCTTTTATATTCGGCCGCGGGAGGCACGTTTATGGAAATTACGTTAGGTGATGCTACAAAATTGCTTGATAACATTATGGCTAATTATTCCCAATGGCACACCGAAAGATCTTCTAGTAAAAAAGTGCACGTTATAGAAGAAATTAATGTTTTGAGTGAAAAGATGGATGAACTTATGAAGATGTTTGCTCCTAAAAATACTCCTCTTGATCCCAATGATATGCCTTTGTCTACCTTGCTTGAGAATAATAATGAATCTATGGATGTGAATTTTGTTGGTAGGAATAGTTTTGGAAACAACGGTATAGAGGGAATTTTAATCCTAGGCCTTACCCTAATAATCCTTCTAATAATTATGGAAATTCCTACAACAACTCTTATGGAAATTTTAATAAGATGTCCTCTGAATTTGAGAGTAGTGCTAAAGAGTTTATGAATTCACAAAATAATTTTAATGCTTTACTTGAAGAGAAATTGCTTAAAGTTGATGATTTGGCTAGGAACGTTGATAGAATTTCTCTTGAGATTGATTCTTTGAAGCTTAAATCTATTCCTCCTAAGCATGATATCAATGAGTCTCTCAAAGCCATGAGAATTTCCATTGATGAGTGCAAAGAAAGAACCGCTAGGATGCGTGCTTCCAAAGATGCCTTTATTAAAGCGTGTTCTTCCAATTCCCGTGAAAATCAAGATGAAGATCCAAAAGTTATTGAGGTGTCCCCCATTAAACCTTTGTTTTGCAATATGAACCTTGATGAAACTGAATATGATCTTACTTTACCTAGAAGGCTTCTAAGAATTCGGAGTTTCTAGATCTTGATGATGAAATTGATGAAAGTGGGATTGAAATAAATAAAAACCAAGATGTTGCTAAACCCACTATTTTGGATCTCAAGGAATTTAATTATGAAAATTGCTCTTTGATTGGTTGTATTTTCTTGTTGCAATCCGTGCTAGATTCTCCTCATGCTTATAGTCAAAATAAGGCCTTTACCGAACACATTGTTGATGCCTTGATGCAATCTTATGAAGAAAAACTTGAGTTGAAAGTTTCTACCCCTAGAAAACTTTATGATGAGTGGGAACCTACTATTAAAATTAAAATTAAAGATTATGAGTTTCATGTTTTGTGTGATTTGGGTGCTAGTGTCTCCACTATTCCTAAAACTTTGTGTGATTTGCTAAACTAGCAGTGTAGCCCGCGCATTTGCGCGGCTAGATTTTACGTTCTGGCTTTATTTGGCATTTTGACATATCAATTACAACATATTTGAGAATTGATATACCAAAGTACCTGTTTAGAACATTTACAATTTTTAACATTATGATTTATCCCTTTGTTAGAATAGAAACGTTACCTATTATTTGTCGATTAGAACATATCAATGAGACATTGTTGTGCTTCATGAAAACCTCGCATGAATTTTGTTAGGCTATTATAAGGTCTAAAGTTGGGCAAGGCAACTTGCCACAATGGGCCGAGCCTAAAACCCAAAACGTTGGGCCGAGCTCTTCCACTGTAGAAATATTATAAGCATTTATAGTTAGTTGTAAATCTTGTGTTCTATTTGTCGACATGTCACCGTTGTTCATATTGTAGTCGCGACCAGGTTTAGCAATGGCTACCAATATTTGGGAGACCCCTTTCCCGAGCCCATAGGTGGTTCCATGGGTTTTAGTGTAATCGTGTTATTGCTCTAGATCCTGCTTCTGGCCCTCTCACCGTGATTCAAGCGGGTTCAAATGCTTGAAGAGCATATCTACCAAAACAAATATGATTGCCTTGGCAAAAAAAAAAAAACGCAAAATATCCACTACTACAACGTTTCTTCATCTCTACATGAAAAGGAATCCCTTCTCTCCATGAAATAGAAACCATGAAGCAATCTTACGCCATGCTCTTCCTCTCTCCCCTTGAATAAAAACCATGAAGAAATCTTACGGCATTGAATCTCTACTGCCTCTCTTTCTCCCATGGAAAACAAATCCATGTATCTCTCAATTTGGACCAAGTGAGTTGGGGTATGGATTCGTTTGATGTGCTGATGGATCTCCCATGCATTACTTGATTGATATTCCAATTGCGTAATGTGCATACATCAGCATGCCTCTGAATGCTTCAAGGCATTATGATCAACTGTAACTTAATTGATCGTACGTGATTGATACCTATGAATCAAGTCCTGCTATGTAAGATTACGCACGTTTGTCAATGCCCATCGTTTTCCGGAGGACATGCCCGACTCCTCAAGCTTAGATAGCACATTAGTGAACCCATCTTTTATTTCATTCAAAATCTCTCTATTCGGGTGAGTCGGGTATCTTTTTTCCTTCATTTTGTTCTTCTATTTTGCAATTTTACATTATTGTTTTAACAAAAAATGTACAATAGTTCAATTTTTTTAATATAAATTCACTCATCAAATACGTTAATGAAATCATGCATCATTGACCTCCTTCAAAACGCAATATTATTTCAGTCATCCGCATATCTTTTTTCCTCATGCAGTGTTCCTTTTTGTCTCTCTTATACTTTACGTTATTGTTCTGCAAAGCTTTTAGGGGAAAATACAATAGAATGAGTTAGAAAAATTCATTATATATTTGTTTGTTATGAGGTTGCCTGCCACATACACCATATAGTAATTCATTTAATATTTATAACACATTCATCAAATATTTGTGGTCTTTTGCACCGGTTTATATTTTCTTTGTGAAAACATAATGTTGAAATATATACTTCAGATGGTTTGGTTTTACAATGTTTTTAGAAAATATCCCCTTATTAGTCTGGCCATAGCTTGTGTTTTTGGTCGCGGGCGTTGTTTGCGCTATTTCATGAGTCCATATATAGTATAGTTAATTATCAGCATTCAGGTGATATAGCATATTTTGGTAGACGTATAATCAAATTGAATGGCTTATGTAAGTTCAAATAAATTTAAATGGCTGCTAGGCAAGTCGGTTACGTGACAAACAATAAGCAAAATTTGTAGGATACGTGTCCAACGCTAGAGCAGGTAAAGCAACCCAATTTGTTGCATGCTGCCATAAGCAATGACATCAGCACATGCATTAAAATATTAACTTTTTAAGGGATATGTAAATATTTGTTTGCTTGTGTACGGGTTGCACTCTCCTATTTTATTTACGAGAAAGCTATATTCCTGCCGTTCGAATTTTTGCAACAGATCCGGACGATGTCGGAGCCGTTGGATCGTGATCGCCTGGCTATTATTTTAGGTAGCGATTTGCGCGGCGGGACAGCTGGGCGTTGACCACGTTTTACTGGAAGGTTGCCGTTTCACGTTTTATGGGAGGTCGCCGGTCGCCGCGATTTTAGCAGGGGCTTTTAATGGAAGGTTGCCGTGATTTTTGGGCGTTACCCATTTTCTCTCTCATTGTTGCACTTTTTTTAAGCCAAAAAATTACATTGTGAACAGGATTCGAACTCTGGACCAGTTCATGATACAAAGAGGCACTAGCCACTATGCTAGCACAACCTTTGACGCATTTTTGAACTAGTTTTCTAATTTGTACGCTACACAGACAACAAATTTCCTTTGCCATTCAGAGTTGATCCTGGTTGCTAATAAACAGAGCGAAGGATCCACCTTATCAAGACTTTGTACCTACACAAATGTTGATCCAAACAAATTGTTGAAACATACCTGCGCTAATTTTGATGTAAATCACATGGTAATTTACTTGACGTAGTCACAAATTACATGCAAGCACTGAGGTTACTTTCATTCGGGAGAAATTTTTATTGAACATTCATTTTTTTATATTTTCGTAAGCAGGCGATGATGAGGATTCATAAGAAATAATCTTAGATCAAGAAAAACAATGTTCAATCAATTCTGAAAACATGCTTCAGCGTGTACTTGATTTGGGAGGAGTTGAGTAGATTAGGAATGTCCAACGCCCATCCTCTTCTGCATCAATTTTGAAGAGTGGCAAGATCCACCATCTCACAACATAGTTACTATGCGCTATAGTTACCAACATGGTTATTTTGTAGTTATCGGGTTAGATATACTATAGTTATCAACATGGTTATTTTGTACTTTATCGAGCAAGATCTACTATAGTTATCGGGCAATATCTACTATAGTTATCAACATGCTTACTATGCAGTTATCGGGCTAGATGTACTATAGTTATCAACATGATTAATTTTTGTAGGTATCAGGCTACATATGGTATAATACACCCCCGATAGCTTATGCGTAAATAGCATGATATTTTATACACCACAGACATGATAACTCATGCGCAAACATCGTGATAACTTTGACAGGGAGAAAAAGTTGAAGACATCACCCGACAGCTTCTACGTAATTAGCATGATAATTTACACAACATAAACCTGATAACTCATGCGCAAATACCGTGATAACTTTGACCTGGGGGAGGAGGTTTTTAAAAACATCACCAACAACTTTCGTCAAATAGCATGGTATAGTATGCACCGTATATGTGATAACTTACGCATAAATACCACAGTAACTTACGGTCCGGGGTGTTGGGAGGGGATGAAGTTGTTTGAAAACATAACCCCTCCTGATAACTTCCATATAAATACCATGATAATATACGCACCGTAAACTTGATAAATCATGTGCAAACACCCGTGATAACTTTGATGGCGGGGGGAGGCAATTGTTTGAAAACATAACCTTGATAACTTATGCGTAAATAACATGGTAATATACGGACCGCGGGCATGGTAACTCACGCACAAACACCGCGTTGTCCAAAAAAATAGCTGTTGAAAATGTACCACGGTTACTCATGTGTAAATAGCATGATAATAGACACACATCAGATCTGATAACTTACTTAGCCCGGGCCTGATAACTTTTTGCATGAAAAAAGTCTGTCAAAACATATCAACATGGGATCTAGTTTTGAAGGTCTCGTCGTGATAGATACTTTATGTGAAATCGACTTTTTGATTGGACCGACGATTTGAGCTATAAAACATTTTGAAGTTTTGAACAAGGAGAACTAGGATGACATGAAAATTTTCTTCTAATGCATGCACGCATGTGCTTGTGAATAGAAGGTTGGAGAAACTTTTTCATGCCCCGGTAATTTCTGTGTAAACAACATGATAACTTAGGCACCACAGATATGATAAATTGTGTAGAACACGTGGTAACTTCTGACCAAAAAAAAGTCGTCGAAACATATCAACATGGGATCTAGTTTCGAAGCTAGATCCCATGTTGATATGGTCTGGCGACCTTTTTTTTCGGGTCAAAAATTATCACGCCTCTCCTACGTAAGTTATCATGTTGTTTACACAAAATTTATCAAGGCATCAAAAATGGTTCCTACAATTTTTTCCTCACATGCACAAGCATCCATGCACTAGAGGACAAAAAAAGAATGTCGTCCAAAATTCCAAAATGTTTTATAGCTCAAACGCATGTCCGATTCAAATCCATTTGAACAACAAAAAGTTACGACGAGACATTCAAAACTAGATCACATATAAAAGATCACATATAAAACGGAATATTGCGCATTATGTCGGGCTGGACCCACAAAAGTAACCATGCTTGGGCTAAGTAAGGTATCAGCTCTTTATGCGTATATTACCATGTTATTTACACAAATGTAACCGAAGTATGTTTTCAAAAACTTTTTTCGATGGATCAAAATTATCGTGGTGTTTTTACAGAAGTTATTAGGTATGGGAGTCTGTATTACCATGTTATTTACAGAGTATGTTTTCAATTTTTTTCCACAGGTCAAAGTTATCGTCGTGTTTATACATAAGTTATCAAGTCTGGGAGCGTATATTATCACGCTTTTATACAGAAGTTATTGGTGGTATATTTTCAAAAACTTTTTTCCACGGGTCAAAGTTATCGTTGTGTTTGTACTTAAGTTATCAGATCCATGAGTCTATATTATCATGCTATTTACACTAAAATTTATTGGTGATATGTTTTTAACATATTTTTTCTGGGTTAGAGTTATCGTGGTATTTATACCTCAGTTATCATGTCTGCGGCGTGTATATTACCATGCGATTTACAAATAAGTTACCAGGGGTGTTTGTCAAGAACTTATTCCTAGGTTTAAATTACTCCTCCTTGTTTGTATGCAAATTATCATCTCTGTGGTGCTTAAATTATCACGTTATTTACATAGAAGTTATCGAAGTATGTTTCAATAACTTCCCCCCCTAGGTTATAAACCCAACTTGGCATACATGGACCACACGAAGAACTGGAAAAAAAGATGACTCGACATGAGAGAAAAAAGTCGAGGGTATGTTTCAACAATATTTTTCCCAGGTCAATAGTTACAATGGTATTTATACATGAGTTATCAGCACTGTGTTGTGTATATAACCATGTTATTTCCATAGAAGTTATAGAGATATGATTTCAATAACTATTTTTTCTCCATGTTAAAAATTTATCATGGTGTTTATAAGTAAGTTACCACGTCTGTTGTGCGAAATTATCATGCTATTTACACAATAGCTACCGGGGGTATGTATTTCAATAAGTAATGCCGGGTCAAAATTTTACCATGATGTTTCTACATGAGTTATCACCTCCGTTGCACATGTTTATCATGCTATTTACATATAGGTTGGGGGGGGGGGTATGTTCTAAAACAACTTTGATTCCTGGTCAAAAAGTTACCGCGTTGTTGTATGTGAGTATCACCTGGTTGTGCGTATATAACCACGTTATTTACATAGAAGTGATTGGGGGTATATTTTTCAACAACTTTTCTTTCGGAGTCAAAAGTTACCGTGGTGTTTGTACTTGAGTAATCAGCTCTATTGTGCGTATATTACGTAAAAATTATCAGGGGTATATTTTGAAACAACTTTTTTTCCGGGTCAAAAGTTATCACGGTGTTTGTTCATTACTTATCAGATCCGCAGTGCTTAAATTACCATCTTATTTAAGCCGATATTTTTTAGGCCAAGTAGAATGCAATAAGTCAGCAAAAAGAGTTTTTTGGCTAAAAGTTATCATCGTTGTCAATGCACGGCAAACTTGGCCCAATACTTAACAATATCAAATAGAATGACATGTATTGATTAGACAAGAAAAGATGTGGGACGAGTTGGTTAGTGTGGTGAATCCTCCTTTCAAGAGACCAGAGTTCAAAACCTGGGAAACACGCTTTATTTTTCTTGCAATTTTGAAGCGAAGGAAAACATTGTTAGTATTTAAAACAGAAGGTCGAGAAAATTAAGGAGAAAGAAAAGGTGCGGGATTAGAGGGGCAAGAAAAAACCGGGAGATAAAAAGCGAGATTAGCGGGTTCTAAATCTGGAGACCCTCGCGTGCGGGATTAGCGGGATTTAAACGCGTGGGTGAAAAAAAAAGATGATTGTGGGATCTAAACTGCTGCGCTAGTCTCGACCGTGAGATGCGAATTGTGCGGCATCCGGATCGTGGGGATCTGTTGCAGAATTTCATACGGCAGGAATTTAGCTTTGCCATTTTCTTTATTGTTTTACTTATTATACAGGTCTCCTCAATCCTTATTATAACATATATATATATATATATATAGGCGAATAGGTCTTTGTCCGATTGAAACTTTTTTTATAACCAATAACATGGGACCTGGCCGATATGAGTCTCCTCGTACCGTAGACCAATAGGTCTTTTTGCGTGTTTGGATCTTTTTTATTACCAATAACGTGGGCCTGGTTGTGTGCGAGTTTCTATTTGTCAAATCTCAGCCGTTAAATATTATTAACTTTGTGTAGATAAATCTTAACTGTTTGTTTTCTATCGTTTTAAGTATATAATAGATATATTTCCGTGACTATGATGATTGCTCTCTAAACTTGCATCTTGCGGATTTCACTATTAAAAAGTCTATGGGAAAAATTAATGATTTTCTCATTGTTTCAAATAAGAATTATGTGCCCGTAGATTTTATCGTTCTTGATATAGATTGCAATCCTTCATGTCCTATTATTCTTGATAGACCTTTTCTTAGAACGATTGGTGCAATTATTGATATGAAGGAAGGGAATATTAGATTCCAATTTTCCTTAAAGAAGGGCATGGAACACTTCCCTAGAAAGAAAATAAAATAACCATATGAATCTATCACGAGAGCCACTTATGGATTGCCTACCAAAGATGGCAATACCTAGATCTATCCTTGCTTTTATGCCTAGCTAGGGGCGTTAAACGATAGCGCTTGTTGGGAGGCAACCCAATTTTATTTTTGTTTTTTGTTTTTTGCTTCTGTTTAGGAATAAATAATCCATCTATCCTCTGTTTGGATGTGGTTTTATGTTTTAATTAGTGTTTGTGCCAAGTAGAACCTATAGGATAAGCTATGATGATAGTTGATTTGATTCTGCTGAAAAACAGAAACTTTGCGCTCACGAGAAAAAATTCAACAAATCATAGAAACGTGCTTTTGCATTGATTATTTTTGCTTCTGATCAATAAACAAAGTTTTCAGTACGTCCTATTTTGGTAGAATTTTTAGAGTTCCAGAAGTGTGCGTTACTTACAGATTGCTACAGACTGTTCTGTTTTTAACAGATTCTGTTTTTCGTGTGTTGCTTGCTTATTTCAATGCATCTATGGCTAATAAATTAGTTTATAAACCATAAGGAAGTTGGAATACAGTAGGTTTAACACCAATATAAATAAAGAATGAGTTCATTACATTACCTTGAAGTAGTCTTTTGTTTTCTTTCTCTAACGGATCTCACGAGATTTCTGTTGAGTTTTGTGTTGTGAAGTTTTCAAGTTTTGGGTGAATTCTTTTGATGGATTATGGAACAAGGAGTGGCAAGAGCCTAAGCTTGGGGATGCCCATGGCACCCCCAAGATAATCCAAGGACACCAAGAAGTCAAAGCTTGGGGATGCCCCGAAAGGCATCCCCTCTTTCGTCCACTTCCATTGGTAATTTACTTGGAGCTATATTTTTAGTCACTACATGTTATGTGTTTTGCTTGGAGCGTCTTGTATCATTTGTGTCTTTGCTTGTTAATTTACCACAATCATCCTTGCTGTACACACCTTTTGAGAGAGCCATACATGAATTGGAATTTGTTAGAATACTCTATGTGCTTCACTTATATCTTTTGAGCTTGATAGTTTTTCCTCATAGTACTTCAATTATATCTTTTGAGCGTGATAATTTTTGCTCTAGTTCTTCACTTATATCTTTTAGAGCACGGTGGTGGATTTGTTTTAAAGAAACTATTGATCTCTCATTGCTTCACTTAGATTATTTTGAGAGTCGTTAATAGCATGGTAATTTGCTTAATGTTAATATACTCAGTATTCAAGATATGTGAAACTTTCTTTTGAGTGAATTGAATACTAAGATAAGTTTGATGCTTGATAATTGTTTTGAGATATGGAGGTGATAATATCAAAGTCGTGGTAGTTGGGTGATTATGAATTTGAGAAATGCTTGTGTTGAAGTTTGCAAGTCCCGTAGCATGCACGTATGGTTAAAGTTGTGTAACAAATTTGAAACATGAAGTGTACCTGGCTTGTGCATCCTTATGAGTGGCGGTCGGGGACGAGCGATGGTCTTTTCCTACCAATCTATCCCCCTAGGAGCATGCGCGTAGTACTTGATTTTTGATGACTTCTAAATCTTTGCAATAAGTATATGAGTTCTTTTGACTAATGTTGAGTCCATGGATTATACGCACTCTCACCTTTCCGCCTGTGCTAGCCTCTTCGGTACCGTGCATTGCCCTTTCTCACCTTGAGAGTTGGTGCAAACTTTGCCGGTGCATCCAAACCCCGTGATACGATACGATCTATCACACATAAACCTTCTTATATCTTCCTCAAAACAGCCACCATACCTACCTATTATGGCATTTCCATAGCCATTTCGAGATATATTGCCATGCAACTTCCACCATCATCATCATGACATACATTACTTTTGTCATATTGCCATTGCATGATCATGTAGTTGACATCGTATTTGTGGCAAGGCCACCATGCATTATTTTTCATACATGTCACTCTTGATTCATTGCACCATCCCGGTACATCGCCGGAGGCATTCATATAGAGTCATATCTTGTTCTAAGTTTCGAGTTGTATCCTTATGTTGTAATCAATAGAAGTGTGATGATCATCATTATTAGAGCATTGCCCAAAAGAAAAGAAAAATAAAGGCCAAAAGGAAAAAAGGAAAGGCCCAAAAAAAGAAAAAAAAGAAAAGAAAAAAGGGCAATGCTACTATCTCTTTTTCCACACTTGTGCTTCAAAGTAGCACCTTGTTCTTCATGTAGTGAGTCTCATATATTGTGCTTCAAAGTAGCACCTTGTTCTTCATGTAGTGAGTCTCATAAGTTGTCTTTTTATACTAGTGGAAATCTTTCATTATAGAACTTGGTTTGTATATTCCTACGATGGGCTTCCTCAAATCCCCTAGGTCTTCATGAGCAAGCGAGTTGGATGCACACTCACTAGTTTTCTTTTGTTGAGCATTCATAGCTCTAGTGCATCCGTTGCATCGCAATCCCTACTCCTCATGTTGACATCAATTGATGGGCATCTCCATAGCCCGTTGATTATCCTCGTCAATGTGAGACTTTCTCATTTTTTGTCTTCTACACACAATCCCCATCATCATATTCTATTCCACCCATAGTGCTATATCCATGGCTCACGCTCATGTATTGCGTGAAGGTTGAAAAAGTTTGAGATTATTTAAGTATGAAACAATTGCTTGGCTTGTCATCTGGGGTATAGAAGTTGGGAACATCTTTGTGTGACGAAAATGAAGCATAGCTTAACTATATTATTTTGTAGGGATGAACTTTCTTTTGCCATGTTATTTTGAGAAGACATGATTGCTTTGATTAGTATGCTTGAAGTATTATTATTTTTGTGTCAATATGAACTTTTGTCTTGAATCTTTCGGATCTAAATATTCATATCACAATCAAGAAGATTTACATTGAAATTATGCCAAAGTATCACTCCGCATCAAAAATTCTTTTTTTATCATTTACCTACTCGAGGACGAGCAGGAATTAAGCTTGGGGATGCCTGATACGTCTCCAACGTATCTATAATTTTTGATTGCTCCATGCTACTTTGTCTACTGTTTTCGACTATATTGGGCTTTATTTTCCACTTTTATATTATTTTTGGGACTAACCTATTAACCGGAGGCCCAACCCAGAATTGCTATTTTTTTGCCTATTTCAGTGTTTCGAAGAAACGGAATATCAAACGGAGTCCAAACGGAATGAAACCTTCGGGAACATGATTTTCTCACCGAACGTGATCCAGGAGACTTGGACCCTACTCCAAGAAGTGCCAAAGGCGGTCACGAGGGTGGAGGGCGCGCCCCCTACCTCATGGGCCCCCTGTTGCTCCACCGACGTACTCCTTCCTCCTATATATACCTACGTACCCCCAACAGATCAAAAGGAGAGCGAAAAACCTAATTCCACCGCCGCAAATTTCTGTATCCACGAGATCCCATCTTGGGGCCTGTTCCGGAGCTCCGCCGGATTGGGCATCTACCACGGAGGGCTTTTACATCAACACCATAGCCCCTCCGATGAAGTGTGAGTAGTTTACTTCAGACCTTCGGGTCCATAGCTAGTAGCTAGATGGCTTCTTCTCTCTTTTTGGATCTCAATACAATGTTCTCCCCCTCTCTTGTGGAGATCTATTCGATGTAATCTTGTTTTTGCAGTGTGTTTGTTGAGATCGATGAATTGTGGGTTTATGATCCAGTATAATCTATGGAAAATATTTGAATCTTCTCTGAATTCTTTTATGTATGATTGAGTTATCTTTGCAAGTCTCTTCGAATTATCCTTTTTGGTTTGGCCAACTAGATTGATAGTTCTTGCAATGGGAGAAGTGCTTAGCTTTGGGTTCAATCTTGTGGTGTCCTTACCGAGTGACAGAAAGGGTTGCAAGGCACGTATTGTATTGTTGCCATCAAGGATAACAAGATGGGGTTTTTATCATATTGCATGAATTTATCCCTCTACATCATGTCATCTTGCTTAAGGCGTTACTCTGTTTTTAATTTAATACTCTAGATGCATGTTGGATAGCGGTCGATGAGTGGAGTAATAGTAGTAGATGCAGAATCGTTTCGATCTACTTGTCTTGGACGTGATGCCTATATACATGATCATTACCTAGATATACTCATAACTATGCTCAATTCTGTCAATTGCTCAACAGTAATTTGTTCACCCACCGTAGAATATTTATGCTCTTGAGAGAAGCCACTAGTGAAACCCATGGCCCCCGGGTCTATTCTCATCATATCAATCTCTATCGCTTTATTTACTTGCTTTGTTTTTACTTTGCCTTTTACTTTTCATTTTGCATCTATCTATCAAAAATACCAAAAATATTATTTATCATCTCTATCAGATCTCACCCTCGTAAGTGACCGTGAATGGATTGACAACCCCTAATCGCGTTAGTTGTGAGTAGCTATCGTTTTGTGTAGGTACGAGGGACTTGTGCATGGTCTCCTACTAGATTGATACCTTGGTTCTCAAAAACTGAGGGAAATACTTACGCTACTTTACTGCATCATCCTCTCCTCTTAGGGGAAAACCAATGCAGTGCTCAAGAGGTAGCAACAGCCCCCAACCGACAACAAGCGGAAGGCCATCCAGCCGGCTTCCAACAGCCGGCATGTGGCGACAGTCGAGGACCAGCAGCCAGAGGGACAGCCAGCGCCCAAGCGTCAGAAGGGCGGCAAGCCCAACTGGCTGCCCGCCTTCTCGTACGAATAGAGCCTTGACGCCCCCTGCAAGTTTCAGTGGCGCGAAGCCGTCCAATCATACCACCCGGAAGTGTCACTGGCTCACCAGGATTGCTAAGGGAGATGGCCTCCTGCCTCCTCCGCCTGCCGGTCCGCCGCCTCCTCCGCCCCAGCAGTCGGCGGCCCGACCAGTCGGCGCCATTCAAGATGAGTATCCCGCAAAGCACGGAGCCTATGTTGTGTTCACTAGTGTGGCCGATGATAGGCGCAGCAGATGGCAACAACCGCAAGAGGTGCATGCAGTGGCCTCTAGCACCCCAGAGTTCATGCACTGGTCAGAAAAGCCCATCAGTTGGAGCAGGGTAGACCACCCGGAAGTGATGCCGTCCCCCGGTTCCTATGCCTTAGTCCTAGATGCAACCCTTGCAACAGAGAGGCAGGCGGCTCGCTTCTCCAGGATCCTGATAGACGGCGGCAGCAGCATAAACATCATGTACCATGACACAATGGAGAAGCTGGGAATCAAACAGAAGCAGCTCCTCCCCAGTCGGACCGTATTTCATGGCATAGTCCCTGGCCTTTCCTGCTCACCAATCGGCAAGACTCAGATCGATGTTCTCTTTGGAGACAAGAATCATTTCCACCGAGAGCTAGTTTGGTTTGAGGTGGTGGACTTGGAGAGCCCTTACCATGCGCTGCTTGGCCGGCCTGCCCTGCCCAAGTTCATGGCGGTCCCACACTACGCCTACCTCAAGATGAAGATGCCATGTACCAAGGGAATCCTAACTATAGTCGGAGATTACAAGAAGTCGGCCGCCTGCGCCGCGGATAGTAGCCGGCTGGCCGAGTCCCTCGTGATTGCAACCGAGAAGCGGCTCCTAGAGTGGGTGGTGACGATGGCAGGCAAGCAGCCGGAAATGTCACCCACCCCCAAGGAGTCGGATGTAGAGGGCTCGTTCAAGCCAGCAAAGGGAACAAAGAAGATACCCTTGGACCCGGAGCACCAGGAGACACACGCTGTCGTAGGTGCGAACCTAGACAGCAAATAGGAAAGCGAGCTCGTCGATTTCCTCCGTGAGAATCGGGACATCTTTGCATGGTCTCCCAAAGACATGCCGGGTGTTCCGACGGATTTCACCGAGCACAAGTTACATGTTCGACCTGACGTCAAGCCGGTCAGGTAGCCCTCGCGCCGCCTGTCGGAGGAGAAGAGGAGAGTTGTTGGAGAAGAGATAGCCCGACTTCTGGCAGCCGGATTCATCATGGAGGTGTTTTTTCCAGAATGGCTAGCCAACCCAGTCCTAGTGCTGAAGAAGAACAAGCAGTGGCGGATGTGCATTGACTATACAAGCCTCAACAAGGCCTGCCCTAAAGATTCGTTTGCTCTGCCAAGGATTGACCAAGTGATAGACTCCACAGCCGGATGCGATCTGCTGAGTTTTTTGGATGCGTGCTCAGGTTACCACCAGATAAAGCTGAACCCAGCCGATAGGCTGAAGATCGCCTTCATCACACCATTTGGAGCCTTCTGCTACCTGACGATGATGTTCGGCTTGCGTAATGCCGGTGCCACCTTTCAGAGTTGCATGCAGAAGTGTCTCCTCAAGCAGCTCGGCGGAAATGCCCATGTCTATGTGGATGATGTGGTGGTGAAGACGGAGAAGCGTGGCACTCTGCTAGAAGATCTCAAGGAAACCTTTGAGAACCTGCGCCGATTCCAGATCAAGCTCAACCCAGAGAAATGCATCTTTGGGGTGCCAGCCGGCCAGCTTCTCGGCTTCCTGGTCTCAGAGCGCGGCATAGAGTGCAACCCTGTGAAGATCAAGGCAATTGAGATGATGAAAGTACCCGCCCGACGGCTGGACGTGCAGAAATTCACCGGCTGCTTGGGGTCAGTTAGCCGTTTCATCAGCCAGCTAGGCGAGAAGGCCCTTCCCCTATACCAACTCATGAAGAAGAACACTTTTTTCGAGTGGAACGACAAGGCGGACGAGGCATTTCTCCAACTCAAGAAGATGTTGGCAACCCCACCTATCTTGGCGGCTCTGACTGAGAAGGAGCCCATGCTCCTCAACATTGCAGCCACCAGTCGGGTTGTCCGCGTAGTCATGGTGGTAGAGCGCAAGGAGAAGGACAGAGCATTGCCGGTCCAGAGACCGGTGTATTACTTGAGCGAAGTACTGTCCGCCTCCAAGCAAAACTACCCACACTACCAGAAGATGTGTTATGGCGTGCATTTTGCCGCCAAGAAGCTGAAACCTTACTTTCAAGAGCACCCAATAACTGTCGTCTGCACGGCTCTGCTTGCTGAGATCATTGGGAGCCGAGACGCCTCTGGCCGAGTGGCCAAGTGGGCTATTGATCTGGCTCCTTACACCATCTACTACCAGCCTTGCACCGCCATCAAGTCACAAGTGCTGGCCGACTTCCTCGTCGACTAGGCCGAGACCCAGTATTTGCCGCCGGCACCAGACTCCACTCATTGGCAGATGCATTTTGATGGTTCAAAGATGTGCACTGGTCTGGGAGCCGGCGTCGTCCTCTCCTCTCCCAAGGGCGACAAGCTCAAATACGTGCTGCAAGTCCACTTCGCCGCCTCCAACAACGTAGCTGAATATGAGGCACTCATACACGGGCTCCGGCTTGCCAAGGAACTCGGCATCCGCCGGATCCTATGCTATGGTGACTCCGACTTGGTGGTCCAGCAGTCGTCAGGCGACTGGGACGCCAAGGATGCAAAGATGGCAAGCTACCGCTTCCTCGTACAACAACTCAGCGGATACTTTGATGGGTGCGAGTTCCTTCACGTGCCAAGAAACGACAACGAGCAAGCAGATGCCTTGGCACGGATTGGCTCCACCCGACAAGCAATACCAGCCGGTGTTGCCCTACACTGCCTTCTGAAGCCGTCTGTCAAGCCGTCTCCAGATTCAGACTCCATCTTTGTGCCGGCCCCTCCCGAAGCAGTCGGATCTGACTTGGTGGTCCCAGAGGCCGGCACAAGGATTTCGACAAGCGGCCCGGGGACTGCTGCAGCCGCACCCGGCCCGGGGACTTCAGCAGTCGGCCCGGGGACTTCAGCAGTCGTCCCAGGGACTTCTTCAACACAGCAGGCAGAAGCAGCTGCCAACCCGCCGCCTCCCAGCCCAACCACCCTCGTACAAGTTGCAGTAGTGGTAGTTGAAGAAGCCGCGGCGCCTTCATGGGCTCAGCCAATCCTCAAGTTCTTGGTGAATAAAGAGCTGCCGACCGATGAGATCTCAGCCCGACAAGTGCAAAGGCGAGTAGCAGCCTTCACCATAGTCAACAAAGAGCTGGTGCGACAAAGTGTCACAGGGGTTTATCAGTGTTGTGTGGAGTCGGACCAAGGCCAAGCAATACTCAGAGATATCCACCAAGGCGAGTGCGGCCACCATGCGGCTTCAAGATCACTTGTGGCCAAGGCTTTCCGCCATGGGTTCTTCTGGCCGACTTCCCTAGAAGAGGCCAAAGAGCTAGTTCAGAAGTGTCAAGGGTGTCAGATGTTCCGTTCCAAGCCACACCTTCTGGCTTCTGCACTCAAGACCATTCCCATAGCCTGGCCCTTTGCTCTTTGGGGGCTGGATATGGTAGGACCATTCAAAACATTGAATTCGACTCCCCAAGAGTCACCATGTACACCGAGGCGGATGACAAGGAAGCACGAGAAGACGGTGTCGACTTGCTGGAGGAAGGCCGGCTGTTGGCACTCAGCTGGTCAGCCATCTACCAGTAGAGTCTACGCCGATACTACAACCAAAAGGTGAAGCCAAGATCCTTCCTGGAGGGAGACCTTGTGCTCCGGCTGATCCAGCGAACAGCCGGACAGCACAAGCTCTCGGCACCTTGGGAAGGCCCTTTCATCATCAGTAAGGTGTTGGGCAACGATTCCTACTATCTGATCGATGCCTAGAAGCCCAGAGCGTGCAAGAGAGATGATTCAGGCAAAGAGACGGAGAGGCCATGGAACGCAAACCTCCTCCGAAGGTTTTACAGTTGAAAGCAGTATGTATCACGCTACCTTTTGTACTATGTATAAAGTCTCCGGGTCCTCCGAGAAGGGCTCGGGGACTACCATCTTTTATCTTTATGATAAGTGTTATATGCCTATGAGAAGGTGTAGTTTTATTTTTTCCGCCTGGCATCGGGTTCGACCAGTCGGCCCGGAGCCTCACCGCCTTGTACAATATGCCGCCTCCTGCAGCCGGACAAGTAGTGTGTCGGCACCAAAAACTTCTGTTGTCAGAAGCCACAGCTCGCAGATCGACTGTATGGCGGCCAAAGGTTGCAAAACAGTGCCCCACACGAAAAAACGACTAAGGAAGAAAACGCATATAGTAGAGGGTGGCATCGCACCTAGCCGTCCTGCTGCCAAGCAGCCGGACGGCCGGCCTCTGCTTTCATTACCAAACACTCCGAATGGCTAAGTACTAGCCCTACCACAAACAGCTAAAGTACTCAACCCAGCCAGAGTCCCAGAGCGGCTGCACTGCTGGTAAGAGCATAGCCAAGGGAGGGCGGCAAAGGAAAAAACCAAGGAGAAAAAAGGGAAGAAAGGTTGGAGGTCGGCACAGTAAGCATAAGCAATGATAGAATATTTACATGGATAAAGGCCTCTGGCCGGCATTCAGACAAAGTTTTGATATACAGCTCGCGGGCTACAGCCCGCGGGTGGAATTGCACAAATTTAACAAAATATTTAGAGCAGCAAGCAAAAAGCAGATAAAATCCTAAGGAGCAGCAGAAGACTCCGGCTGGGCGGCGCCGATTGGCGCAGCAGATGGATCTGGCTGGGCAGCGCTGGACGGTGTGGCAGAAGACTCTAGCTGGACGCTGGAGTCAGCCACACCACCTGGTGCGGCAGGCAGCTCCATCTGGGCCGAGTAATCGCCAGCTGCAGACGGGGTGGCGGAGGGCTGGAGGACGGAGTCGGTGGCGTCCATCGGAGGAACGGGTGGCTAGTCGGCCCCCACCTGGACGCCTTCAGTAGCGGTCGGCACCTCGGTGCACGGCTCATTGCTTGAGGCTCGGTCAGGTTGGGGTTGACCGTCCGCCCCGACCTCCGGCAGATCGACGTCGCTCTCCTCATCTTCTTCCTTGTCCTCCTCCTCTTCCTCCTCCCAATCTTTCCCTTCGTCGCTAGAGTCAATGACTTCAGCTGAATCTTCACTGTCCTCCGGGTTCAACCCAAGCCACTCTTGCGGAGCTTCGCCGCCTTCCTCGACCACCTCGAGGACAAAGACGCTGGTGTCACTGAAGTCCGCGATCGCAGCCGCCCTGTTGATGAGCTCAGCTTCCACCACCGCCAGCTCCTCCTCCGCTTCCAGCCAAAATGTGGTCAACTGGGCTAGATCTAGCCCAGGGTAACACGCCATGACGAATTCCAAGGCCCGGCGCGCCCCTGCCCGGGCTGCTGAGCCTTTCTAGGCTTCCAGGCGGCCGGCCGCCACCTCTAGCTAGTCGGCAGTCCGACTTGGAGTACACGGAGCCGACAAGCCTGGCCAGAGGGCGGAGACGCCTGGGCTCCGATGTGCTGGAGGCGGCGTAGTGTGCGATGGGCAGGCCGAAGCCGGGCCTGAATGCTAAGGACCTGTTCGCCAAGAGTCCGGGGAGCATCAGCGGCAATTTTCGCACCCTCCGGCCTTCGCTCCTCACGCTGGGCCTCGATCCTTTGGATTGTGGCTACAGAATGGCCCGGGAAGAAGTCTGTCCAGGCGGAAGAAGAAAAAGGCCAAGGCTATAAGCAACGGCTGACAGTTCAAAACAAGAAATCAAGAGAATGAGACTTACCATCAACCAAGTCTTCAATGCTCCTGAAGCAGGCCGTCATCTGGGCCTACTTGTCGGCCTAGGCAGAGCGTTCGATCTCAAACTCGGCGAGGAGGTTGGTCTCTGTCGTCTTCACCTTCAGCTGGGCCGCCTTGAGGGCTTCCGCCTGCTCGGCAAGCTGGGCGACCAGACGATCCCGCTCCTCGGCCAGCTTGCTACACTCCGCCTCCTTGCCACGCAGGGCGGTGTTGGCTTCGCCCAGCTGCTGCTGCAGGGCGGCATTGGCCTCTAAAGAAAGAAAGAAAATAAAAACGCATCCGTCAAGCGGACAAGACAAAGAAAAGAAACAACCGAGGAGATTCGGCCCGACTGCTCAGCAGTTGGCCCGAACCTCGAGGACTACAGCCCGCGGGTGCGCCAGCGCGCCCCCACAAAGAAAGGAAGATAGAAACTTACCCCGGCTCTCAGCCAGACGGGCAGTCTGCGTCTCCAGCTCCCGAACCCTGGAGTTGTAGGTGAAGGAAATATGCCCTAGAGGCAATAATAAAGTTATTATTTATTTCCTCATATCATGATAAATGTTTATTATTCATGCTAGAATTGTATTAACCGGAAACATGATACATGTGTGAATACATAGACAAACATAAAGTCACTAGTATGCCTCTACTTGACTAGCTCATTAATAAAAGATGGTTATGTTTCCTAACCATAGACATGTGTTGTCATTTGATTAATGGGATCACATCATTAGGATAATGATGTGATTGACATGACCCATTCCGTTAGCCTAGCACTTGAACGTTTAGTATATTGCTATTGCTTTCTTCATGACTTATACAAAGTTCCTGCAACTATGAGATTGTGCAACTCCCGTTTACCGGAAGAACACTTTGTGTGCTACCAAACATCACAACGTAACTGGGTGATTATAAAGGTGCTCTACAGGTGTTTCCGAAGGTACATGTTGGGTTGGCATAAATCAAGATTAGGTTTTGTCACTCCGATTGTCGGAGAGGTATCTCTGGGCCCTCTCGGTAATACACATCACTTAAGCCTTGCAAGCAATGCAACTAATGAGTTAGTTGTGAGATGATGTATTACGGAACGAGTAAAGAGACTTGCCGGTAACGAGATTGAACTAGGTATTGGATACCGATGATCGAATCTCGGGCAAGTAACATACCGATGACAAAGGGAACAACGTATGCTGTTATGCGGTTTGACCGATAAAGATCTTCGTAGAATATGTAGGAACCAATATGGGCATCCAGGTCCCGCTATTGGTTATTGACCGAGAATGGTTCTAGGTCCTGTCTACATAGTTCTCGAACCCGTAGGGTCCGCACGCTTAACATTATGATGATAGTTTTATTATGAGTTTATAAGTTTTGATGTACCGAAGTTTGTTCGGAGTCCCGGATGTGATCACGGACATGACGAGGAGTCTCGAAATGGTCGAGACATAAAGATTGATATATTGGAAGCCTATGTTTGGACATCGGAAAGGTTCCGGGTGAAATTGGGATTTTACCGGAACACCGGGGGGTTACCGGAACCCTCCCGGGGGTTAATGGGCCTTAGTGGGCCATGAGGGAGAAGAGGAGGGCCGGCTAGGGCAGGCCGCGCCCCCCCTCCCCCCTAGTCCGAATAGGACAAGGAAGGGGGGGGGGGGGCGGCGGCGCCCCCCTTTCCTCTTTCCCCTCCCCCCTTTCCTTCTCCACCAAGGCAAGAGGGGGGAGTCCTACTCCTGGTGGGAGTAGGACTCCTCCAGGCGCACCCCAAGGGGGCCGGACGCACCTCCCCCTCCCTCCTTTATATACGGGGGCAGGGGGGCACCCCATAACACACAAGTTGATCTACGAATCGTTCCTTAGCCGTGTGCGGTGCCCCCCTCCACCATATTCCACCTCGGTCATATTGTCGCGGAGTTTAGACGAAGCCCTGCGCCGGTAGAACATCATCATCGTCACCACGCCGTCGTGCTGACGGAACTCATCCCCGAAGCTTTGCTGGATCGGAGCCCGGGGATCGTCATCGAGCTGAACGTGTGCTGAACTCGGAGGTGCCGTACGTTCGGTGCTTGGATCGGTCGGATCGTGAAGACGTACGACTACATCAACCGCGTTGTGCTAACACTTCCGCTTACGGTCTACGAGGGTACATGGACAACACTCTCCCCTCTCGTTGCTATGCCATCACCACGATCTTGCGTGTGCGTAGGAATTTTTTTTGAAATTACTACGTTCCCCAACAGTGGTATCAGAGCCTGGTTTTATGCGTAGATGTCATATGCACGAGTAGAACACAAGTGAGTTGTGGGTGATATAAGTCATACTGCTTACCAGCATGTCATACTATGGTTCGGCGGTATTGTGAGATGAAGCGGCCCGGATCGACATTATGCGTACGCTTACGCGAGACTGGTTTCACCGCTACGAGCACTCGTTGCTTAAAGGTAACCGGCGGGTGTCTGTCTCTCTCACTTTAGCTGAATCGAGTGTGGCTATGCCCGGTCCTTGCGAAGGTTAAAACAGCACCAACTTGACAAACTATCATTGTGGTTTTTGATGCGTAGGTAAGAACGGTTCTTGCTAAGCCCGTAGCAGCCACGTAAAACTTGCAACAACAAAGTAGAGGACGTCTAACTTGTTTTTGCAGGACATGTTGTGATGTGATATGGTCAAGACGTGATGCTATATTTTATTGTATGAGATGATCATGTTTTGTAACCGAAGTTATCGGCAACTGGCAGGAGCCATATGGTTGTCGCTTTATTGCATGAAATGCAAACGCCCTGTAATTGCTTTACTTTATCACTAAGCGGTAGCGATAGTCGTAGAAGCAATAGTTGGCGAGACGACAACGATGCTATGATGGAGATCAAGGTGTCGCGCCGGTGACGATGGTGATCATGACGGTGCTTCGGAGATGGAGATCACAAGCACAAGATGATGATGGCCATATCATATCATTTATATTGATTGCATGTGATGTTTATCCTTTATGCATCTTATCTTGCTTTGATTGATGGTAGCATTTTAAGATGATCTCTCACTAAAATTATCAAGAAATGTTCTCCCTGAGTATGCACCGTTGCCAAAGTTCGTCGTGCCCAGACACCACGTGATGATCGGGTGTGATAAGCTCTACGTCCATCTATAACGGGTGCAAGCCAGTTTTGCACACGCAGAATACTCAGGTTAAACTTGACGAGCCTAGCATATGCAGATATGGCCTCGGAACACGGAGACCGAAAGGTCGAGCGTGAATCATATAGTAGATATGATCAACATTGTGATGTTCACCATTGAAAACTACTCCATCTCACGTGATGATCGGTTATGGTTTAGTTGATTTGGATCACGTGATCACTTAGATGACTAGAGAGATGTCTGTCTAAGTGGGAGTTCTTAAGCAATATGATTAATTGAACCTAAATTTATCATGAACTTAGTACCTGATAGTATTTTGCTTGTCTATGTTTGTTTGTAGATAGATGGCTCGTGTTGTTGTTCCGTTGAATTTTAATGCGTTCCTTGAGAAAGCAAAGTTGAAAGATGATGGTAGCAATTACACGGACTGGGTCCGTAACCTGAGGATTATCCTCATTGCTGCACAGAAAAGTTACGTCCTGGAAGCACCTCTGGGTGCCAGGCCTGCTGCTGATGCAACTGACGACGTTAAGAACGTCTGGCAGAGCAAAGCTGATGACTATTCTATAGTTCAGTGTGCCATGCTTTACGGCTTAGAACCGGGTCTTCAACGACGTTTTGAACGTCATGGAGCATATGAGATGTTCCAGGAGTTGAAGTTAATATTTCAAGCAAATGCCCGGATTGAGAGATATGAAGTCTCCAATAAGTTCTACAGCTGCAAGATGGAGGAGACTAGTTCTGTTAGTGAGCATATACTCAAAATGTCTGGGTATAATAATCACTTGATTCAACTAGGAGTTAATCTTCCGGAGGATAGCGTCATTGACAGAATTCTCCAATCACTGCCACCAAGCTACAAGAGCTTTGTGATGAACTATAATATGCAAGGGATGAACAAGACTATTCCCGAGCTCTTCGCAATGCTAAAAGCTGCGGAGGTAGAAATCAAGAAGGAGCATCAAGTGTTGATGGTCAACAAGACCACTAGTTTCAAGAAAAAGGGCAAAGGGAAGAAGAAGGGGAACTTCAAGAAGAACAGCAAGCAAGTTGCTGCTCAAGAGAAGAAACCCAAGTCTGGACCTAAGCCTGAAACTGAGTGCTTCTACTACAAGCAGACTGGTCACTGGAAGCGGAACTGCCCCAAGTATTTGGCGGATAAGAAGGATGGCAAAGTAAACAAAGGTATATGTGATATACATGTTATTGATGTGTACCTAACTAGAGCTCGTAGTAGCACCTGGGTATTTGATACTGGTTCTGTTGCTAATATTTGCAACTCGAAACAAGGACTACGGAATAAGCGAGCACTGGCCAAGGACGAGGTGACGATGCGCGTGGGAAACGGTTCCAAAGTCGATGTGATCGCGGTTGGCACGCTACCTCTACATCTACCTTCGGGATTAGTTTTAGACCTGAATAAATGTTATTTGGTGCCAGCGTTGAGCATGAACATTATATCTGGATCTTGTTTGATGCAAGACGGTTATTCATTTAAATCAGAGAATAATGGTTGTTCTATTTATATGAGTAATATCTTTCATGGTCATGCACCCTTGAAGAGTGGTCTATTTTTATTAAATCTCGATAGTAGTGATACACATATTCATAGTGTTGAAACCAAAAGATGCAGAGTTGATAATGATAGTGCAACTTATTTGTGGCACTGCCGTTTGGGTCATATCGGTGTAAAGCGCATGAAGAAACTCCATACTAATGGACTTTTGGAATCACTTGATTATGAATCACTTGGTACTTGCGAACCATGCCTTATGGGCAAGATGACTAAAACGCCGTTCTCCAGAACTATGGAGCGAGCAACTGATTTGTTGGAAATCATACATACTGATGTTTGTGGCCCAATGAATGTTGAGGCTCGCGGCGGGTATCGTTATTTTCTCACCTTCACAGATGATTTGAGCAGATATGGGTATATCTACTTGATGAAACACAAGTCTGAAACATTTGAAAAGTTCAAAGAATTTCAGAGTGAAGTGGAAAATCATCGTAACAAGAAAATAAAGTTTCTACGATCTGATCGTGGAGGAGAGTATTTGAGTTATGAGTTTGGCCTACACTTGAAACAATGTGGAATAGTTTCGCAACTCACGCCACCTGGAACACCACAACGAAATGGTGTGTCTGAACGTCGTAATCATACTTTACTTGATATGGTGCGATCTATGATTTCTCTTACTGATTTACCGCTATCATTTTGGGGTTATGCTTTAGAGACGGCCGCATTCACGTTAAATAGGGCACCATCAAAATCCGTTGAGACGACGCCTTATGAACTGTGGTTTGGCAAGAAACCAAAGTTGTCGTTTCTTATAGTTTGGGGCTGCGATGCTTATGTGAAGAAACTTCAACCAGATAAGCTCGAACCTAAATCGGAGAAATGTGTCTTCATAGGATACCCAAAAGAGACTATTGGGTACACCTTCTATCACAGATCCGAAGGCAAGACATTCATTGCTAAGAATGGATCCTTTCTAGAGAAGGAGTTTCTCTCAAAAGAAGTGAGTGGGAGGAAAGTAGAACTTGATGAGATAACTGTATATACTCCCTTATTGGAAAGTAGTTCATCACGAGAACCGGTTCCTGTGACAACTACACCAATTAGTGAGGAAGCTAATGATAATGATCATGAAACTTCAGATCAAGTTTCTACTGAACCTCGTAGGTCTACCAGAGTAAGATCCGCACCAGAGTGGTACGGTAATCCTATTCTGGAAGTCATGTTACTTGACCATGATGAACCTACGAACTATGAGGAAGCGATGATGAGCCCGGATTCCGCAAAATGGCTAGAAGCCATGAAATCTGAGATGGGATCCATGTATGAAAACAAAGTATGGACTTTGGTTGACTTGCCCGATGATCGGCAAGCCATTGAGAATAAATGGATCTTTAAGAAGAAGACTGACGCTGATGGTAATATTACTGTCTATAAAGCTCGACTTGTTGCAAAAGGTTTTCGACAAGTTCAAGGGGTTGACTACGATGAGACTTTCTCACCCGTAGCGATGCTTAAGTCCGTCCGAATCATGTTAGCTATTGCTGCATTTCATGATTATGAAATTTGGCAAATGGATGTCAAGACTGCATTCTTGAATGGATTTCTAGAAGAAGAGTTGTATATGATGCAGCCGGAAGGTTTTGTTGATCCAAAAGGTGCTGACAAAGTGTGCAAGCTCCAGCGTTCCATTTATGTACTGGTGCAAGCATCTCGGAGTTGGAATAAACGCTTTGATAGTGTGATCAAAGCATATGGTTTTATACAGACTTTTGGAGAAGCCTGCATTTACAAGAAAGTGAGTGGGAGCTCTGTAGCATTTCTAATTTTATATGAAGATGACATATTATTAATTCGAAATGATATAGAATTTCTGGATAGCATAAAAGGATACTTGAATAAAAGTTTTTCGATGAAAGACCTCGGTGAAGCTGCTTACATATTGGGCATCAAGATCTATAGAGATAGATCAAGACGCTTAATAGGACTTTCACAAAGCACATACCTTGACAAAATTTTGAAGAAGTTCAAAATGGATCAGGCAAAGAAAGGATTCTTGCCTGTGCTACAAGGTGTGAAGTTGAGTCAAACTCAAAGCCCGACCACAGCAGAAGATAGAGAGAAAATGAAAAATGTTCCCTATGCTTCAGCCATAGGCTCTATCATGTATGCAATACTGTGTACCAGACCTGACGTATGCTTAGCAATAAGCTTGGCAGTAAGGTACCAAAGTAATCCAGGAGTGGATCACTGGACAGCGGTCAAGAACATCCTGAAATACCTGAAAAGGACTAAGGATATGTTTCTCATATATGGAGGTGACAAAGAGCTAGTCGTAAATGGTTACGTCGATGCAAGCTTTGACACTGATCCGGACGATTCTAAATCACAAACCGGATACGTGTTTTTATTAAACGGTGGAGCTGTAAGTTGGTGCAGTTCTAAACAAAGCGTCGTAGCGGGATCTACATGTGAAGCGGAGTACATAGCTGCTTCGGAAGCAGCAAATGAAGGAGTCTGGATGAAGGAGTTCATTTCCGATCTAGGTGTCATACCTAGTGCATCGGGACCAATGAAGATCTTCTGTGACAATACTGGTGCAATTGCCTTGGCAAAGGAATCCAGATTTCACAAGAGGACCAAGCACATCAAGAGACGCTTCAATTCCATTCGGGACCAAGTCCAAGTGGGAGACATAGAGATTTGCAAGATACATACGGATCTGAATGTTGCAGACCCGTTGACTAAGCCTCTCTCACGAGCAAAACATGATCAGCACCAAGACTCCATGGGTGTTAGAATCATTACTATGTAATCTAGATTATTGACTCTAGTGCAAGTGGGAGACTGAAGGAAACATGCCCTAGAGGCAATAATAAAGTTATTATTTATTTCCTCATATCATGATAAATGTTTATTGTTCATGCTAGAATTGTATTAACCGGAAACATGATACATGTGTGAATACATAGACAAACATAAAGTCACTAGTATGCCTCTACTTGACTAGCTCATTAATAAAAGATGGTTATGTTTCCTAACCATAGACATGTGTTGTCATTTGATTAATGGGATCACATCATTAGGATAATGATGTGATTGACATGACCCATTCCGTTAGCCTAGCACTTGATCGTTTAGTATATTGCTATTGCTTTCTTCATGACTTATACAAAGTTCCTGCAACTATGAGATTGTGCAACTCCCGTTTACCGGAAGAACACTTTGTGTGCTACCAAACATCACAACGTAACTGGGTGATTATAAAGGTGCTCTACAGGTGTTTCCAAAGGTACATGTTGGGTTGGCATAAATCGAATTAGGTTTTGTCACTCCGATTGTCGGAGAGGTATCTCTAGGCCCTCTCGATAATACACATCACTTAAGCCTTGCAAGCAATGCATTAGTTGCGAGATGATGTATTACGGAACGAGTAAAGAGACTTGCCGGTAACGAGATTGAACTAGGTATTGGATACCGACGATCGAATCTCGGGCAAGTAACATACCGATGACAAAGGGAACAACGTATGCTGTTATGCGGTTTGACCGATAAAGATCTTCATAGAATATGTAGGAACCAATATGGGCATCCTGGTCCCGCTATTGGTTATTGACCGAGAATGGTTCTAGGTCATGTCTACATAGTTCTCGAACCCGTATGGTCCGCACGCTTAACGTTATGATGACAGTTTTATTATGAGTTTATAAGTTTTGATGTACCGAAGTTTTTTAGGAGTCCCGGATGTGATCACGGACATGACGAGGAGTCTCGAAATGGTCGAGACATAAAGATTGATATATTGGAAGCCTATGTTTGGACATCAGAAAGGTTCCGGGTGAAATTGGGATTTTACCGGAACACCGGGGGGTTAACGGAACCCTCCTGGGGGTTAATGGGCCTTAGTTGACCATGAGGGAGAAGAGGAGGGCCGGCCAGGGCAGGCCGCGCGCCCCCTCCCCCCGAGTCCGAAGAGGACAAGGAAGGGGGGGGGGGTGGCGGCGCCCCCCTTTCCTCTTTCCCCTCCCCCCTTTCCTTCTCCACCAAGGCAAGAGGGGGGAGTCCTACTCCCGGTGGGAGTAGGACTCCTCCAGGCGCACCCCAAGGGGGCCGGCCACACCTCCCCCTCCCTCCTTTATATACGGGGGCAGGGGGGCACCCCATAACACACAAGTTGATCTACGGATCGTTCCTTAGCCGTGTGCGGTGCCCCCCTCCACCATATTCCACCTCGGTCATATCGTCGCGGAGTTTAGGCGAAGCCCTGCGCCGGTAGAACATCATCATCGTCACCACACCGTCGTGCTGACGGAACTCATCCCCGAAGCTTTGCTGGATCGGAGCCCGGGGATCGTCATTGAGCTGAACATGTGCTGAACTCGGAGGTGCCGTACATTCGGTGCTTGGATCGGTCGGATCGTGAAGACGTACGACTACATCAACCGCGTTGTGCTAACGCTTCCGCTTACAGTCTACGAGGGTACGTGGACAACACTCTCCCCTCTCGTTGCTATGCCATCACCATGATCTTGCGTGTGCGTAGGATTTTTTTTTGAAATTACTACATTCCCCAACAGTAGGCGGTCACGCAGAGATTGTGATAGTCCTGCAGAAGAGACATCAGGCGAAATCAGCAGTCGACAATTGCAAGATAAAGTTCCGACCCGCCTGCTCAACAGCCGGCCTGGAACTTGGGGACTACACCCAGTGGGTGCGCTTGCGCCCTCCCAAGAGAGACGCAAGAGGATCATCCGAAGAAGAAAGCCAAAGATAACTTATGCGGATGGCGGTTCGCGACTCCAAGAAGGCCTCGTTGCAGTGCCTGAGGGCCTCCGCTTCTGCCCGGAGCTTGGCCTGGACGTCAAGAGATGCCTGGTTCAGGATGCCCGTCCCGCCCCCGTGTATCCAACCCACGGGTGTGGCACTGGTCGCCTCGGTGTCGGGGGCCGATGAGCTTGCGGCGCCGACCTCGTGCGGTCGCGGTGCTGAGGCCGCCTTCTCCAGACGACGGCGTGCGGGTGTGCGGACCGTAGGAATCACGTCCGTCACCACCATGTTCTCGACCTGTGGCACCGGCGGCGCAACCGGCTGCTCGTCCCGCAGCTCGCTGGCTGGCGGAGGCGGCGGAGGCGGGGGCGGTGGCACGAAGACGTCCGACATGGCTACGTCGCCGCCCTCCCGCTCCCGGATCGGGTGGTCGTCGCCGGCTCCTCCGGCCGTCTCCTCGAATTTAGGAGGAGGCGGTGCGGTGTTCAGGGGCGCCACGAGCAGCAGCTCTTGGCGGTGCACAGCCTCCGCAAGCTGCTCCTTCTCCGCGGCTTGGGCTTCAGCCTGCGCCAGCGCTCTCTCAGCAGACGCGGCGGCCTTGTCCTCCTACTCCTTGGCCAGGCGGTCGGCCTCTTCCTTGCGCGCCTCCTGCGCATTCCGCTCTGTCGCCTCCCGAAGGTCAGCGGCCGGGTCGATCCGCCAGTTGGCCGAAGAGGTCGTTGCCGACCTAAGGACCGAGGCGGTGCTCGACTTCTCAAGGGTTAGCGGGGCCCTGAAATAAGAAGACAAGTTAGAGGGCTCTCATGCCAGTTTGACGAGAAGCCAAGAAGCAAGGAAAAGATACTTACGACGACACCATAACGGGCACCTTCGGCTGCCTCTGATACTGGGCCACCTTGGCCGCGGCTTCCTTCCGCCTAGTCTTCGCGGCCGGGTTCTTGGCCTTCTTCGGGGCACTGCCAAACAGGGCAGCACCCTTCTTCCACTTGCGCTTGCTGCCACGGGCGGGCGGCCCGGAGGAGGGTCCGGTGCCGGTAGTAGCAGAGCTCCGGACGGGGCGCGGTTCGTCTTCTTCTTCGTCATCGTCGGGCCAAGTCCCCACGCCGCCGCCTTCCTCGGAGCCGCCTGCTCCACCATCGCCATCTGCTCTACCGCCGCCGCCGCCGCCTGTTGCGTCATCTGCCAGGGCGGCCGCCCCCAAGTCGGGGTCGTCCAAGTCACTCATCGCCCTGTCTGGCTGGAGGTCGTCACCCGGCCCCAGGAGGGTGGCCGTTGCCGCGGACATGTAAATATGCAACCAAGAAATAGCTGCATCATGACAAGAAATGAAGCTGAAGAAAACAGATCATGGGACAACATGAAGAAACTTACAGCGGGCAGCGGATTGTGGCGGGAGTATGGTCGCTTCCCGTACTGCCACTCTTCCTCCGATACCTTGAGGTCGAAGATCTCGTTTACCATCCGTGCGACTTCGGTAGGCGGCATCCCTTTCGTGCATAGCCGGCACGGATCGCGGTGTCCGCCCATCCGGAATATCGGATGAGGGCGGCTCTAGAGCGGGAGGACCCGGCGCTCGACGAAGGCAACGAGAAGGTCGGAGGCCACGAGGCCCTCCGACTCCTGGAGCCCTCGGAGTCGGCCGATGGCGGCCGCCGTGTCCGCCGACACCGGCTTCAGTTTGTACCCCTAGGTGGGCCGAGCCCCGGTGGGGGGCCGGCCTTATAGGCCGGCAGGTTGAGGAAGTCGGTGGCAGGGTCTACGTTCTCAACGTAGAAGTAGGACTGCCGCCACATCTTCACCGACTACGCCAGCTTGATGACGAGGAAGGCGTTCCCTTTCACCAGTCGGCGCATGGCGACGAAGCCCCCGCACTCGGTTGCCGTCTCCCTGGCGGAGGTGCCGAGCTTCCCATAAAAGAACGCTCCCCACAGCTCGATTGTGGGGAGGATGTCGATGTAGCCCTCGCACGCCGTAACAAAGGCGGAGAGTAGAGTCATGGAGTTGGGCGTGAGGTGGTGAGGCTGAAGATGGTAGAAGTCGAGGAAGGAGCGGAAGAAACTGCTCACTGGGAGGCCGAAGCCGTGGAGGAAATGCGAGAGGAAGACGAACCGCTCGTCTCCCCGCGGCGTTGGCGAGATCTCTGTTTTCGGCGGCCCCCGCGCCTTGAAGAAGGCCGCTCTGGGCATCCGGCACGTGTCACGGAGGAAGGAGATGTGATCTTCAATCATGGTCGATCCATCCCAGTCTCCGCCTCTCTCGCCCGCCATGGCTTCTGGCTGGCTGCGTGGGGAGGAGAAGAGCGTCGGCGGCGGACGACGGCGACAGCACTGCGGCAGCGCAGAACAGCGGCAGCAACGATGGAGGAGCAAGAAGAAGAAGAAGAGGAGTGGGAGCGCGAGAGCTTTGCTGCACCTCTCCCATCTCCCTACTTATAGCCCTCCGGCTATGAAGCCGAGGGGGCGGGACGTGGGTCGTGGGATTAACTGCGCCCACGACCCCACGACCCTCATTTACCGCACGCATTCACCGCACCGTAAATGGTCGTGGGAATAGCAACCGTCCCCTTCGGCGCAGCGGATCCGCCCGGTTGCCGAGGCGCGGTAGTGGCGGGCCCGGCCCAGTATCACGTCCCGTCAAGGGCGTGGGGTGGCAGGTTGACCGGGCTGGCGTGCGCCGCATGGCATGTCTGTAGCGGGCGGCGGCCCGGGAAGCTTAGCAGGCACGCTACCTTTTGCCTGCCTCGAAGTTCAAAACCAATCACACAAGCTCTGCCCGGACCAGGCCGGCCTCGGCAGTTGGTTGGCTGCATGGTGGACCGACGTCTTATCGGAGCCCGATGAGGAGGGGAAGCCACTGAGACTTCGCTGCCCCTCGACCGCAACACCTCACCAGCTTTGGGGACTACAGTCGGAGTAATGGGCCACGGGTAGGCTCACCCGGGTCCCTGGATTTATCAAGACTTTGGGCCAGCTCTGCCTAGCTGGACCCCAGGCTGAAGCTCCGCCCTCAGGGAGCCGGCTGGCTCAACGGCCGGCTGCCAGAGGGCGGCTGACCCAAGCCTACGACGCTCCGAGTGACCGACTCCTGCTGGCCGGCCTCCAGAGTGGGCGGCATCAGGCAGGCGGCCGCCTTAGGACTTCGGTGCGGCCGAGCCCCCATTGAGAGTACAAGACAGAGCGTGGCTACAGTGAAGCCTATCCCCTCCGATGCTCGGGACATGCGTGGCTACAGTGCTCCGTACATGCGGAGATCTCCGCACGATGGGGCACTGTGCCATGCCTCCCCTGACGTCGCTCCGAGCAGGCGGAGTCCTGTTCCCCATGACGGCCTGTCTGTACGGCCTACCAGTGGCGGTCCCTATCAGGCAGTGACCCCGTTGAAGATGGCAGAAGCTCAATCAGGCGGATTCGGGAGGGGCCGGCCTCTAGCAGGCGGCCGTCCCTTGCCCCGAGGCAAGCATGCCATTAAGCTGACAAGACCAAGTGTGGCTACAGTGGCCTCCCACCAGGCGGTAGGACTGTAGCCACACTAAGATGACCAAGCCCCCGTCATCAACAACATGGCTGCAGTAAGCCGCCACCAACCAGCCAGCGAGGCCCACCAGGCGGCGGGTCCCAATGGTCGGCGAAGAAGCCGGAGGCTGGGGACGCTGATAGCCAGGCCCAGCACCCAGACGAATTACCATTGTACCCCTGGGGGGTAGGCCTATATAAACCCCCCAGGCCACCCATGCAAAGGGTTCCAACCCTGATAGAACTAGCCAGATACCTAGGGCAGGGAAGAGCTAGCCTCGCCTTCTCCTACCTCTAGACACAGCTCAAGGAGCAACTTGTAGCACTAGTGCCTTAGTAATCATGCGAAGACCCTGCAGAGCAGGAGTAGGGGTATTATCTCCACAGAGAGCCTCCAACCTGGGTAAAGTTTGCCGGCGTACGTGTCTACGTCTTATCCCGCTTCCAGGCACCGTCGACGTTCTACTCACCCCCACCATGATAAGCCATCTGTTGGCATATGTCGTACCCAACCCCCGTCACAAAGTGAATTTCCATACAAAAAGAACTCTTCAGCTTGATTGTATCTTTAGGACAAAACAACTCGGCTAAATAGTACGCAATCCATCTGCCAAACTCGCATTTTCTTCACATAGAAATAACAAAAGAGTGTCAATCAAGTTACCTTCTACAGAAATGATTGTGTATTAACATCCAGACATAATCAAGAGAAAACAGGGCGCATATCCATCAAATTAAATTTCTTGCACAAAGTAGAAAAATGCCCTAAAACATGGCCATGCTTTCTAGTACTCGCTGCCTGGAATTGACACGATCTAAATTAGAATTGTAACATCACATGAGTATATACACAAGTATCTCTGGAAGTCATTGCATGACCAAAAAACTCATCAAATCCATAATTTTAGTAGTACACTCTTGATTAATGTTCAGAGTATTCATATATCATACAAGTTACCCCCCCTGATTCAAAGCAACAGACTGTTAAATACATGTCAATTTGCACCAAATCTAGTATAGTACTCTAGCTATCAATCCATGTCCTCAATGCATCCATGAAGCGTAAGTGAGCAGAAAACATTTATCACTAATTAAACGTTTCCCATTTCAAATGCCTCTGACGATTATATAATGTGCAAAACACTAACTATCTCTGGCCAACGTATGATGCAGATCTTTCTCATTTCAAATGACTCCGGTAAAAAAAATAGCCACTATCTCCCAACTCGTTGGAGTAGACGGCCTGGCATTAGATCAAGGTGAACCTCAAGTTGCAAAACATGGGCAATAATAACCTTAAAGTAAGCACATATGCATATGCATATGAACCTAGGCAACTAGGGAAGACTGCCATGAATATAGAGGACCTCTGGAGAGACCAATGTGTACTCATTACAGAATTAGTTCACGAAAAGTAAGTTGACACCACTGGAATACAATTGTATCACTTCACATACAGCAAGAAGAGCAGAAATGAGTAAGCAAATAAACATCCGCTCAAGGAGACCAGATCCAATTAGCTAAACAGCTGTAGCATAGATAGACCATAGTATTTTCTTTACCTCGCCTATTTCTGGCATCAAAGTCCTCTGCCCTCACCCCTCACCCCATCTCCAAGAAGCAAGGACACAACCAACATCAGCAAAGGACCTGTGAAAGGCAAGGAAAAAGAGCGATACACCCTGGCCTGAACCAATCGAACATAAGAAATGCAGACAGCTAACCAAGGAAGAACACCTAATTTTCAGTGTGTTTTATTGCTAATCTAGATCAAACATCAGTAAAGCAAAATTATTAAACATTAGATCAAAGCAATTAATAGAAAGTAAATGCTAAACAGGGGAACCATAGCTTGATGCGGAAATTAGAGATATTAGATTTTAACACTCCACAAGTTGTTGGCATGATCTGAAAATTAGGACTAACATATAATTATGAACACACATATATCACACTTGCAAAGGGAGAGACAAAGTTCAATTATAATTATGCACACGCACATATAACTACGTGACACATGGCAACCGCAGCAGCAAAGAAAAAACATGGCTTATTAGTTTATAAAATATAGCTTCAACGGAATCTGCATTTATACATGGATATAACACTACTCAAATGTACAAATCTGGCATCAACAATAGATCTTCACAAGTAGCCTCAAAGATTTCTTTAGTTTCCATTGCCAGCAATGTAAGCGGTAATATAGTTATGAAGAAACAAATGCTGCATTGCAAAAACAGAGCATCCCAAAAAGAAAAAGAATGAATAGGTGACATCAAACCTACAACAAATATATACCAACTATTGTCGTTTGATTTACTCACCAATCAACAAAATGTACTTATATTTGAGGTTCTAGATTAAAAAAACTTGAGAAAAGGCTAACCACTACAAAAAAAAGACTCATCCGTGACATTTTGGGCCGAACGTAAATTCTTTCTGTCATACATATGACACTTCTATGATGATAATTGTGACAAAACCCGGTATCATCATAGATGTGGTGGGCTCCTACTTCTATGACAAAAAATCATGACAAAAAATGGGCTTTTCGTCCTGGGCGGGCCGGAGAAGCAGCTGGATGACATTCTTTGGGCCGTCCATGATGGAAAAAACCATGGTAGAAGCGAGGGGGAGGAAAATTTTGGGGAGTTGCCGGTTACGGTGGGAGGTCGGGGGCCGAGCGATGCGCGTTTCTCTCGTACACGTACGCGCGTGTGTGCGAAGCGTTGGTTCTAGCTGAACCCGAGCGAGACGTTGGGCTCTAACTGAACCCGAGCGATTGCACTGCAGGCTATGCATTACTGAACCCGAGCGATCGATCGATGGCTGTTAACTGAACCTGATGGAGCAATTCCTTCGCTACTGCTGCTAACTGAAGCCGATCGATTGGGTGAACAGTGAGCATTGCACGGGGAGGGGGGGGGGGGTGGATGAACAGTGAGCAGTGGCGTTGCCTCTAGATGAACAGGACCCCGTGGTGTGGAGGAATGGATGAACAGTAGACGGTGGAGGGGTGGCCGTGGAGGGGTGGTTGAACAAGACCCCGTGGTGTGAGGGCTGGATCAACAGTAGACGGTGGAGGGCTGGATGAACAGTAGACGGTGTAGGGCTGGATGAACAGTAGACGGTGGAGTAGCGCGCGGTGGAGGCTGGATGAATAGGAGCCCATGGAGGCCGGAGAAGGTCAACGGTAGCCCGTGGAGGCTGGAGGAGGTCGACGGTGGAGATGAACAGTATCCCGTGGAGTCCCGTTTTGCGGTACGCCACACCCCTCCCGATGAATAGGACCCCCGTTTCGACCGTAGCGCTCCAACACAAGTCTGTTTCATTCGTTTTGCGGTACGCCACACCCCTCCCGATGAACAGGACCCCCGTTTCGACCGTAGCGCTCCAACACAAGTCCGTTTCGTCCGTTTTGCGGTACGCTACACCCTTCCCGGTCAACAGGACGCCCGTTTTGATCGTAGGAGGTCCGTTTCCTCCGTTTTGCGGTACGCCACAGCCCTCCCGATCAACAGGACCCCGTTCCGAACGTAGGAGGTCCGTTTCCTCCATTGTGCGGTACGCCAGGCCTCGTTTCCATCGCCTATTCCGTCCAAGCCCTCCTGATGAACAGGACCACACATTTCGTTCCGACCCAGCCGGTTGGCTCCCCATGAACACGACGACGATGTTGTTTCTCCGTTCCGACCCAGCCATGTACGTATGCGCGAGTAGGCGTTCGAGACCCTGCCCGTATGTACGTACGTGGCCGTATTTTCTTTCTTGCACCCTCGCCGATGTACGTACGTGTACATGCTACGTGCGCGCCTCTACTACGACACGTGCGCGCCTCTACATCGACTAGTATGTACGTACACGTTCGCGACCAGAATGACAACGCTACGTACGCTTCGACCAGGTGGGTCCCGACTGTCAGGCACTTCCTTGCCTACGAAGATGTAGCTAGTGGGTCCCAGCAGTCAGGGGGGCGAATCGTTTTTTTTTGCCCGGACGCACTTCCTTGCGTGCGAAGATTTAGCTGGTGGGTCCCAGCAGTCAGGGGGGCGAATAGTTTTTTTTCCCGGACGCACTTCCTTGCATGCAAAGATGTAGCTGGTGGGTCCCAGCAGTCAGGGGGGCGAATCGTTTTTTTCGGACGCACTTTCTTGTGTGCGAAGATGTAGCTGGTGGGTCCCAGCAGACAGGGGGAGCATTTTTTCGCGAAATACGGTGGACCGTCCGGTGAGTCCCCGCTGTCTGGTGGAGGAATAATTACTTTGCACGTAATAAGGAGGCACTTCCTTGCTGCGGCCATGGACCCAGCTGTCAGCCTCTCCACGTACAGTCCACGTCCGATGGAAGCCATTCCTTGACCACGTTGACCACGCTGCACCGAGAGCACCAGGGCGGTGGACGACGGCGAGGCCTAGGAAGGGGATGACACGGAGCCGGGGAAGATGCGACAGTGGATGCCCACGCGTAGAGGAGTATGAGGATTCGCTCGTTCGGCTGCGGTGTGAGGCTGCCGTCGCCGCAGAATAACAGGGGGTGTGGGTGCGTAGAGGAATGGTCTGGCCAGCGGTGGGAGTAGTAGGTGGCGGTGAGGCCTCCGCGGCATCACAGCCGGCCACGGGCGGCAGGATCAGGCGGCACGACCGGCGCTACTTTGGGCGGCTGGAGCAAGAAGACCAGAGGTTGAAGAAGCACTACGGCCGTTGGATGGACATCGTACGATCATATATTGACTAAAGTTGATATAGGCCTCTGTCCCAGTCAACTTAGTAGGCCCACAAGTCAGCCTCCCACCAAGGTTGGTCCCAGCTAGCAGGGGGGTATTCATTTTTTTGTGCGTAATAAGGAGGCACTTCCGGTGGGTCCGAGCTGACAGCGGGGGGAACGTTTTTTTCGCGAAATACGGTGGCCCGTCTTGTGGGTCCCAGCAGTCAGGGGGAAACGTTTTTTCGTGAAATACTAGTGGCCCGTCCGATGGGTCCCTGCTGTCAGGTGGAGGAACAATTATTTTCTGTGTAATAAGGAGGCACTTCCTTGCGGCTGCCGTGGACCCATCTGTCAGCCTCTCCACGTACAATACTCTTCCAATGGAAGTTGGTCGTTGACCACATTGACCATGCCGCGCCGAGAGCACCACGGCGGTGGACGACGGCGAGGCCTAGGAAGGGGACAACGCGGAGCCGTGGAAGACGCGGCAGTTGAAGCCCGTGCTGAGAGGAGTACGAGGGTTCACCGGTTCGGCTGCAGTGTGAGGCTGCCGTCGCCGCAGAATAACAGGGGGTGTGGGTGAGTAGAGGGATGCCCTGGCCAGCAGTGGGAGTAGTAGGGGGCGCTGAGGCCTGCGCGGCAGCACAGCCGGCCACGGGAGGCGGGAGGCGGTCCCGCCGGCGCTGCTTTGGCGGCTGGAGCAAGAAGATCAGAGATTGAAGAAACACGGCGGCCGTTGGATCGACATCCAACGGTTACGTCTGCTAGAATCGTTTGTTGACGTAGTATATAATAACTAAATTTTTTTTGCATACACGTAAACTAAACAGGCCCACAAGTTAAACCACTCCCTCTTTTGTTTAATAATTTATATATAGCTCATGGCAACTTCTTATACAATTTATTGCAGTCGTTTTTTTTGTTGGCCAGGGCTAATTTCGCATATTTCTGTGGGTTCCAAGCTATTTTTAATACTGAAATGTCGAGCCTGATTTAAAGTACTTTGAAAATATATTTAAAATAGCAGGTGTACCCGCACATTTGCGCGGCTAGACCATTGTTGTGTACTATTTATATGTTTTAGTTTACTATATCTTGGCATTTAGTATTTATTTTTCATGGGGGTGAAAAAACCAACACTGTATACCATTGCGTGGCACTAAAAAAACTCACATTTACAACAAAATATTTAAATGCTGCTACGATGTATGCAATGGGGGCCACTACAGTGTAGTTACATTATTCAAATATATGTGCATTTTGTTTTGTTTTTTTCATTTCTCCAATCCTCTTTAGGCATTAAGCGATACTATTTACCTTGAGCGGCATATTTTGTAGTCTTTTTTTTGAACGGATGTTTCGTAGTCTCTAGTCACTTAAGTTTCTTCTGTTGGTCCAAATTTTCTCCTTCTACCAATACATCAAACCTGATTTGACTAACACACTTTGCTTGATTCTCCTGGCCCAAATTCTAACCGATTGAAGTAGTTGTTTGGTGACTATGTCCATGAATATCCAAGCAGGATTCGCTTGTACTCTAGTCTTATTAAAAAAACATTAGTTGATATCATACTGTGCATTCCGCAACTGTATCATTACTTCATTAGTTTTATAAAACATATAATTTATTGCACTGATTTATTGTTCCAGTGTATGCAAATCAATTTTAATTTTTATGTTGTGTCATACAGTTTAATCCTAATTAAGGATTCTCCATGTAGAAGCTAGTAAGAGCAGAAAAGGGTTTGTTCTATAAAATAACAAAAAAAGATTGATAATATCAAATGGCTTGTTTGCACGTCATCATATTCATGCTCTAAGCACGTCTAAATTTTCATATAATAACGCTCTATGCTTGAAAACTATTGAATGCTCTACATGACAACCTTGTAATTAACCATGAAAATTATTTTTTTAAACGTCACACAAATCTCATCAAGTTTTCAAGGAATCTATCATTACACATTTCAAAAGTGTTCGCGTCATGGCAGCGCATCCACTTTTTCCACAATGAATATACAGTAGAAAAGGTCTTCCGCAAAAAAAGGCCAATGCAACCTTACGTGACATGCAAAACCATTAATCACGCCTCGTGATGCCTCAGCTTTGCTACAGTTCTGTTAAACGCGCCCGCGAGCCCATCGGAGCCAGTGGCTCTGCAGGCGTCGGTGTCCCGATGTTAACTGTCCATGTTCCCCCACGCTTTCCGCCTTCCATTCATGCCTGAACTTGAGATGCAGCCTCCGCAGCTAGTTCTGGCAGTGCTGGTACGCCATCTGCTGCTCCTCTAGCTCCACCGCGTGTAGACGCAACACAACAACTCTCGCGCAAACTTCAGTTCGCGGCTATCGCTACCTCCTGCAAGGGAGTTTGTTGCCATCCTCTTATATATCCTCCCTGGCCGTTACCGCGTCGTCGTCTCGCCTGATATTTGCCGGCAGGATGTGGTCGCCGAGGGTGAGGCGTGCATCGGGGTCGCTGTCATCCTTCTTGTCCGAGACCTTGCACTTGTTGAGGATGTTGGCCTTCTTACTCAACGTTTTCTTCAAAGCTTCATTGTCCTTGCGTCGGTTCCACCGGCTTAGCGGCATCTCGTCCAGTATCATAGATATTGCAGCTTCCACCGTGAGATTGATGGGTTTGATGCCGGCAGCACCGGCTCAGATGGGATTGCGGGCGTGCTTTACCGAGTTGGAGCTGATTCCAGGCAAATCAACAATGATAAATATGATGTGATTCGGACTCCAAAAGGCATAAGTAATACATTCCTTGTTGAAGCATATAAACAGGCTCAACAAAAGTGAAAAGGGAAAGGAGACTGCCTCCCGGGTCGCTCTCCTCGGGCGACTCCGGAGGCCGCCGCCGCCACCTACCCTCCGCCCTTCTCCACCACTCCCTCTCCTCGCCGTCGCCGGAGGAGGCCGCCGGGCGAAGCCTAGCGGCGGACGGCGGCGGCGAGGTTCCTCCCGTCTAGACCACCCCCACACGCTCCTTTAGATCCAACCGAAGCTCGTCGGCATGGCCATGGCGGGCGCCCAGAGCCGGTCTCTCCCACCCTCTCCCGTGCCGGATCTGGCATGCCAGCCTCCGGATCCGCCCCTCCTCCTGCTCGGGGGCGCTGTCCGTGGCCGGATTCGGCCCCGACGCCATCTTGCTTGGCTGCATCGGCTTCGGCTTGCTCCGCCAGCTGGATCTCGTCCCTCTCCACTGTCGGCTTCGACCACCTCCCATGCTGCACTGGGAGCTGGCTCCGGCGGCGCCCAAGTCCGGTGGTTCCCCCTCCGGTTCGTGCCTTTGCCGTGCTGCCCCCGCCGGTCTCTCCTCTCGTGGCAGCTGGACGGGTATGTCCGCGCGGGGCCTTGCTGTTGATGGGTGCCTCCGTCCCCGACCTTCCCCGTGTTGGACCTGCCATGGCAGTGTCTGATCTGGATGCCTTGCCCCCGTGCCCCGTCCCGTGCTCCGCCACGCACCTCCTCCGTCCTCCCTCGCCACCGCCCGTTCTGTTGTCGTCGTGCTCCTCCGCGTGCTCGCCAAACGAAGGTGGCGTCGTGGCTCTCTGCGTCTTGGGAGCCCTCCACCTCCCAGATCCCCTGGTGGGTTGTCACTGTCTCGTGGCTTCACCTGCAGGGGGCGCCGCACCAGTGGTCCTCGCTGGTGGCTCTCGGTGTCAAGGGTGCCTGCCGGCGTCGCTGCCGGTTGGATTCGCCCGGATCTGGGGCCGCCCATCCCAGCGCTGCTTGGCGCTATTGGCGGTTGCTCTGCGTCTCGTCGGGAAGGATGTGACCGGGGATGGGGAGAAATCCTTGGTCGGCCTGCTGTTGGCCGAGACAGCGGCGACGCTTCCCGTCGTTCTCCATCTTGATGGCGTTGTCTTCATTCCCCGGTCTTGTGATGTTTGGGGTGTGCTCTGTGAAGTTCTATGCTTGGTGATGCCCTTCGACTACACCGGTGGCACACAGGTGCCGTGGCATCGTCTTGGCCCGGTGTGACCGTTCGAATGTACCCCATGGCACAGATGGTGTCGCGGCGTTGTGCAGTCTTGGTTGCCCGGTGCTTTTCGATTGCGTCGATGGCACAATGACATGGTTTAGTCTCGGCTCGCCGCTGCAGTTCGAGCGCCGATGGTGCCCCTTGTTGTGTTGTGTCCCCCCTCGCCTTGGGTGGTTTGTGTGTTGTTTTGCTTTATTTCTCCCTCCTGTGCCCCCTGTAATTCTGGTTCACTTGGGCCCTATCTTGTATTAGGCTGCAAAGCCTATAGGCAACATATGAATACAATTCAGGTGGGGAGAATTTCTTCTCCCCCCCGGTGACATTAAAAAAAAAGCATATAAACAGGAATAGTGTATTTGTCTGTTTAAGGTTTTCTTTTGTCACCCGTACGTGTTCGGTTACTATGAACAGATTTTTCCTTGTATTCTACTTGATCCCTTGTTTCCCACATATTCTACATGATCTGTCATTACACCCTACGTGTCCCTTAGAGATAGTTTTAGGTGTCACACACAAAAACTATTTTTTTTGTGTTAATAAAAGATACTTTTTTTCGTTTGTGTTAAGAAAAGATACTTTTACGTGTAGAACACTAAATTACTAAAAAAACACTATGACACGCGACCATGGTCTTGCATGATTCTTTTTAGCTACGTGAGGAAGAAGGACTGTTTCTCGGCTTATTCCATGTACACGTCCACGCTAGAGTTGGTTATATTTTTTTTAGATCAACGTGTCAGCCGTAGTCCTCTTTGTACATGGTTGATATTGTGCGTAACTTTTTCATCTTTTAATCTCAACCATTATTATTTATATCGATGGAGTATATTTTTATTTATATCGATGGAGTATATTTTTTAAGCTTATGTGGATTAACGTGATGGCTCGTTTGTCTTCTGTATTATGTATATAATAGATTAGGTTAATGCCCAGTAAAATAGAAATCTGAAAATGTGAAAAAAATCAGAAATTATAAAGTAATTGCCAATTTGTCATCTGTTTTTATATTTACAACCCATTTCATATTACTTTCAAGATTTGCAAGCGTCTTGAAAGAGTTGCAGCCCATCAGGGCGTAGAAAAATAAGTAGGCCTGGATTGGGTATTCTTCAGAAAAAAATAAATTGTGCTCATTTTCACAAAGAAAAAATAGTTGGGCTGCTCATATGGTGAACATAAAATATAAGCCTGGGCTAGACGGGCCACAACCCAGTTCAAACCCTTCTCCGTCTCAACAATACCAAACAAAAAAAATACTACTCGAGTAGCTATGTCCTAGGTGTCAGCCGATCTTGTGTTGTTCTCTTGTCTATTGACTATATACGCTCACAATGTCGTGGGTCCCAGATGTCAGGAAAACACTAGGAGGAAGCATTTTATTTTTCCATGCGCTGACGTGGTGGGCCCCTACTGTCATCCTCTCCATGTACTTCTGCCGATTCCTGTTGTTTGTTGACCATGTTGACAACGCGAGAGGGCGGCGCCACGGCGAGCGCACCAAAGCGCGCGGAGGACATCGACATTAATCATTTAGGAGGCGGTGGGGCGGCGATGCGTGCGCTGAGGCGCAGCCAGCCTTGGGAGGCGGAAGCAGGCGGCCCCGCCGATGCTGGTTTGGTTTTGGCGGATGGAGGAAGACAGGACTGAAGAAACACGATAGACTATAAAAGCAGCAGGAGTACTTAACAACCTTAACTGAAACCAGCAGGGGCACTTAACAACTAAAGCTGAAAGCAGTATCAGTACTTATATAGGTTCAACCGTACAAAGTACGCCTCGAACAGTGCTACTTTGCCTACAGTTAACCAAGGGTGAGGCTGCCAAGCCCCAGGACAAGGCCCAGGCGCCACCCCGCGCATCCACAACCTTCTGAAAGCAGCTTCATCTCGCAACGTGGTCAATAAACAGGACATTCGCTTTAGAGCCATGCAAAAGCATGAACATAATCTTCTGTCCTATTCTCCAAGATGGACGGCCTTCATTATTTGAGACCACCCACGAATAAGTATATTTTCACCTCCAAGGGGAATTGAGTAGGTCGACATAAACATCATGTTGTGACCAAGCGCAAGTCTGACCCGACCATGGTCAGGCATCTGTATAGGAACAATAGAACTCGGTAGTTCATGTTTCAAGAAGATCACAGCTGTAAAACTGTGTATAAGCAATAGTTTATGAACAACATATATAACAGAAAATAGCTCGTACCATAAGTTTCTCGACACAGTTGGACCTGTTCAACGAGTGCAACAGTGGCACACATATCTCACATGGCCTTCCACCATTGAAACGCCCCACAAGGACCTCAAGACGATCAATAAAGTGTAGGAACATGTGGATGTCGTCCCAGTCAACTTCAGTGCCATCAGTAACAGCCGAGTTACTACAGAATAAAAAACGAGCAGCCTGCTTAACTCTGAAAAAACCTACACGTGCCACCAATTATAAGAAAATATTAGTTAGAAGTAGCATCTTCATGAGAGATTCGTTGCTACTTCTAAAGTTAAATTGTGATTAGTTAGACAGAATAGGTGGATTAAGAAGTAATCGAGGCAACAAGCAAGAACCAGATACAAAACTAACATGGATGAACAATTGGAACGACGTCGGGGTGGAAGATCGCAGTGAAGATGAGACCAGGTTCTGCTATTTCCATCAACATTCGTGCGCCAACTTTCAGTCCGTTACACTTGAGAAAGTTTATGCAAGTTCGGCCATAAAAAATGCAGTGATCTTCTTGGTTCATGAACCCAACTCGGAAGTAATATCCATGGATTGTCTTAACTGTGACCATTAAACTAGTGTATTCAGTTATGGCAAGGTCGAGCATCTTGAGTACATGTGTTCTGGCAGAGCAAATAATACACTGCAGGAAAAATAATATGAGAACATAGCATGTTCAAAAAAATCCCACCCTCCCGGATAGAGAAGAGGATTCTAGGAACATACTGTGCGTGTTTCAAAATGCTATGATAGAATGAGAAGGAACAAGTGTGATGTCTCGCCGACGACGCAGAAATTGTTGGAAATATGCCCTAGAGGCAATAATAAAAGGATTATTATTATATTTCTTTGTTCATGATAGTTGTCTTTTATTCATGCTATAATTGTATTATCCGGAAATCGTAATACACGTGTGAATACTTAGACCACAACATGTCCCTAGTGAGCCTCTAGTTCACTAGCTCGTCGATCAACAGATAGTCATGGTTTCCTGACTATGGACATTGGATGTCATTGATAACGAGATCACATCATTAGGAGAATGATGTGATGGACAAGACCCAAATCCTAAGCATAGCACAAGATCGTGTAGTTCGTTTTGCTAGAGCTTTTCCAATGTCAAGTATCTCTTCCTTAGACCATGAGATCATGTAACTCCCGGATACCGTAGGAGTGCTTTGGTTGTACCAAACGTCACAACGTAACTAGGTGACTATAAAGGTATGCTACGGGTATCTCCGAAAGTGTCTGTTGGGTTGACACAGATCGAGACTGGGATTTGTCACTCCGTATTACGGAGAGGTATCACTGGGCCCACTCGATAGTGCATCATCATAATGAGCTCAAAGTGACCAAGTGTCTGGTCACGGGATCATGCATTACGGTACGAGTAAAGTGACTTGCCGGTAAAGAGATTGAACGAGGTATTGGGATACCGACGATCGAATCTCGGGCAAGTAACATACCGATTGACAAAGGGAATTGTATACGGGGTTGCTTGAATCCTCGACATCGTGGTTCATCCGATGAGATCATCGAGGAGCATGTGGGAGCCAACATGGGTATCCAGATCCCGCTGTTGGTTATTGACTAGAGAGTCGTCTCGGTCATGTCTACGTGTCTCCCGAACCCGTAGGGTCTACACACTTAAGGTTCGGTGACACTAGGGTTGTATGAATATGAGTATGCAGCAAACCGAAAGTTGTTCGGAGTCCCGGATGAGATTCTGGACGTCACGAGGAGTTCCGGAATGGTCCGGAGGTAAAGAATTATATATGGGAAGTCGAGTTTCGGCCACCGGGAAAGTTTCAGGGTCCACCGGTATTGTACCGGGACCACCGGAAGGGTCCCGGGGGTCCACCTGGTGGGGCCACCTATCCCGGAGGGCCCCATGGGCTGAAGTGGGAGGGGAACCAGCCCCTAGTGGGCTGGTGCGCCCCCCTGGGCCCCCCTCTGCGCCTAGGGTTGGGAACCCCTAGGGGAGGGGGCGCCTCCACTTGCTTGGGGGGCAAGTCTCCCCCCTTGGCCGCCGCCCCCACTTAGGAGATCCCATCTCTAGGGCCGGCGCCCCCCCTGGGGTCCCTTTATAAAGAGGGGGGTGGGAGGGCAGCCGCACCCAACACCTGGCGCCTCCCTCCCCTCCCTGCTACACCTCTCCCTCCCGTAGTTGCTTGGCAAAGCCCTGCCGGAGCCCTGCTGCATCCACCACCACGCCGTCGTGCTGCTGGATCTTCATCAAACTCTCCTTCCCCCTTGCTGGATCAAGAAGGAGGAGACGTCACGCTGACCGTACGTGTGTTGAATGCGGAGCTGCCGTCCGTTCGGCGCTAGGATCTCCGGTGATTTGGATCACGACAAGAACGACTCCCTCAACCCCGTTCTCTTGAACGCTTTCGCACGCGATCTACAAGGGTATGTAGATGCATCTCTCTCTCTCGTTGCTAGATGAACTCATAGATTGATCTTGGTGAATGTAGGAAATTTTTTATTTTATGCAACGTTCCCCAACAATGGTTCTCTATTGCACGAGTAGAACACAAATCTGTTGTGGGCGTAGATCTTCTCAACTTGCTTGCCACTACTAGTCTTATTTTGCTTCAGCGGTATTGTGGGATGAAGCGGCCCGAACCGACCTTATATGTACGCTTACGTGAGATAGGTTCCACCGACTGACATGCACTAGTTGCATAAGGTGGCTAGCGGGTGTCTGTCTCTCCCACTTTAGTTGGAGCGGATTCGATGAAAAGGGTCCTTATGAAGGGTAAATAGAAGTTGACAAAATCACGTTGTGGTAATTCGTAGGTAAGAAAACGTTCTTGCTAGAACCCAATTGCAGCCACGTAAAAGATGCAACAACAATTAGAGGACGTCTAACTTGTTTTTGCAGCAATTGCTATGTGATGTGATATGGCCAAAAGTTGTGATGAATGATGAATGATATATTGTGATGTATGAGATCATGTTCTTGTAATAGGAATCACGACTTGCATGTCGATGAGTATGACAACCGGCAGGAGCCATAGGAGTTGTCTTAATTATTGTATGACCTGCATGTCAATGATTTAACGCCATGTAGTTACTTTACTTTATTGCTAAACCATTAGCCATAGTAGCATAAGTAATAGTTGGCGAGAAACTTCATGGAGACACGATGATGGAGATCATGGTGTCATGCCGGTGACGAAGATGATCATGGAGCCCCGAAGATGGAGATCGAAGGAGCTATATGATATTGGCCATATCATGTCACTACTATATAATTGCATGTGATGTTTATTATGTTTATGCATCTTGTTTACTTAGAACGACGGTAGTAAATAAGATGATCCCTCTTAATAATTTCAAGAAAGTGTTCCCCCTAACTGTGCGTCGTTGCTAAAGTTCGTCGTTTCGAAGCACCACGTGATGATCGGGTGTGATAGATTCCTACGTTCACATACAACGGGTGTAAGACAGTTTTACACATGCAAAACACTTAGGTTAACTTGACGAGCCTAGCATGTATAGACATGGCCTCGGAACACAGAGACCGAAAGGTCGAACATGAGTCGTATGGAAGATACGATCAACATGGAGATGTTCACCGATGATGACTAGTCCGTCTCACGTGATGATCGGACACGGCCTAGTCGACTCGGATCATGTAACACTTAGATGACTAGAGGGATGTCAAATCTGAGTGGGAGTTCATTAAATAATTTGATTAGATGAACTTAATTATCGTGAACTTATTCTAAAATCTTTGCAAAATATGTCTTGTAGATCAAATGGCCAACGCTCATGTCAACATGAACTTCAACGCGTTCCTAGAGAAAACCAAGCTGAAAGATGATGGCAACAACTATACGGACTGGGTCCGGAACCTGAGGATCATCCTCATAGCTGTCAAGAAAGCATATGTCCTAGAAGGACCGCTAGGTGAAGCACCCATCGCAGAGAACCAAAATGTTATGAACGCTTGGCAGTCACGTGCTGATGATTACTCCCTCGTTCAGTGCGGCATGCTTTACAGCTTAGAACCGAGGCTCCAAAAGCGTTTTGAGCAACACGGAGCATATGAGATGTTCGGGGAGCTGAAAATGGTTTTTCAAGCTCACGCCCGGGTCGAGAGATATGAAGTCTCTGACAAGTTCTATAGTTGTAAGATGGAGGAAAATAGTTTTGTTAGTGAGCACATACTCAAAATGTCTGGGTTGCACAACCGCCTGTCCCAGCTGGACATCAACCTCCCGGACGAGGCGGTCATTGACAGAATCCTTCAGTCGCTCCCACCGAGCTACAAGAGCTTTGTGATGAACTACAATATGCAGGGGATGGTGAAGACTATTCCTGAAGTATTCTCAATGCTGAAGTCAGCAGAGGTTGAAATCAAGAAAGAACATCAAGTGTTGATGGTCAATAAAACCACCAAGTTCAAGAAGGGCAAGGGTAAGAAGAACTTCAAGAAGGACGACAAAGATGTTGCCGCGCCCGGTAAGCCAGTTGCCGGGAAGAAGTCAAAGAATGGACCCAAGCCTGAGACTGAGTGCTTTTATTGCAAAGGGAAGGGTCACTGGAAGCGGAACTGCCCCAAATACTTAGCGGACAAGAAGGCCGGCAACACTAAAGGTATATGTGATATACATGTAATTGATGTGTACCTTACCAGTACTCGTAGTAACTCTTGGGTATTTGATACCGGTGTCGTTGCTCATATTTGTAACTCACAGCAGGAGCTGTGGAATAAGCGGAGACTGGCGAAGGACGAGGTGACGATGCGCGTCGGGAATGGTTCCAAGGTCGATGTGATCGCCGTCGGCATGCTACCTCTACATTTACCCACGGGATTAGTTATGAACCTCAATAATTGTTATTTAGTGCCAAGTTTGAGCATGAACATTGTATCTGGATCTCGTTTAATACGAGATGGCTACTCATTTAAATCCGAGAATAATGGTTGTTCTATTTATATGAGAGATATGTTTTATGGTCATGCCCCGATGGTCAATGGTTTATTCTTAATGAATCTCGAACGTAATGTTACACATATTCATAGTGTGAATACCAAAAGATGTAAAGTTGATAACGATAGTCCCACATACTTGTGGCACTGCCGCCTTGGTCACATTGGTGTCAAGCGCATGAAGAAGCTCCATGCTGATGGACTTTTAGAGTCTCTCGATTATGAATCATTTGACACATGCGAACCATGCCTCATGGGCAAAATGACCAAGACTCCGTTCTCCGGAAGAATGGAGCGAGCAACCAACTTATTGGAAATCATACATACAGATGTGTGTGGTCCAATGAGCGTTGAGGCTCGCGGAGGATATCGTTATGTTCTCACTCTCACTGATGACTTAAGTAGATATGGGTATGTCTACTTGATGAAACACAAGTCTGAGACCTTTGAAAAGTTCAAGGAATTTCAGAATGAGGTAGAGAATCAACGTGACCGAAAGATAAAGTTCTTACGATCAGATCGTGGAGGAAAATATTTAAGTCACGAATTTGGTACGCACTTAAGGAAATGTGGAATCGTTTCACGACTCATGCCGCCTGGAACACCTCAGCGTAACGGTGTGTCCGAACGCCGTAATCGCACTCTATTGGATATGGTGCGATCTATGATGTCTCTTACCGATTTACCGCTATCATTTTGGGGATACTCTCTAGAGACAGCTACATTCACTCTAAATAGGGCACCATCTAAATCCGTTGAGACGACACCGTATGAATTATGGTTTGGGAAGAAACCTAAGATGTCGTTTCTAAAAGTTTGGGGATGCGATGCTTATGTCAAGAAACTTCAACCTGAAAAGCTCGAACCCAAGTCGGAAAAATGCGTCTTCATAGGATACCCTAAGGAAACCATTGGGTATACCTTCTACCTTAGATCCGAAGGCAAGATCTTTGTTGCCAAGAACGGATCCTTTCTGGAAAAAGAGTTTCTATCGAAAGGAGTAAGTGGGAGGAAAGTAGAACTCGATGAAGTACTACCTCTTGAACCGGAAAGTAGTGCAGCTCAGGAAAATGTTCCTGTGGTGCCTACACCGACTGGAGAGGAAATTAATGATAATGATCAAGGTCCTTTGGATCAAGTTGCTACTAAACTTCGTAGGTCCACAAGGACACGCTCCACACCAGAGTGGTATGGCAACCCTGTCCTGGAAATCATGTTGTTAGACAACGGTGAACCTTCGAACTATGAAGAAGCGATGGCGGGCCCAGATTACAACAAATGGCTTGAAGCCATGCAATCCGAGATAGAATCCATGTATGAAAACAAAGTATGGACTTTGACAGACTTGCCCGATGATCGGCGAGCGATAGAAAACGAATGGATCTTTAAGAAGAACACGGACACGGATGGTAATGTTACCATCTATAAATCTCGACTTGTCGCTAAGGGTTATCGGTAAGTTCAAGGGGTTGACTATGATGAGACTTTCTCTCCCATAGCAAAGCTGAAGTCCGTCCGAATCATGTTAGAAATTGCCGCATACTATGATTATGAGATATGGCAGATGGACGTCAAAACGGCATTCCTTAATGGCTATCTTAAGGAAGAGCTGTATATGATGCAGCTGGAAGGTTTTGTCGATCCTAAGAATGCTAACAAAGTATGCAAGCTCCAGCGATCCATTTATGGGCTGGTGCAAGCATCTCGGAGTTGGAACATTCGCTTTGATGAGATGATCAAAGCGTTTGGGTTTATGCAGACTTATGGAGAAGCCTGCGTTTACAAGAAAGTGAGTGCGAGCTCTGTAGCATTTCTCATATTATATGTGGATGACATACTTTTGATGGGAAATGATATCGAACTTTTGGACAACATTAAGGCCTACTTGAATAAGTGTTTTTCAATGAAGGACCTTGGAGAAGCTGCTTACATATTAGGCATCAAGATCTATATGGATAGATTGAGACACCTCATAGGTCTTTCACAAAGCACATACCTTGATAAAATATTGAAGAAGTTCAATATGGATCAGTCCAGGAAAGGGTTCTTGCATGTATTGCAAGGTGTGAGATTGAGCTCAGCTCAATGCCAGGCCACGGCAGAAGATAAAGAAGAGATGAGTGTCATCCCCTATGCCTCAGCCATAGGATCTATTATGTATGCCATGCTGTGTACCAGACCAGATGTAAACCTTGCCATAAGTTTGGTAGGTAGGTACCAAAGTAATCCCGGCAAGGAACACTGGACAGCGGTCAAGAATATCCTAAAGTACCTAAAAAGGACAAAGGACATGTTTCTCATTTATGGAGGTGACGAAGAGCTCGTCGTAAAGGGTTACGTCGACGCTAGCTTCGACACAGATCTGGATGACTCTAAGTCACAAACCGGATACGTGTATATGTTGAATCGTGGAGCAGTAAGCTGGTGCAGTTGCAAGCAGAGCGTCGTGGTGGGATCTACATGTGAAGCGGAGTACATGGCAGCCTCGGAGGCAGCGCATGAAGCGATATGGATGAAGGAGTTCATCATCGACCTAGGAGTCATACCCAATGCGTCGGGGCCGATCACTCTCTTCTGTGACAACACTGGAGCTATTTCCCTTGCCAAGGAGCCCAGCTTTCACAAGAAGACCAGGCACATCAAGCGTCGTATCAACTCCATCCGTGAAAATGTTCAAGATGGAGACATAGATATTTGCAAAGTACATACGGATCTGAATGTCGCAGATCCGTTGACTAAACCCCTTCCGCGAGCAAAACATGATCAACACCGGAACTCTATGGGTGTTCGATACATCACAATGTAACTAGATTATTGACTCTAGTGCAAGTGGGAGACTATTGGAAATATGCCCTAGAGGCAATAATAAAAGGATTATTATTATATTTCTTTGTTCATGATAATTGTCTTTTATTCATGCTATAATTGTATTATCCGGAAATCGTAATACACGTGTGAATACTTAGACCACAACATGTCCCTAGTGAGCCTCTAGTTGACTAGCTCGTTGATCAACAGATAGTCATGGTTTCCTGACTATGGACATTGGATGTCATTGATAACGGGATCACATCATTAGGAGAATGATGTGATGGACAAGACCCAATCCTAAGCATAGCACAAGATCGTGTAGTTCGTTTTGCTAGAGATTTTCCAATGTCAAGTATCTCTTCCTTAGACCATGAGATCGTGTAAGTCCCGGATACCATAGGAGTGCTTTGGGTGTACCAAACGTCACAACGTAACTGGGTGACTATAAAGGTATGCTACGGGTATCTCCGAAAGTGTCTGTTGGGTTGACACGGATCGAGACTGGGATTTGTCACTCCGTATGACGGAGAGGTATCACTGGGCCCACTCGGTAATGCATCATCATAATGAGCTCAAAGTGACCAAGTGTGTGGTCACGGGATCATGCATTACGGTACGATTAAAGTGACTTGCCGGTAACGAGATTGAACGAGGTATTGGGATACCGACGATCGAATATCGGGCAAGTAACATACCGATTGACAAAGGGAATTGTATACGGGGTTGCTTGAATCCTCGACATCGTGGTTCATCCGATGAGATCATCGAGGAGCATGTGGAAGCCAACATGGGTATCCAGATCCCGTTGTTGGTTATTGACCAGAGAGCCATCTCGGTCATGTCTACGTGTCTCCCGAACCCGTAGGGTCTACACACTTAAGGTTCGGTGACGCTAGGGTTGTATGAATATGAGTATGCAGCAAACCGAAAGTTGTTCGGAGTCCCGGATGAGATCCCGGACGTCACGAGGAGTTCCGGAATGGTCCGGAGGTAAAGAATTATATATGGGAAGTCGAGTTTCGGCCACCGGGAAAGTTTCGGGGTCCACCGGTATTGTACCGGGACCACTGGAAGGGTCCCAGGGGTCCACCTGGTGGGGCCACCTATCCCGGAGGGGCCCATGGGCTGAAGTGGGAGGCGAACCAGCCCCTAGTGGGCTGGTGTGCCCCCCTGGTCCCCCCTCTGCGCCTAGGGTTGGGAACCCTAGGGGAGGGGGCGCCTCCACTTGCCTTGGGGGGCAAGTCTCCCCCCTTGGCCGCCGCCCCCCTTAGGAGATCCCATCTCTAGGGCCGGCACCCCCTGGGGTCCCTATATAAAGAGGGGGGTGGGAGGGCAGCCGCACCCAACACCTGGCGCCTCCCTCCCCTCCCTGCTACACCTCTCCCTCCCGTAGTTGCTTGGCGAAGCCCTGCCGGAGCCCTGCTGCATCCACCACCACACCGTCGTGCTGCTGGATCTTCATGAACCTCTCCTTCCCCCTTGCTGGATCAAGAAGGAGGATACATCACGCTGACCGTACGTGTGTTGAACGCGGAGGTGCCGTCCGTTCGGCGCTAGGATCTCCGGTGATTTGGATCACGATGAGAACGACTCCCTCAACCCCGTTCTCTTGAACGCTTCCGCACACGATCTACAAGGGTATGTAGATGCATCTCTCTCTCTCGTTGCTAGATAAACTCATAGATTGATCTTGGTGAACGTAGGAAAAAATTTATTTTATGCAACATTCCCCAACGGAAATCTGTAGGGTACTCGCACTTTGGGCACTGCAACTGAAACACACTAGATTCAGTAGGAAGAAAAATGCTTCAACGGCGGCGGCTGCCATCCTAGGATTACCTGCGACCAAGGGACTTGGATTTATCGGGGATGGATGAAGAATTCGTACCTGGTTCTCCATGAGAAAACCCTATGCAATCGCCGAGCGGGGGTTTTCTCTGAACAAGTAGACGAGGGAGAAGGGGATTCAAGCCTAGTGAAATATTGCCGCTTCGTCCGTCTAGCTTACTGCTAAAGCTGGAAAGGGGGGTCGTGATTTGATGGCTCATTGGGCATTACTGCGGCGCTACGACCGGGGTGTGTCTACCGTGAAGTTGTGCACTCTAATTTGTGCATATGGCACATGGACCCCGTTGCCGGTTGCCCCACATATCAGCGAAAGGAAGTAGAAAGACAGGAGTAACTAGTTACACATAAATATATATTTTGACAGAGAGATACTCCCTCTGCAAAGAAATATATAAATCTTTTATATCACAGGCTCACCTTGCCGAGAAATATACTCCCTCTGCAACGCACGGGCATTATGGGGGTTCAGCTTTTTTTATGGGGGTTCAGCTGAGAATATAATATTCAGATAGGCTCACGGTTCTGGACTTTGGGCTGCAGGCCGACCCTGCATGTTTGGGGGCCCATGTGTTCCACTTCAGCGCTTTTCATATTGCAAGCGATCGGTACTGTGCTGGTTTTAGATGTTGTCGCAAGGCGAATACACAAAATTGAATGAAGCACGACAGCTGTTGGAATGAAATCGAACGACAGTTCCTAGCCAGCAATCAGAGTTGCAATTCTATCAACGATATACCATGTGATAAATAATACTGTCGTACTACTTATACACATAGGACACTTGTTTCACTATGCCAGATTATTACATCAAAATCTCTCGGAGGATAGATCAGTTCGGCAGTTGCGTGCTGCTACTGAAGAATTTCAAAGTTGATTTGGACCAGCTCTCCTTTCCGAGAAAGTTCGATTTTAACATCATCCCCTACCGCAAGATATGATTTAGATTTGAACCTTGACCATCCTTTAGCATCAATCATCATGTGACCATCCTTTGTACTTACGGTATATTGAGCAGGTTCATTCACACCAAGGCTGCGCATGGTAAGAGAAACATGGCCGCGGTCGCCCGGATTGTTGAACGACTCCCTCGTTGCTCTAGGAATTCTCTGTTTGCAAACAAGAAGACATACCCAAACAGTTAGATCAACATAGTGAATCATGTGAAACAACATGAAAAGAAAAAAGAACGAAGCACTTGGGCGGCCAATGCTTACCAAGAAGGTGGACATGTCAGTTTTTGTAAGGACTTTGGTATATGAAGTGCGAACTGCAGCCCAGTCTGTTGCCGGTGCAACTGCACGGGCCGGACCAAATGCAAGTGCAAGTTTGCTGCAGGTGCCGAAGCCGCTGCTGCTGCCGAAGATGGTGCTCCTTGTAGAGTTGGTGCTGGTGTCGATGCCCGATCCTTCGGTAGATCAGACTGATCCACTGACGCGGTCGGTGCCCAATCCTCAGCTAGATCAGACTGAGCTGCTGCCGTTGTCAGTGCTAGAGCAACTGTCGGTGCTTGATCTGTGCGAGACAGCAGCGATCGTGTCTGGTCTGCTATGATCAGCTTTTTAACTTGACTAGGATCCGTGACCGTGATCCAGTTTTTTTCTTCATTTCTTTTAAATGCGAGAAGACTAATTGTGGTGTTTTTGTTAAACCAAACTGCAGTTCATCATAGGGATTCAGCTTGTACTCAGACAACAGACTGATCCAATTTTTTCCAGTAATATAAGTGATGGATAGTGCCTTCATTACTGACACGACATAAGAAGTGAAACCTGCAAAAATAGCCATCGTAGAGCAAACCAAACGATTTATTCTGTGATGAATGTCACATGGAAAAACCTGCATCATAAAATTGCTGGAAAAGAAAGAAAACATGACATTAAATCAATAATATTTAGACAGTAAATCAATAAGATTTAGACAGTAAATCAATAAGATTTACTTGATGTGACACGAGTGAATCCTTACCAGGAAATCACTATGTTGAAGTACTAAACAGAAGATTGATCGTCCAACTACGCGTGGCATGCAGGGGCCCTGCCTACTCCCACAAGCAGGACATTCCAAAGGTCGTGACAAATCGGATGGACCGAACATCCATGGGACTGGAAATCCTGGTGGGTGCGATAAGCCCTGCAATGCATACAGATATTGGAGTGTAACCATAATTGATAAACCGTCCTCACAAAAAATATGATCTGGATACTTCAAAATGTACAGACTGAATTGAGTGGACAGACATTAACATAGACCATTCTCAGGACTGACCACACACCAAAAGTGGCAGTACTAATAAACAATACAAGGTTCACAAACACAAATCAAGTACTGAACAATAGTACTTACTACAGACAAGCAAAGTTGCACTAACTAAACTCTGCAGACTATTTCTTGCCACCGACCTACGGGATGAACCCCGCATAACTGACTAGGCCATGGACTTCGTGTGAGATGTCTACATGCACCATCACCATCTTGTCAACCTTGGAGAACCTAACAGAGTGGTCTTTCCACTCATAAACATGATGATGAAGACATGCCGCATTAGATTTGTTGGGAAGCTTTACAAGAACCACACCCTTCGTAATCGAAGGCACAGTCAGGAAATTGTTGTGGTCAAGTACAGCCTCGAGAACACGCCTGACAACAATGCTACAGGAAAACACTAGTTCAGGACACGTGGCGACAAGGACACAGCAGCTGGATAGTTCAGCAGTAGAACTCATCATCAGGTCTTCCAGTTCACACGGCATGACTTTGAGAACTTCATCTCCACCGTGGACCTGGTTCTAATTCAAACAGAAACCATATTTTATTACTACCTCCGTTCAGAAATATAAGATGATTTTCGATATTATACTCCATATATGACTACATATACGCACAGAAATGAGTGAACAAAGACACTAGAACATGTCTTCAAAGGCACGAGAGCAGAGGGATTACATGCAATATCCATAACACAAATTACTGAGGCAAATATACCCTCTTAAAAGGTAGCATTGATGTTCATAAATTACTCCCTCCGTCCCAAAATTCTTGTCTTAGATTTGTCTAGATACGGATGTATCAAGTCACATTTTAGTATTAGATACATCTGTATCTAGACAAATCTAAGACAAGAAATTTGGGATAGAGGGAGTAGTTGAAAGTAATCTATAAGAATTCAGTGTCAACCTCTCACATGTTTTGGTCAAAGAGGAATTTAGAACCGTCATTTGGCACACTAAAATCACATGCAAGATCACCCAGAAAGTTGTACTGTACTACCAGTACTAGTACTGCGTGTTAGATGAAAAAACACGATCAAGATCGAGAAAAAGATCGTCAACAAGAGACATTACCTGGACTTGCTTAATGAGGGATCCCGGAGAGGGGGGCTTGGACAGGGCGATGGCTTTGAGCTTGTCTGCGGTGGTCTCGGCGGGGTGCTTACGCTTCTTCGTACCATGAGCCTCGACGGTTTTGGCCAGAGCCATAGACATCACGTCGGCCGGTGCTCCGGCGTCCATCCAAGAGAGGAAGCTGAGAGAGAAGAGTGAAAGGAGGAACGAGATGAGGGAGAAGCGAAGCGAGTGGGGGTTTTCTTCAAGAGAAGAAGCTGAGAGAGAAGAGTGAAATGATGGTTGCTTCGTCCGTCCAACTTACTGCTGGAAAGGAGGGGGTTTTGTGATTTGACGGCTCATTGGGCATTACTGCGGCGGTTCGATCGGGGTAATCTACCGTCACTCTACTACGGAGTAATTTAGTGCATGGCTGGTGGACCCAGGTGTTGGCTGTCCCACACGTCGGCGAAAGTGAGTAATTTAGTGCATGGATGGAGGAGGATCCGCATGGTAGAGCGTGTCCACTGTTTTTCATTGTAAACAAAAAAATTATTACAGCAAGCGTTTCCACTCTTACAACGGAGGAGTGCGAAACACGGCAGCCACTGGAACATACACAGTGCTCCTACTACTAGGCATGTGCAGTGGTTCATACATCAGTACTACACAATCTTGTTGCTAGTGTAGTAAGATATGACGATAACAAATGATGTTGTGCGCATGTCAACTACTCCTATATGTAACATAGTACCGCTTTTTCGACTGTCTGGTCGAGAATGAATGGTGAGATCAATGTTAACAGAACTAGGTCCACAGCGCACGGAGAGTACGGTGCTACAGTACTCCACGAAACATGAACCATATGAAGCATGCACATCCTATAGTGTTAGACAGGGTGTATGAAGGGTGCACGGGATGGGAGCAAAAGTTCCCTTCTTGGCCCACTTTTGGGTGTTTGGCAGAGTGCATGAACCATGAAGGGTGCATGAGTCCACACTAGTAGGTTGACAAAAAATACACGAAGAGGAAACAACTATATTGAGATGAGAATGCAACCAAACACACCCACGCGCTTTTTGCTACAGTGACTGATCTGCACCGTCTGAGTTTGATCCAACGGTCATGTTGCGCCGAGACATGGACATGCCCATGCAGAGGGGGCCTAAACACCACCGAAGTCCCTCTGCTTCTCGAGGCGCACGATGTTGGTGATGTAGGGTGCAACCGCCCGCAGAGCCTGCTCCCGGTCGACGGGAGCCAGCTCGTCAAAGACGGCGTCCAATGGCACGAATGGATTCCGGTGACGGAGCCCTGAAAGGATTCACCCGGCAACGGCGATGGCAGCCCGCAACCCCTCCTTGTCCAGCTCAGCCCCCACCATCGCGCGGAGACGGCTCAGCTCCTTGGAGATATAGGTGAAGAAGGAGACCAGGTCAGGGAGCCGCAGCTCGTTAAAGTCAATTGGGTGGTGGAACGGGTTTAGCCCAACGGCCGGCATCGTCGCACTGGCATGACGGTTGGCATCGCGCAGCCGCAACACGTGCGTGGCAACTTGGTTCACCAAGTGGCTGAGGCGATCCTGGACCTCGTCACGATCGGCCCGCTCGCACTCCAGCCGGCTCCCCTGACGGCCTATCGTATCACCCGCTTTCTGCAGCAACGCCGCTGACGCCTCGAGCATCTTTGTGGTGGACGCCTCGCGCTTTTGAAGCTCCGTGAACTCCTGCACATAACGGAGGAGCATGGCACTCCTCTCCCCCTTGAGCTCACGGAGCTCCACGTCCTTGGCCCTGAGCTCCGCATCCTTGGCATGGAGCTCCTATGTCAGGCGCCTCACCTTGGACTCCGTGATCTGATGTGCCGCCATGGCACCAGGTAGAAGCAATGGGGAGAGGAAGCAAAGGGGGCGAAATGGCTGAAAGGCAATGCAATCTACGGGAAGGCGGAGAGAGTCAGCCGAGGAGCGGGGAATCTTTTGCTTTTCACCACGGTAAAACACCAGTCGATGACTTCTCACATCAGGGAGCAGTGGGTTTTTACAGGCGGAGTCATCGTGACTAATTGCTGCCGCGCCTGCTCACGTCAATAAAAAAATTAAAAATCCTGTTGCGCCTGCTCCCGTCAATCAAAAAATTAAAAATCCTGCCGCACCCAAACACCAGAGCAATGCCGCGGTGGATATTTAAATTTACCTGCCGACAAGTAGATAAAAAAAGGGGTGAAAAACAAATGTGGCGGCGGCCTAGCTAATCGGTCGAACTAGCCCAAATAGCTAGCCACCGTGCTTCACTGATGTACTCGGCGGGAAAGGTGGTCTTTCGTTATTTGACGACTCATTTACTTGCTTCAGCGCTACGACCGAGGAGGACCCAGAAAACGCGCGGTAGGGCGTCCCACGTCAGGAAGAATATATGCGTGCACCACCCGGGGGGACCCGAAAACCGCGCGGTAGGGTGTGCCACGTCTCGGCACGGAGGAAAAATGTGCGTGTAAAAATATACTATATCAGACATAGTACCTATGGTTCGACCTCGGGACCCAGCCAGTTGGTCGAAAAGACCCCACTAGCCACACAGCTTCATCATGCAAACGTGGCACGGTTAGCTCCGTCTCGACCAGCCACAACGTCTCTTGTTCTAGGTGATTCTTCTATTTTCCAAGCTTTTTTTAGTTGTAATAACAACACGGCAAGCTAGCGCCCCTCTTCGTGTGTGCCCGTGCAAAGGTTAGACGATGGAGAGAAGAGAGATTGAGATTGCAGACCTGGGACTCACCAGTAAGTGAGACAACGGTCATGCACATGTTGACGAGGCACTCCCTCTACTCTACTCAACGCAAGTACTGTATAAAATCAAGTTATGGGACAAAGCCAACAACCGTTTGTTTTTTTAGGATATCGACTTACGGTTTGTAGTCCAGGTTGCCAGTTCGAATCTCGTCTTTCAGATTTGTTTGTTTTAGGTCCAAATTTGATTAATGACAAGTGGGACCCCCGTGTGTTGTTCCGATATTTCAGTGTAGGATGGTTTTTTTGAACAAACACTTTGCGCGGGTAGACAAGTAACGGCACGAGTTACACGTATTTTGCAAGTTTACGAACAAGAATGATAGCGGCATAGAATATCACATCCACCCCGCAGTTTAGATACTATGGTGATACGAGTTTTTACACCGTTGGAAGTGAGATCCAATGGCTTGGGAGTAGTCTTTGTGATTATGCGCAATTTCCAAACTCTCCAAAGGTTTTTTTGCAAATAAAACATTCAAGCCTCGTGTGTGCCACTGCATCTTCGATCCAACGGCTCCCTGGTGCTCATATTAGGTGCTCCCCGTAGCTTAATTACCCGCTACGGTGATATGAGCATCTAGGTCATATGATCAGTGATCAGATGGCACATGCATAGTACTTGTACTTTCTGCGCATTTCCCAAACTCTATCAGCCGTATATTGCAAAAACATTCAAACCTCCTACTGTGGGCCGTTAGATCTCAGTGAACTCGTATCACCGTAGAATCTACGGTGCGGGAGCACCTCATACTCTCCCATGCGAGAAAACATAAGGTGCTATCGCGGCTTGGATGCTACGGTGATACGAGCTTGGAGGTCGTTTGATCTGAGATCCAATGGCATCTGAGCAGTCTTTGTGCTTGTAAGCAGTGGCCGAACTCTTTTGGGGCTTGTCTGCAAAAACCATTCGAACCACCGAGGAGGTGTTGGGTCACAAATCCAACGCCTCCAAAGAGCTTGTATGACCAAAGCATCTAAGGTGTGGTAGCACATGATATTCTTACATACAGGAGAATATGATGTCCTCCTTCCTCTTAGATGCTACGGTGATATGAGCTTCGAGGTCGTTGGATATGGGATCAAAGGGCATCTAAGTAGTTTTTGTACAAATTGTGTGCAATTCTCAAACTCATCAAGGTTTCATGCAAAAAATTAAGACACATCATGTGAGCTGCTATATCTCAGATCTACAAGCTCCAAGCAACTCGTATCGGCATATAGCATCTAAGGTATGGGGGCACATGATATTCTCCCGGGGAGGAGGGGTGGGGCGTGCACAACCAATCGGTGGTTGGGAGGGTGGGGACAAATATAATCTAAACAACCCTAAACAGAGCTCCACAATTTTATCTAAGGTCGAGGGGTTGACCCCCGACAATCATAGCTCCGCCTAAACACAACATTTGCATGTACCATAGTACTAGACTTAATATTCATGTTTCAGTTTCAGTTTCATTTTAAATATTGAACTGAGGACCATGGATGTCTTACATTTTTACTCCCTTTGTTCCTAAATATTAGTCTTTTTAGAGGCTTCAAATGGACTAGCACATACGGATGTATATAGACATATTTTAGAGTCTAGATTCACTCATTTTGCTCCATATGTAGTCACTTGTTGAACTCTCTAAAAGACTAATATTTAGGAATAGAAGGAGTATTTTTGAATTCGTGTCATACATGCATGGGTTGGAAAAATAGATGCACTATACTTATTAGATTGTTGTTGTGTTCATGCGTGTGTGTGTCTATGTGTGTGTGTGTGTGTGTGTGTGTGGTCATATGCTTGATACATACAAAGTTTTCTCACCTCCATATTGCTCATCTTTTAAATTTGAATTTGCATTGGAAAACTTACGAGGGATACCATGAAATGTGAAATCCACGTTGACATCACTATATCACAAACTCACTCTAATTCAACAACTCGTCATAAATCAGTTACCACATTGAGATTAGTATTTGCAAGGAAAATACGGGTATTGTAATACACATAGATTCGTTCGGCAATTTAAAAGGTTCCTTTCATATTCTTGAATGGTAGGACCCAACGGCATACCAGCCAGACCTCGGCTCGTGCTGATCCTAAAAAAATGGGCTCGTGTCTTTCGGTGGCGTGCGTGGTACGCACATTAGGCAACCCAAACCAGTCGAGCCTCACTGTTTCAAGTCGAAATATCTGGCGGCCAGAATTCCAGCCCTAAGAAATTCCCCTCATGTCCCCGGTCAATAATGACTACCAATGAACAACGGAGGGATGCTTTAGTAACTAGACAACGTTACCTACCATGCCGATCACGGTTCAATCCCTCGGTCGCCGCTCGTCAAGGTCACCCCTCAACTGCATTGCCTAGTACTACTACTACTACACCAGAATGAGCACAGAATTGAGCCCGTTTGTTCGTGCCTAGTACTTGAGTTAATATATCAGGCAATGCACTCGTACGCAGGGATTATCCTTTTACGGTTTATAGGGCTTATCTCAAAATTTTAGTTTTCCCATTTTATAAGTCTCAATTTGGTTGTTCCCCATCACATGTTCAGATTTCAAGGTGCAATAAATCATTACATGCAAGAATTAAGAGAAAATTGACCAATGCATGTACTTTATGCATGCATGCATTGCAATTAATGCATTCATAAACACAATTTTTGAGGAAAACAAGCGCATTAAATGAGTGGTTTTGCAAACTACAACAATTGTTCCACCACTCACCATCTACCTTGGTTGGTGAAAGTGCTAGTTATCGACTAGAGGGGGGGTGAATAGGCGATTTTTATGAACGTCTTCAAAACATGGAAGTTTCGAAGACAAACAATAGAAATAACCTAATTGATATGCAGCGGAAGATAGACTACAACAAGCAAGCCATAGTCAAGTATGCAATAGCGTTAACGTACGAAGACTAATAGCAGCTAGGTAGTAGGATCAGGATGGAAGATAGTATGAAGCCAATCAACAATAGTAGTCAAGCAATGAAGTCAATCAGATAAGACAGATAAGCAATGACTTCACGAACACAAACTCAAAGTAAAGGAGGGAAGAGATAGAACCAGTCACTTGTTGAAGACACAGGATTTGTTGGACCAGTTCCAGTTGCTGTGACAACTGTACGTCTGGTTAGGGAGGCCGAGATTCAACTCAGAAGACCGTGTCTTCACCTTATTCCCCTTGAGCTAAGGACACTTAGTCCTCGCCCAATCACTCTGGTAAGTCTTCAAGGTAGACTTCCGAACCTTCACAGACTTCGTTCACCCGGCAATCCACAATGACTCTTGGATGCTCAGAAAGCGATGCCTAACCGGCTGGAGGATACACAATCCTCAAGTGTAATAAGTCTTCAGGTCACACAGACAGAAAGACTTCAGTGATGCCTAACACTCTTTGGCTCTGGGTGTTTGGGCTTTGTCCTCGCAAGGATTTCTCTCTCTCAAAGGCTTCGAGGTGGATTGCTCTCAAACGACAAAAGCTGTATACAAACTCTGAGCAGCCACCAATTTATGGTGTAGGGGGTGGGCTATTTATAGCCACTAGGCAATCCGACCTGATTTGTCCAAAATGACCCTGGGTCACTAAGGAACTGACACGTGCTCCAACGGTCAGATTTCAAACACACACGGCAACTTTACTTGGGCTACAAGCAAAGCTGACTCATCCAGCTCTGGATAAGATTTGCTCTCATTGTCTTCGCTCGAAGACATAGGATTTGGGTTGAGCATCACTTCAGTCACTCTGACTTAGTTCACTTGGACCCCACTTAATAGTATGGTGGTTCCTATGACTCAACAAAGAAGAAAGGAAACAACGAAGCCACACAATCTTCACGCTCCATAGTCTTCACGCAATGTCTTCTCATGTCATAGTCTTCAATATGAATATCTTCTCATACCACCATTGTCTTCAATGTCTTCATACATTTTTAGGGGTCATCTCCGGTAGGTAAACCGAATCAATGAGGGACACTACCTGCGTTATCCTGCAATTCTCACAAACGCATTAGTCCCTCAACCAACTTTGTCGTCAATACTCCAAAACCAACTAGGGGTGGCACTAGATGCACTTACAATCTCCCCCTTTTTGGTGATTGATGACAAACTGGTTGAAGTTTTCAATGGGGATTAAGTATGCGAAATTGTAAAGGATAGGTAATTGTCTTCATAAGTAGCAAGGGCTCCCCCTGAAGATGTGCATATAAGTAATTTTGCTTTTGGAATGCAAATGCACATGGCAGGTTCTACTTGTGGAGATCCACTTCAACTTATGAAGATAATTCATCATGCATGAACTGATATAGCAAGTAGAATGACATGCATAATGAAAAATGGACGTCTGCAGGATGATCTAAGTGCGGAAGTTATCATCGCACATGCGGAATTAAAGTAAGTAGCAGACGACCATCAAGTTTAGGTGTTACAACTCAAAGAACCAAATGTTTTAAAAAGCAAGAGTTGTAAGCACGAGGCAAAATATAATGCAACCGCCCATATGAACCCGCTTGAAGACTATCAAACTCATATGCTTCTCCCCCTTTTGTCAGTAATGACCAAAAAGGTTTGAAGACATAGAGCATCTACTCGTCCTCATGAGGAGTAGTTGAAGCAGCAGGGTTGTCGTTGTCGTCTGGCGGTGCAGATGAACTCGGTGCAGTGTTGATGCACGCAGTAGTAGGAGGTGGTGAAGTAGCATCATCTTCATCATCGATCACTCTGGCATTTACCGTTGCCGCGGAGGAAGAATATTTGGAGTCTTCAAGAGATGGAGTACGACGTAGGACAGCAGTCCGTGGAGGAGTGGAGTCAAACTGGAATCTTTCATTGAAGCCATCGTCTTGAAGATCAGCTTCAGCACTGAGCAGGGTCAATCTCTTCCATGATCGCCGGCAAGTTTCATGAGCAACAATGGCATTCTTGGTGGCAAGGTTGCGAATGCGATTGACATCCACCAAGAGGCTTTGCATCTGTCTCTTGAGCCAGAAATGATGCTTATCCTATTTCTGATGAAGGGCCACAAGAAGTTCTCGGTCATTGAGAACGCGAGAACGCTTCCGAGGCCTTTGTGCAATGGTGCTTTCAGTGGCTTCAGTAGGTGCTCGATGAGGCAGACGAGTATTTCCAGCCAATGGATAGATTCGTGTCGCTGCTTGAACACCTTCAATGGGTTGAGTGAAGCTTTGGTGCTCGGCATTCTGAAGACAAAGAGGCTTATTGGCAGGGTCAGGGTATATAGCTTCAACTGACATGTCAACCTCTGGTAGGAATATCACATGATTGCGAGCAGATGGTTGATAGTTGACAGATGAGTGTCGCTTTATGAGGCGCATGACCCATGGAGCATAAAACTTCAGACCAAACAGATCAGATCCAGATGCAGCTAGTTGTCTGATGAAGAAATCTTGTGCATTGAAGCTGATGCCATTGAAAATGTAGAAGACCAATGTCTTCATAGCTCCTTCAAGCTTTGCCGCTGATGAATATCCTTTGATAGGCCATAGAGTTCGCCTGATGATGTGATATATGGTGCGTGGCAGATACTCAAGGTCTTCAACAAAGAACTCTGTTGGATATTCAGCATCACGTGGCAAAGGCTTCATCATGCTCAACATCTGACTCATATTGGGTTCAGGCTTATGAAAGATGCTTTCCAGAGCATTGCGGTGATTTTGACAACCAGGTTCATAGAGTTCTCCAGGAGTGGATAGGCCAGTAAGCTCGATGATATCCATAGCTTTGGCTTCATGATGAACATTTCCGGTCATCCACTCGAGAACCCATGTCTTCGTATCTCTGTTGTAGCCGCGAATGTGCAGAGTAGCATAGAATTGAAGCAATAGCTCTTCATTCCGGTGTTCTTTATCTGTGACAAAACTGAGCAGCCCAGCATCACGAAAGAAATCAAGTGCTTCTTCTAAGCAGGGCAGTCCAGTAATGGCTTCAGTGTCGAGGCGCATATGAGGGAAAATGCGCCCTTGATCATATAGAACACAGGAGTAATAGCTTCGCATCTGATGACTCCAGAATCAATCTGATGATATTCTTGGCTTCGTGTAGGGGTTCTTCGAGCTGTCAAAGAATGTGTTGTGGCTCTTGAAGCCATTAGCATTGAAGGACCCTGGTGAGTTTGAAGTACCTGGAAACCTTGGCAGTCTTGGCTTGGGCTTCTGGACTTGAGGCCTATGCTCAATGTGATAGTCAAATTGAGGACCATAGACAATAGGCGGAGGGACCAGAACGGGCCATCTTACTATGATTAGCTCGCCATGGTTGTATGCTTGCTCGATTGTATAGGGCCTTGGTGGCGGAACAGGAGCAGTGGCAGCAGCCGAGGCTTCAGGCTGCACAACATGTGCTTCAGGAGCAGTTGCCTCATTAGCTTCAGGTGTTTTGGCCTCATTAGCTTCAGGCACACTGGTTGGTTCAAGCTCCACATCAGCGTCAGCCATGACAACGTCATCGGCTTCATTGTCGTTGGTGGTGGCAGCTTCAACATTTTCAACCTCCACTTGCTGAGCTGGAGGATCAGGCACAGACACGTTCACTTCATGAACTTCTTCTTCTGGAATGGGGGGAGTAGGGACACGTTCTTCTTGACGTTCTTCATCGGCTGATGCAGCCGGATTGTCTTCGGCAGCTGGTGCTTCAGACACAGAGACATTCACAGCAGGAGTGGCTTCAGCAGCTGGTTGATGATGCACTTCTCCTTCTGGAACGCTCGTAAGAGGGACTTGAGGCCTTGGTCCTTTGCGAAGCCTGCGAAGTGCTGGCAACGCCTTGGGAGATGGAGTTGGCTGGGCCTCAAAGTGTTCTTGTTCTTCTTGCATGGGGGTGTAGCTGGTTGTTGTTGTTGGGGAGTACTTGGGGAATCTTGTTCTTGCGGGCGATCAGCCCATGAAGCATCCTGAGCAATTGGCGTCAGAGGACGACCAATGCTGATAATTTCGCTGTTCGTACGAACAGGCGATGATACCACATTATATTCGATCTGAGGAAGAACTTCATCATCTTCAACATTGTCGTGATGACCAATGTCTTCAGCAGCGGTGGGTTCAGCTGCTGGTATATCTTCAGCTTCAGGAGCCTCTGTGGAAGCAGGCTCATGAACAGTCATGGAAAGTTCTTGGGTACTGGATGCAGGACGAACCACTGAGATGGGTTCAACAACAAGGGGCTCTGTGGGAGCAGCCCGACTCTTCTTGGTCTTGCACTTCTTCTTGGAGGGAGCGGCATCAGAGGCTTCAGTATTCTTCCTCTTTCTGGCTTCAGCCTCGGCAACCCTCGTCTTCTTCTGTTCTGAAGCGGTTGTGGTGACCTTTGGCTTCGAGCCAGTCATGCTGCTCGGGAAGATAATGTGTGGGGCTTCTTGGCTTGAAGGTGCAGGTTGGTCAGCAGGAAGCTTCTTCTTTTTCTTTGCAGCCATCCTGGGGTCAATGCCAGGACGGCCAAGTGACTTGCGCTTCTCAGCCTCATTGTAGGCAAGCACACAGTTATCAGCCAAACGCTTCATGCGCTCACGAGAGCCTTGAGCTTCTTGGCGCTTCTTCAGAAATGCTTCTTTAAGCTCATGCAGCATGACCTTGAAGTTTCTGACGTCTTGAACACTGAGCTTGGCCACATGCTTCTTGAATTGAGCCTTCTCATAATCAATCTTGTTCTTGAGCTCAATGATTCGCTGAGCGAGAGCCAGCTTAGAAGCAATGGCACCATTGAAGGCGACACTGAGGCCAATGGGAAGCTGTAAATCTTCAAAGCTTAGATTTGGTGTGTCGAACCATTCATCAATGAAGTTATGGAGAACTGCCACATCAAAGAGAGGCAAGTTGTTAAAGATTTCTGCTTCTTCCTTGCTCTTTATCAGCTGCTCAAGAGCATCATCAGCAAGATCTTCATCACTGGACAGATCAATGGGCTCTTCACGCAGAATAGCAGCAGGAATCAGAGCTTGATCAGTACGCCTAACAAGTTGCCTTTTCTTCTCCGTCTTCTTAGAGATACGGGATTGATCTTCAGACTGCACACTGGCTTCAGGAGGTGCAGTGGCCAATGGCTTCACATGAGAAGCTTTTGGAGGTGCAGCTGATGATGAAGTCTTAATCTTCTTTGGCTTCTGCGGCCTTGGAGTAGGAGCTAGGGCTTCATCAGAATCAGCATCATGATCAGAACGATCCACTTTGGCGCCTTGTACCAAGATGTAGGAGATAAGGCCATCAAGGTTTGCAAAGGGGCCAATTCTGTTTTCTTGAGCTTCACGTGTGCCATCATCACGGGGAGCAGAGGGGCCAGGATTGAAGTCTAATCCCCATGACTTCCTGTTTTCCTTTGCCGAATCCTTAGCAAACTGGAGGTTGCACTTGAAGAGATTGTTGTCACGACACCAGAGCAATGATGATGGGTCGGCTTCTTCAGGTTGTGGTCCACGGACCATGCAAGGATAGAATTCTTGCGCAATGGCTTCAGCTTTGTTCTTGGGGGGAAGGCCTCAATAGAGAATATCACCCCAAGGACTCTTGATAGCATTTTTCTCTGCGTACTCCTGGGTGATGAACTTGTACTTGTACCACTGTTCAGCCCAATAGCGTCGAATCCATTGGATTCGAGTCTTGCGCTGATTGTAATCTTCTTCAGAATCTGTTTTATACATTTCTACCAGATCATCAAGCAGATCCCTTGATGTTCCCCCTCGACGTTGTCTGCCACCCTTCCTTGCTGATTTTTCTGCAGCCATGAACTTCAAGTTGAATGGCTTCAATACATTCAGAGGCTTCAGAGATTTACGCTTGCTGGTCAAGCAGGAACTGGCTTCAGGAGAATTGATATGATGCTGTAAGTATTCTTTAAACGAATGCAGACTATGAGAACCAAGGGATTCTCCCACGGACATGTACCTGTGACAGCATTAGAGATGCGAGGGAAGGGGAAGAGGTCATATGTATTCTCAGAAGATTTTGAAGATAAATCAGTTTGAAGATATTGACCTCATGATGCGAAGACATTCACTTATATAGGTGAATTGGTTCCAGATTTGTACCAATCCGTGAATGAGTACAAGTGAGGAATCAAACTAGACAGGAAATCTAAGTGAATTGACTCGACGGTATGAGATGCAGACAGAATAGATCTAACATTGAATAGGCAGAAACTACTTTTGGTAAACAGGATGAATCTTGAAGATCAAAAAGGTGGTAAAAATAGAGTTATAATTACTGCATGAAGAACTGCTAGATGGGAAGAATAGGAGACCGAGCAGTTCAGCCCACCGTGCCCTAACTTGGCGACGGAGGACACCTACGGCGGTGGCAGAGAGGTTGATGTCCGCGGCCGGCGTGAGGACGGCGTCGGAGAAGTCGCGGCAGCTAAGCGCTTCGTCGCCAGCGTCGTTGCGAGCTAGCGGTGGCGCTAGGGTTTTGACGGAGGTGGAGAGGTGGAGGAAGGATTTCTTTACCGCAGGATACAAGTATTTATAAGTACATGAGAGACACAGCGCATTTACACTGGTGCCCCTGGCGGTTCACATCTGAGGGGTACATGGCAAGCATGCAACATACTTAGAATTGTCCCACGTTCCCACGCCCGCCAGGCATGTCGGAGAGTTGTTCCGGCTTCTCCGGATTTCAACGATAAAGATAAGTCATTTAAAACATATTTAATGTTTGTCTCTTTGCCTTCTGCTGACTAGGACGCAGAGAAGACATTCGACAGTTTCAATAGAATGCATATGATTTGGATAGATAGATTTTGAGATAGGAAGCATAGAGAGGTTAGGGTCCGATCACATTCACTTAGTTCAAAAGATCCAATCATGAAGACATAGCTATAAGTGAATGTTGTATAGGACAGAACACTAGTATATATATATCAGAAAGCAATCAAATCATCATAGTGTAGAAGATCATGAAGATAAATTGAAACTGAAGACAAACCAAATGCGAAATTATTGCAATATAACGCCATGAGTGAAACACTTCAAACAGAGAAAGTTGGTGGTGGCGTTACCCACCGTATAGGAAGTATTAGACCCAGACACGGCGCACAATTATCGTGGCGCTCCGAAGTCAAATTCCATGTTAATGTATTCACACTCAGAGTGTAAATCTTCATTGATTGAAGATATACATTACTTTGTGTGTTGCACATCTAAGTCATCAACATGCATAAGTGTTAGGATGTGTGCCTGATCACAGGACATTCGAGGATTCCAAGATATTTATCTCACACCGTAACTTGCAAAACCTTTTCTCATCCAAGGGCTTTGTGAAGATATCTGCCAGTTGCTCTTCAGTGTTGACATGCATGATATCTATATCTTCATAACATGATCTCTGAGAAAGTGATGACGTATTTCAATGTGCTTTGTCTTCGAGTGTTGGACTGGATTGTTGGCTATCTTGATGGCACTCTCGTTGTCGTAGAAGAGAGGTACTTGGTTCAGGTTGATGCCATAATCCTTGAGAGTTTGCTTCATCCATAGAAGCTGAGCACAACAGGATCCAGCAGCAATGTATTCAGATTCAGCAGTTGAAAGTGATACACAGTTCTGCTTCTTTGAAGACCAACAGACAAGTGATTGACCAAGAAAATGACATGTGCCTGATGTAGACTTGCGATCCACCTTGCCACCAGCATAATCAGCATCCGAGAATCCAACCAGATCAAACCTTGAGCCCTTTGGATACCATAATCCGAGTGTTGGGGTGTAAGCCAAATATCGAAGAATTCGCTTCACAGCTAAGTGATGCTATTCCTTTGGTGCCGCTTGGAATCATGCACACATGCAAACACTAAGCATAATATCTGGCCTAGATGCACATAAGTAAAGTAAATAACCAATCATGGAGCGATATACCTTTTGATCGAACTCTTTACCATTGTCGTCGGGACCAAGATGATGTTTGGCTGGCATTGGCGTCATGTAGCCTTTGCAGTCTTCCATTCCAAACTTCTTCAGACAATCTTTGAGGTATTTTTCTTGAGATATGAAGATGCCATTTCGTTGCTGACGAATTTGAAGACCAAGGAAGAACTTCAGCTCTCCCATCATGGACATCTGATATTGCTCTTGCATCATGTATCCAAACTCATCACTATACTTCTGGTTGGTGCAGCCGAAGATAATGTCATCCACATATATTTGGCACACAAACAGTTCGCCATCATATGTCTTCGTGAAGAGTGTGGGATCGAGGGATCCTGGTTTGAAGCCTTTGCTCTTCAGGAAGTCTTTGATCGTATCATACCATGCGCGAGGAGCTTGTTTGAGGCCATACAGTGCTTTGTTTAGCTTGTACACCATATCAGGATGTTTTGGATCTTCAACGCCAGGTGGTTGAGCGACATATACTTCTTCTTCAATCTTGCCATTGAGAAATGCACTCTTTACATCCATTTGATATATATAGCAAGATGTTGTGGTGATTGGCATAGGCTAGCAGTATGCGAATAGCTTCAAGCCTAGCAACAGGAGCAAATGTTTCATTGAAGTCAATTCCTTCAACTTGAGTATATCCTTGAGACACAAGACGTGCTTTGTTTCTGATGACTTGGCCATGCTCATCTTGTTTGTTCCGATATATCCATTTTGTGCCAATAATGTTATGCTTGCGAGGGTCAGGGCGCTTGACCAGTTCCCAAACATTATTGAGCTTGAACTGTTGAAGTTCTTCTTGCATGGCTTGAATCCATTCGGGTTCCATAAAAGCTTCAACAACTTTCTTGGGTTCTGATATTGACACAAATGAAAAGTGCCCACAGAAGTTTGCTAACTGTGTTGCTCTTGAGCGAGTAAGCGGACCAGGCGTGTTGATGCTGTCAATTATCTTCTCAATTTTTACTTCATTTGCAACACGAGGATGAACTGGACGAAGACCTTGCTCATGCTGATCATTGTCATCATTGGAAGTATTGTCTTCGGTCTGAGAAGTGTCTTCAGGTTGATTTGGTGCAGAGATGATAAGTTCCTCTTCAGGCTGTGCTTCAGAAGGCATAATTTCACCAGTTCCCATCAGCTTGATAGATTCGCTTGGAGGAGCTTCATCTAGTGTACTTGGCAGAATTTCTCTTTGTGAACCATTGGTTTCATCAAATCGCACATCCACTGTTTCAACGATTTTGTAGTGGAAGAGGTTGAAGACTCTGTAAGAGTGTGAACCCTTTCCATAGCCAAGCATGAAGCCTTCGTGAGCTTTGGGTTCAAATTTTGACTTGTGATGGGGATCCTTGATCCAGCACCTAGCTCCAAATACTCTGAAGTAACTGACATTTGGCTTCTTGCCAGTAAGGAGCTCATAGGATGTTTTGTTCAGAAGCTTGTGGATGTAAACACGGTTGATGATGTGATAGGCTGTATCAATAGCTTCAGGCCAGAACTTTCTTGGTGTCTTGTATTCATCTAGCATTGTTCGAGCCATCTCAATGAGGGTTCTGTTTTTGCACTCAATGATGCCATTTTGTTGAGGTGTGTATGGAGCAGAGAACTCATGAGTGATTCCCATTGTATCCAGATACAGATCAAGGCCAGTGTTCTTGAATTCAGTGCCGTTATCACTTCTGATATGCTTGATCTTGACGCCATAATTGTTCATTGCTCGATTGGCGAATCGTCTGAAGACATCTTGTACTTCAGTCTTGTAGAGAATTATGTGCACCCATGTATATCTTGAGTAGTCATCAACAATGACGAAGCCATAGAGACACGCCGTTGTTGTGAGGGTGGAGTAGTGGGTAGGTCCAAATAAATCCATGTGTAGCAGCTCGAAGGGTTGAGATGTTGTCATGATTGTCTTCGAGGGGTGCTTTGCCCTTGTCATCTTTCCAGCTTTACAGGCACCACACAGATGATCCTTCTTGAACTTGGCATCTTCGATGCCAATGACATGCTTCTTCTTGACAAGTGAGTGTACCTTCCTCATGCCAGCATGTCCTAGCCTTCGATGCCAGAGCCAGCACTCTGAAGCTTTTGTGAGAAGACATACGGCAAGTTGTGGACCTGCTGAGAAATCTACCACATATAGATCATCTTTCCTATATCCTTCAAAGACTAGAGATTTGTCAGATTCCATTAGTACAAGGCAACGATATTTTCCAAATATCACAATCATGTTTAAGTCATAAAGCATTGAGATAGACATTAAGTTGAACCCAAGGGATTCAACAAGCATCACTTTTATCCATGTGTTGATCCCTAGAGATTGCAACTCTACCTAGACCCAATACTTTCCTTTTACCAGTGTTAGCAAATGTGATTTGACTCTTGTCGGATGGGCGTAAGTTTGAGTCCATGAGAAGACTTCGATCACCAGTCATATTATTAGTGCATCCGCTGTCAATAATCCATTCTGAAGCTTTTGGTGACATGCCCTACAGTGCAGTTAGGAGGATAGGCTTCACAAGGTATGTTGTGAAGCATAAGCATTTTATGCATACTAGGATTATCACAGCATAGATCAAGATTAGAACACACAGTATGACAGATAAGAGATTCATATGTGGAATACATAGTAAGTCATTTTATCATGCGTCCCTTTATGTTTTAGGTCCCCAGCAATAACATTGGACGCCATTGATTGCTGGCTGGAGACCACATTCTGCAAAAGAGAGTTAATTCTTCTTCACCACCCACATTTTCAGGGGTGGCTTAGAAGCAATGAGTCTAAGTGCAGCATCTAAGAATTTCGGCTTTGAAGCCCTAGCAAATAGCCTTGCATGAAATGAATGATACTCATGTGAATAAGCAGAAAAGTTCTTAGTTCTATGAACATAGCGGTTTGAAGACGCATGCTCATATTCATGAGTCTGAGTATGATTTCCCTGCAAAACATTGGCGTTAGGGTGACTCAAGTGAGTCCTGTGTTCGTAAGTAGCTGTTGGACCATATGATGCCTTTGGTCTGGGGTTTGTCTTCTTCCCTGGTGGTGTCATGATGACATTCACTGGAATATTTTCAAGACAGCTTTTGGGAACCCAGATCTTCTTCATAGGAGGTCCATTCCTGCAGTTAGTACCAATATACCTGGCAAACACTTCACCATTCTGATTTTTGAACAGTTTATAGTTTGCATCAAAGGATTCATCAATGATAATAGGATTAGCACAGGTAAATCCAGATAAAGTGGATGGATCCACTGAGGGTTCCTTTGCAGCAACCCATGTGGTTTTGGGATACTGCTCAGGCTTCCAGTAGGAACCATCAGCATTCATTTTCCTCTCGAACCCAACACCCTCTTTCCTAGGGTTTCGGTTCAGAATCTGCTTTTTGAGGACATCGCAGAGTGTCTGATGCCCTTTCAGACTTTTGTACATCCCTGTTTCAAGCAATGTCTTCAACCTAGCATTTTCATCAGCAATACTAGTGGTATCCTCCGCAGAGGGGTTAGTAACCACATCAGTAGTTGAAGACAATGGAACAGCAGGAGCAGTGGAACATTCAGCAACAGATGTAGCGTTATCACGCTCAATGCATTTTAAACATGGTGGTTCAAATCCATCCTGAGCGGGACTGATCTATTGAGCGCGAAGTGACTCATTCTCTGTTTGAAGGTCTTCATGAGTCGCTTTCAATTTCTCAAGCTCTTGTTTCCTTTGAAGATAATCATAGGAGAGCTTTTCATATGTGGTTCAGAGCGTCTCATGAAGACTTTCAAGTTCTTGGTACTTAGCATGAAGATTTTTTATGTCTTCTATTAAGAACTGTGAACGTGTCATTTCCGCGTCCAACAGGTCATCGCTTTTGTCTAACAGTTTTTAAGTATGTTCCATGGCCCTTTGTTGTTCAGTAGCAATTTTAGCAAGTGTTTTGTAGCTGGGTTTAGATTCACAATCAGATTCATCTTCACTTGATGTTTGAAAGTAAGCATCGCGTGATTTTACCTTCGCACCGCGTGCCATGAAGCAGTAGGTGGGAGCAGGATCGTCCTTGTCATCATCAGCGTTGGTGTGGGAGTCATTGTCTTCAGTGTTGAAGATGGACTTTGCGACGTAGGCAGTGGCCAGCGCCAGACTTGCAACACCAGAGTCGGACTCAGCTTCAGATTCCACCTCTGCCTCCTCAGAAGCAGACTCCTCTTCTGAATCCATTTCCTTGCCAACAAAAGCACGAGCCTTGCCAGATGAGCTCTTCTTGTGAGATGAGGATTTTGATGAGGACTTGGAAGAAGACTTTGATGATTTCTTCTTCTTCTTGTCATCAGAGTCATATTCCTTGCTCTTCTTCTTTTTCTTCTTGTTGTCCCACTGAGGACACTCAGAGATGTAGTGCCCAGGCTTCTTACACTTGTGACATGTTCTCTTCTTGTTGTCTTGAGTGGAAGCTTCATCATTTCTTGAACTGGATCGTGAAGACTTTCTGAAGCCCTTCTTCTTGGTGAATTTCTGGAACTTCTTCACAAGCATAGCAAGCTCCCTTCCAATGTCTTCAGGATCGTCAGAACCGCAGTCAGATTCTTCTTCTTCAGATGAGGAAACAACTTTTGCCTTCAAAGCACGAATTCGGCCATAGTTGGGGCCATAGATATCTCTTTTCTCAGAAAGCTGGAACTCATGTGTATTGAGCCTCTCAAGTATATCAGACGGATCAAGTGTCTTGAAGTCAGGACGTTCTTGTATCATGAGGGCAAGGGTGTCAAAGGAGGTGTCAAGTGATCTCAGCAGTGTCTTGACAATTTCATGCTTGGTGATCTCAGTGGCGCCGAGAGCCTGAAGCTCATTTGTGATGTCGGTGAGGCGATCAAACGTGAGCTGGACATTTTCATTATCGTTTCTCTTGAAGCTATTGAAGAGATTGCGAAGAACACTGATTCTCTGGTCTCTTTGTGTAGATACGCCTTCATTGACCTTGGACAGCCAGTCCCAGACTAGCTTTGACGTTTCCAGAGCACTCACACGTCCATACTGTCCTTTGGTCAGATGACCACAGATGATGTTCTTTGCAGTCGAGTCCAGTTGAATGAACTTCTTGACATCAGTAAGGGTGACACCTTCACCAGTTTTAGGAATGCCATTCTTGACGACATACCATAGGTCGACATCAATGGCTTCAAGATACATGTGCATCTTATTCTTCCAGTAGGGATATTCTGTTCCATCAAACACGGGGCAAGCAGCGGAGACTTTGATTATCCTTGCAGTCGACATAGCTAAACTCCAGGTGGTTAAACCGAATCACATAGAACAAGGGAGTACCTTGCTCTGATACCAATTGAAAGTGCTAGTTATCGACTAGAGGGGGTGAATAGGCGATTTTTATGAACGTCTTCAAAACATGGAAGTTTCGAAGACAAACAATAGAAATAACCTAATTGATATGCAGTGGAAGATAGACTACAACAAGCAAGCCATAGTCAAGTATGCAATAGCGTTAACGTACGAAGACTAATAGCAGCTAGGTAGTAGGATCAGGATGGAAGATAGTATGAAGCCAATCAACAATAGTAGTCAAGCAATGAAGTCAATCAGATAAGACAGATAGGCAATGACTTCACGAAGACAAACTCAAAGTAAAGGAGGGAAGAGATAGAACCAGTCACTTGTTGAAGACACAGGATTTGTTGGACCAGTTCTAGTTGCTGTGACAACTGTACGTCTGGTTAGGGAGGCTGAGATTCAACTCAGAAGACCGTGTCTTCACCTTATTCCCCTTGAGCTAAGGACACTTAGTCCTCGCCCAATCACTCTGGTAAGTCTTCAAGATAGACTTCCGAACCTTCACAGACTTCGTTCACCCGGCAATCCACAATGACTCTTGGATGCTCAGAACGCGACGCCTAACCGGCTGGAGGATACACAGTCCTCAAGTGTAATAAGTCTTCAGGTCACACAGACAGAAAGACTTCAGTGATGCCTAACACTCTTTGGCTCTGGGTGTTTGGGCTTTGTCCTCGCAAGGATTTCTCTCTCTCAAAGGCTTCGAGGTGGGTTGCTCTCAAACAACAAAAGCCGTATACAAACTCTGAGCAGCTACCAATTTATGGTGTAGGGGTTGGGCTATTTATAGCCACTAGGCAACCTGACCTGATTTGTCCAAAATGACCCTGGGTCACTAAGGAACTGACACGTGTTCCAATGGTCAGATTTCAAACACACACAACAACTTTACTTGGGCTACAAGCAAAGCTGACTCATCCAGCTCTGGATAAGATTTGCTCTCATTGTCTTCGCTCGAAGACATAGGATTTGGGTTGAGCATCACTTCAGTCACTCTGACTTAGTTCACTTGGACCCCACTTAACAGTACGGTGGTTCCTATGACTCAACAAAAAAGAAAGGAAACAACGAAGCCACACAGTCTTCGCGCTCCATAGTCTTCACGCAATGTCTTCTCATGTCATAGTCTTCAATATGAATATCTTCTCATACCACCATTGTCTTCAATGTCTTCATACATTTTTAGGGGCCATCTCCGGTAGGTAAACCGAATCAATGAGGGACACTACATGCGTTATCCTGCAATTCTCACAAACGCATTAGTCCCTCAATCAACTTTGTTGTCAATACTCCAAAACCAACTAGGGGTGGCACTAGATGCACTTACAGTTGGTGAGATTTTTGAATTGAGCCCTATAAACCGGAAAGGAGGTTTAACTAAGCAAAATGTTTGACCAAATCCATTCTTAAGAAATACAATAGGACAGATGTACTACTTGAAAATTTATTGCATGATGCAGGTTATGATATTGTTTCGAATCCTGGATCTTAAATTTCAGAAAATCCAAAAGTGAGCATAAATTCTTGAAACTGAGCATGGTCACGTGATATGACACAAATATTACTTTGTAAGTTTTTTCTTCAATTCGACACAAGCTGCTTATGACAAGTTGCACAGATGAAGAGCCAAGGTATTTTGGAACAAAGACCTGTCACGTTAAGGCGAACACTTTCACTATTGAAACCATGGGCGTTTACGTGCCGCCACGAGTCCCCACTTCTCATCGGCAGGTGCCGTCCCAGCAAGCGTGTGAGTCGACAGGAGGCGTGCGAGCAGACCACTACGCCGGCTGTCAGGGAGGCGTGCGAGCAGACCGCTGTGCAGACTCACCGGGAGGCGAGCCCTTTGACCAGGCTCCGCCGCCCATCATCGTCCCAACTGCTCCCACTTTTAATGTCGTCGGCGCCGCTGTTTAAAATCAACCCCGCACTACCCGGTATCGCTACAATCCTCTCTCTTCCTCTCCGATTCTCCTGTCATCTACCTCCAACTAGCCTGACCTAAACGTACGTCATGCCGCATCACGATGGTCTGCTCTTAGTGTTCCAGTTTCATGAGGAAGACACCCAGCCGGAGTCTCAAGAACATAAGGCGCTTTGGGACGAGCTTGAACTGGCCTTGCGGGAAGACGCCGCGCCTATCCCCGCTCCCATTTCGGATCCCGTTGCCCTGACTGCGCCAGCGCCCATCCCCGTGGCATTGATGGGCTGGGAGCCGCACATTGTCACCGAGCTTGACGCCACGGGGTTCCATGAGGTCCCCGCCGACTTTCACGTGCCCGTGCACCTACCAGCGCATGCGCCTGCGCGTGCACTGACGCGCACGCCCGTGCCGGTGCCCGTGCACCTGCTAGCGCATGCGCCTGCGTGTGCACTGACGTGCGCGCCCGTACCGGTGCCCGTGCACACGAATGTCTCCGTCGCGCCATTGACAGCGCCTGTCCATGCGCGGGTGCCAGTGCCCCCCTCTTCGGCATGGATGGCCGCCGCCGACCGCTTCCTTGCACCAACGCCAGTCACGTCCTCCTGCCAGTTGACTCGCTCCGAAGTCCAGAACATTTTGGCCTTCCTTGAAGCTAGGCCAACGTCTAGGAGTACGCCAACAATGGCGCAAGACGCCGCTGTCGCTGTCGGTCACTGGCCCGATGACACACAGAGAACGGCATAGGAGCCGCTTCCCACCGCGAGACGCCCCCGCCGCCACCGCGTAATCTAAATTTGCCATGAAAAACGTTCGGATTGCCATGCTTAAAATCTGAACGTTTATCATTTCCGTTTATTTTATATCGATCATCGTATATTTAAAGTCGGAGTCAGACTGAACGAAGTGTATGGTTTGATCGATTGAATGTTCTGCTAGAGCCGTATCAAATTAAATATAAAATGTCATCAAGCCACATGTATTCCTTGTCATCCAACGACCTAGACTGCTTCAATGTCGAGTGCTCAACACGTTTAGCGTGCAGTTAATTTCATGCCAAAAATAGTGCTAATCACATGACAACACGCAAATAATATCCTAGTAGTTAATATCCGCATGCACTTAATATACTTCCAAATTAACGTGCATTGCACGTACATACTGATTAGCGCTGCTAGTACGTGAAACTGGTGTCGTGACTTGTGAATGTGTCCAGATATGGTCAACGACAACATCGCCCGTGAGTTCTTCCTGTTTGCCCGTGCGTCTAAACGCAAAAGGGGAGGAGAGAGAGAGCACACATGGAACCCACCAGTAAGTGAAGGCAAATATTACTAAAAATAATATTACATGTTATCCATTAACTAGGCTGTGGTAATATAAAAACATTATGTGAACAAAGGGGGTCCAACAAATATTGCTATTCTACATATGTTGCCTATTGACGTGCGCCTTGAAGGCCCGGTCGCATGTTCGATCCTCGTCCTTTATTTTTTAATTTGTATATGGGTCCAAATTTGTTTCATGACATGTGGTCCCCTCGGTGTGTAGTTTTTAGCACTTTAATTTGTGGGTCGAAATTTGTTCCATTCCAAGTGGACTATCGGTGTGTAGTTTTGTAGCTTATTTATAATAATTAAAGAGAACAACATAGTTTTTTCAATAATACCATGATGCGACGTTGAAGGCGAGAAAGGACGTGTGAGAAAGCGATGACCGAGCCAGAGGGAAATCAACTAGGGGAGTTGCGTGGGTTGCAACGGTGTTTGGAGTAGTTGTGGGCCGAATGCTACGAAAATATAATCTAAACCGACCGGAATAAATGCCTACACAAATTAATCCAAGGTTGGAGTGCCCCTCGCAATGTAAATAGCTCCGGCTTTGCGAGGGATGGAGAGGTAGTAGCTTCAACACGTGGAAGATACGGTGTGAGAAAGCGAGGTCAATCGAGAGACATATAGATAGAGAGACAAAGTGAGTGTGGTCCAACATTCATTGAACAAATATATATGCTCCGGAGAGATATTGTCCAATTGATCTTTTGGTAAGGGTGAGGGCTGTAAGATAGAGCTTGAGAGATGATCCAGTCACAGACGTGTAGACATATTTTGTGCGTGGGAGGAAGCAAGGTCAACCGATCACATAGGGGTCGTGCGATCGAAAGAGTGAGATGGGTTGGAGAGAGTGACCTAGATAGACGATGTGCGTGAGAGAATATACAATGTGAATAGGTCGAATTGGGCTCAAACATGGTGATATATCGTTTTTGTCCGAGAAAGAGCGAGGTCAATCGAGACATACGTGTATATATATATATATATATATATATATATATATATATATATATATATATATATATATATATAGGACTGGACTATTTTGTTACCGGTAACAGAATAATATTCTGTTACCCCGGCCCTATATAGGGCGCGATGCGTCTTACTCAAGGCCCAACCGTGGAACTAGCACGTCACCACTCACCACCACCTCCCGTCCCTCCCACGCGCCGCCCCTGCCTCCCGCATGCCGCCGCGCCATCCTCCAACCCCAACGCGCCGCCACGCCACCCCTCCCACCCCAGTGCGCCACCGCGCTGCCACCCCCATCCCAAGGCGTCGCCACGTCCACATCTCCGAAACTCGCTCACTTTTACCGCCGGGCCACGAACTGGGCACCTCCCTCTTCATCGTGCCGGCGGGCGCCTTCCCCAATGCATGCCGGCGGCCTCCCTCCCAACGCGTGCCGACAGCCTTCCTTCCCCGCGCCGGCGGCCTCCCTCCCATCGCGTGCCAACGGCCACCCTTCCCAGCGCCAGCAGCGCCCCTCCCAAAGCACGCCGGCACCTCCGTTCCCCATGCCGGCGGGGGGCAGCTTCCCTCCGAATGCGTGGCGCATTTTCCTCCAATGGATGTGCACAACTCGTGGCGCTACCTCCTGGTCAGCTGGTTCCCATCGGCCTCCTCGCACCGGACAAATCCTCCAGCGGGACCTCAGACGGCCTGACGCACTCCCTCGAACTGTCACGCGTCCTCCCTCAAACAGATGGACTCGTTTACCTCCTCCAATATGCGCAGGTTGCTGCTCTCGTCTGCTTCCTCTTTCTTTTTTGAAATGAGTCTGCTTTCTCTCTCACGAGCGTGATGCTACTGCTCCTCTCAACTCTCAATTCTCATTATTTGCTGTTGCTCCCCTATATGAACTGCTGATGCTACTTCATCTCTACTTGTTTTGAAATAAGGTTTTGATTTCAGAGAAGTCGCAGAACACAAAGGAAAGAAGAGCCATGTTTTCTATTGTTGTTATTTTGTTGCCCTCATGGTGTTTACTGAAATGCCTACAACAACTTAAGGTTTTCTCTTTTGTTAAAATGAAGCGAATGTGTTGTACTACTATTAAGCACGGTCCTCCTCCTGAGCTCCTCCATGCGCATCCGCCTCCCAAGCTGTGCCATGAGCGGTTGCGCCTGCTCCGTCGTCCAGGCGACCATCCTGCGTGCCTCCTGACCCCCGCTGTCAGGTCGCGGCCTCTTTCGCCGTCAGGTCACAGCCTCTTCCGCCATCAGATCGCAGCCTCTTCCTTCTGCACGTCGCCACCTCCTGCTGCTGCAGGCCGTGCCCCATCCCCCATTCTCGCGTGGTCGCCAACAAGGTATCCTACTACAATGGTGGTCACCGCCCCAGAACGCTCTCTGGTTCATTTTGATCTACTTTTGCACATTTGTTCTTTATCTCACGAATTTTGTTATGTAGGAGGTGACCGATTGTTGATCCTGAAGTTTCATCACATGATTTTTTGTCTCTGAATTTTGCACCAATTCTTGATCCTGAAGCATCAATGCTTGAGCACTGATTTTTGTGTGTTAGGTGAGTGTACAGTGCATTGGGGTGTGTTTTTATTTTATGTTCTGAGCAAAAAATCGACTACAAAAATTGTGTCATGAAAAGTTCATGTACACCTATTGAGATGGTTCAAAAATTAAAACTTTTAAAGTTAAAAAAGGAAACCAGTTATTTGGTTGTGGAGGTTCTTTTGTCCTTGAAAGATATAAGAATTCAGCTTTTACTTGTTTTTCAGTTCAAATTTTGCGTCAAGGAGTTCGACAAGGGCGCGTCCCTCAGTACTACGATGACGAGGCAGACAGCCGCCCTCTTTGTGACCTGCTGCTATTCCCCATCTTGCACTAGCGGACTAATGATGCGGGAGCTGCCCTGTTCGCTACAACCCCACGTGGATCTCTCTCTTTCTCCTCTCTTAAATTCATTGAAAAAGTTGGTTGCTTGTTCTTGTTGTGTCGTGAATACCCTCAAGTTGTTTGATATTATTCCTATGAGAAAACTGATCCATAGCAGTTTTTGTTCCAGAGCTGTTCAAAGTTCGGACTTACATTTTGTGAAGGCAAGGACAAGGAGAAGCCTATGGATAACAGTTCGTGTGGAGCTTGGCCAGTTCCTCTGTTCATGTGTGAGCTTGCTCAGTTTGTCCATTTATCTCTGTTCAGTTCATGTAGAGGATCCCTCGAATTCACCTCCTCTCGTTCTTTATCAACAAATGATTTTCGCTATCCGCAGCAAATTACAGTATGAGAGTGGGAGTTTCATATTGTACTCTCTGCCTGCACAATGCATTTTGTAGTGTTGGTAGTTGTAGAGATTTGTTTGTGTTAAAAATGGTTTTATGTATTTTGTAGTGTCGGTACTTAAGTACAACATTAGTTCAAATCTTCAAATTTTATATAGTTCAAGTACATAAGGAACATAAGGAACTTTAGTTAGTTTCTTGAATTTCGACTCCTTCAGTTTTTGTTCTTAACCAGTTTTTGTTCAAGTATATAAGGACTGACGCCATTAGTTTCAAAAAGGAGCTTCAGTAGATGTGGAGATTGGTAAAATCTAAAGTTCAACTATTCTGATGGGGCACTTCATAAAGCAAAGAAAAAATAAAGCAGAGCAAAAGTGAAGAAAAATAAAAAGAAAACCAAAGTGGTCCTGAGAAGAAAATGCCTACTGTCCAGTAATACATTCTCTCATTAGTCTATGTTTATTTGTCGTGAGAGTAAAAAAACAGTGGTACAATACATATTACATGAGCTGTTCATATAAAAAAAATGCCTCGGTTTGTGTAACATCAGTTCTAACTTTTATAGCTTGATAAATGATTAGAAGTCAATCTGAATTCATTTTGATCCATTCTCTTGTGATTTTAGGCTGAACTCCAATACTTGCATCCGCCACCCCAACGCCGGCGTGTTCCCTCAGTCCTCTCTCGACAAATCCAACAGTACAGGTTCTCCGGTGCGCCAAGTATTGCCTGCGGCGATGCCTACATCATGGCCCATTGAGGAGATCTTGTGTATTCCACATAGAAGAAATATTGTCAATTCATGAATAGAGAATTTTTGTACCAGACTTAATATTAGTTCAGTGTGTATTCTATCTTCAGTCCATGAAAAATCACAGAATAGTTGGTGCGTGTGCACAAATATCGTAAGTGCAAGTTTCAAAATGCTGTAACTTTAGATATATCACCTGAAAAAGTAATGATTTGCAGCGAGTTTCTTCAAAATTCTGTAAAGTTTAGTATTATAGTGTGTGTTTTGAACTAAGAGCTATACTCTATGAACTTTCTGTACTTTCTGGACTTGAAGCATTTTTTTTCTCATATATTAAATCAAAGTGCATATATGAAATCTTGAACAAAATGCTCTATGGACTCTTGGACTGTATTGTTGGAGAACTGTTGTTCGGTACCTAATGGAATTTGCACATAAAGCACGAGGGAGGTTTAGACGGATGCTGATCACTAGCCCACTATGACGACGCTGATCACTAGCACGAAGGACACCAGCAGGTTGAGGATGAAGTACATGACATAGGCAATGAGGATGACCAAAACATGGAATCCATACACAAAGCAGCAACTGCAAGTTTAAATTTTCTGTCTATGGTGATTTGATTGCTACTTCTTAAAGAAAAGTGTAATGACAGTTAGATGTTTGTGCAAGAAAGGAAAAAATGTTTGAATTAAAACATTCGATAGTGCTCTCTCTCCTGACTATTTTGGTTGATGTCCACGAATAGAGAAAAATTGTATGGGAATGTTTAATTATTACTAGCATGTAAGTTCAAAAAATAAAACATAGTTGGTTCGTCTATGGACCCGAGGAAAGTATGCTCAAAGAAAAATCACAACACATTTATTCGGGTAAAAAGTTATTTTAGTTCAGCTACACAAACCATGCGGGTTCAATGATGATGGTACCATAAGTTCGGACAAGAAACAAATATGAATTAAAACAGATAACTTTCACTTCTATAAGTTCAAGTGCTCATCCACACTCAAAAATTGAAGTTGGTAAAGCTCAAAACGGTAAAAGTTCAAGTCGCAAAAAAAAATAAGTCCAGAACACCGTTTAAAAAATAACTCTAAAAAAAGAAACACACAAAACAATTTTGTTTTATTAAAAAATCATTCAGTTCAAATGGTATAAATTATGCAATTTCTGGCATGATGATACCATTGAGAAATTACGACGAAAATTATATCGAAAATACAGAGTAAAGTCTAGTGTGTGAAACACGCTCAGTACAAAGCCATACATACATCCGTTCAAGTACTCTTTTCCGAACCATTCAAAACTAATGTGAAAAATACCTCAGAACAAACACACAAATAGATCAGTACGAGTACTCTGTTTTTCGACCGGAAAAACAGAAGAATGGGTCTCGCCATATTCAAAATTACTCTTCAACGGTTACGAATTTGAGAAAACGTTCAACATGACTAAGTTTCGCATTTTTGATAGCTATCCAACAGTATATTATTTGCCCCATTTCAACAAACTTTTTAAAAAAACGTGTTCAAAACCAATTTTAACCGTATTTGAATTCGTATTTAAACCATAAGGAATTACAAAAAACTTTCTATATGCAAAAGTTGCGCATTTTCCATAGCTTTCCAATGCCGTATCATTTGCGTCAATCCGATAAACCATTTGCAAAAAACAGTGAAAAAACATTTCGCCCAGAATTTCACTGTTTTTCAAATTACTTTTAAATCATATAGAATTTGAAAAAAATAGTAGATATATGGAAGATGCGGATTTTCACAAAGCTTTCCAATGCCATCTCATTTGCTCAATTCCGACAAACCGTTTAAAAATTAAGTCCAAAATACGATTCACGTTTTTGGTTTTGAAAAAATGGTTTTTTCGAAACTGCTCTTAAATCATATTTTTTTGCAAAAACAAATTATAAGATTGTGATGTGGATGTCAATAGCTTTCCAACGATATATTACACACCCCGTTTCGACAAAAAAAATTGCAAAAAAAATTGAACTAAAGAAGACGATTTTTAACAGCAACAGAAAGCATCAGTTCGACCGCTCGAATTTCATCAGTTCAACTGCTTGAATTCATCAGTTCAAATAGGGTAAAAGAATAATATTCTGTTACGCGTAACAGAATAGCCTAGATATATATAAACAGAAGCGCACATCATCATTTTGAAGACGAACACTGCAATAAAGACTAGTGAACATCTGGAATGATATGATTGCCATTGCTTGTCATGCTAGACGAGACTTTGCTAAGCCTTTCTTCTCTGAAGTGGTTTTCCTAGCATGCTGGAACATCTGGAATGTCAGGAATGACAGGGTTTTTAGGAATATCCCACCATCTTTTCGTAGATGGAGGTCTTCTTTTATTTTAGACATTTCCCTCCTGGTTCATAGAATTAGGCCTAAGTTCAAGGAGGATTTGCTTAGATGGATTTCCTTTTTGCCTCCTTGAGGTGAGTCCCATGCTTTCTTTCTTTTTCTTTTTGGGTCTGTTAGACCTTGTAAATTGTGTACATTTGTAACCTTTTCTTGTGGAGCGATAAAATTACTGTGGGGTCTATACCCTACAGTTTCAGGTCAAAAAAAATAAAGACTAGTGAACTTCGCATCAAAAAAAATTGCATGCAGTGTTTTTCTGGTACTGTTTTCTCTCTAGTTTTTTAACCATTTATCGGAACGAGGCGTATAATATACCGTTGGAAAGCTATGGATTAGGCGCAACTTCGCCATGTTGAACACTTTTCGAGATTCCTTGCGGTTTAAGAGCAGTTTCAAGAACGACGCGGCGGATGATGAGTGGCAGCGAGCGTATTTTCGCGATTTTTTCTAAACCGTTCATCGCAATAAAGCAAATGATACGCCAGTGGAAAGATATGATCGAGGCGCATCTTTTTCATATCTATTATTTTCTGTAATTTGTTACGGTTTAAGAGCAGTTTCAAATTTGTTAAATCGCGGAATTCTATTTTTTCAAATTTTTAGCAATTTTCGTACTGTTTTTGCTCCAGTTTTTGAACCGTTTATCAAAACGAGGCGTGTGATACACCGTTGGAAAGCTACGAATGAGGCGCAACTTTCATATGTTGGAATCTTTCTGAGAATACTTATGGTTTTTAGTTAATTTTAAAAATTGTACTACTGACGACGAGAGGCAGCCGCCGTTTTTCGTGAAATTTTCACAAACCGCTGGTTGAAATGATTCAAATTATACGCCGTTGGAAAGGTATCGACGAGGCGCAACTTTTTCATGTAGAACATGCTCTCTAATTCCTTACGGTTTAAGAGCGATTTTGAATTTATTGAAATACGGATACTCTGTTTTTCGCAACATCAAAATCGACGAGTGAACCGCATCGGACAGAAAACCGCACTGCTTAAGGCTGAAAACTGCACTGCATCATACGGGAAGTGAACCCCGTAAGTTTTTTTTCTAATTTTTTTACGCTTATTTGTGAACCTCATGGTCAAAGTTAGTGAACCGCGTGGCCCAGACTAGAGGACTGCATTCTTTCGATTAGTGAAAGTGATTTTTTCGATTGGTGAAAGTGAATCACTGGGAAGAAACTAGTGGACTTCATCTAAAAAAATGAACTTCTTCTGTGTTGATTTTTTATTATATTTACAAAGGGAACCACAGGGGTGCGCTGCAAACATACATACACCGCATTGCAAGCACACAAAAAACAAGTGAAACAGCCACATGCGACAACACAAATTGCCTTCTAAAAAACCACATGACCTATGGGGTGTACTGCACACATACACACACCGCATTGCAGGTATATACAAAAGGAACTGCATGCACATGATGCTTCCTTTTTTCTCGCATATACAAAAGTGAACCAACATATAGGACAAGTGAGCCGCATCTAAAAAGAAAGAATACCGCTCGTGGTTTTATTAACAAAAGTGAAGCACCAAATTCTTGTCACAAACAAGAGCTAAACAGCAACCTTTCCAAGTTTCCTTTTTGGACTAAAACGCACTGAAGGACAATATGAGCTACACTGCACGCCGAAGCCTTCGGACCGCGAGAGGCCATGGGTGCTCGGCCACTGCAAGAAACACGGGCACACATCACGAACATACATGCCCACACTACAAGATCATGCCAACGCACTGCACCTAACGTGCCTGCCAAACCGCTTGCTCAAGCGAGTGAACTACACGTCGCATGCCACCGGGAAGCTTCGAATGTGCCTACAAAACCGCTCTGCTCTTCCCTTGCGTGGCTCCCTGGCTTTTTGTAGGTAGTACTCCATGGCGGAGGAAGTGAAACATTGGGGGAGCAGTGCAAGGCACACATCATCCAGCAAACTGCACAAAGGAATCGAACAACATTAGAAAATTCACTACACTGAAATCATTAGATCAACAGCAAAAATATGGAAAACACAAAAAAAAGTGAACTCCAAGCTGTGGTGAGCTACTGCTCCTCCTGGATCTCATTTACGACAGAGGATGAAGGTGTCAGGAGCAGCAGCCTTGTTGAAAGTCAGAAAAATTTGCACGCCGCGGCTCTTCGCACTGCAGCTAACCCGCACCGAACCACGAGCAGATGTCAAGAAAAATGTGTTGTCTTGTCGAAGGGGGAGGCCAAGCTGGTGCAGGTGGAGATGCCCAGGTGAGTCAGGGGACCACGTCAGTGAACTGCACATCGTCCGGGCCAACCACGGCGCTTGGAAGGTGGTCGCTGGGCAGATCCCCTACTGTCCATTGTAGAGGAGCCCACAGGATGGAGAGGGGGTGCCGGAGAGGAGAGGGAGAGGTCACTGGATCTTGGCGAAAGGAGGAGCACCACCTCAGCCCGTGTAGTGCGGACGATGAGCACGTGCAGTGCGGTTGCGCGTGGGCAATTTGGCCATGGCGGCGACCAGAGGGAGAGGAGACGGAGGTCTTGCTCTCCCCCGAGTGGGACGAGCCCCACGCACCCGCACCTTCTCCCCGCCATGAGCACGCTTCTCCACCGCCGCTCATCGCTGCCAAGCGGCGTGGGTGAGGGGGAAGGAGAGATGGACGCAATCTAAGCTGCACGGGGGCCACAACCGAGCTGCACGGAGGGGGGTGGCGCCCGAGTACCACTGATGGTGCAGGGGAGGAAGATGGGAACAAGGCGACGTCTACGGTCGTGGTAGGACAGGGCGAGGCGGTGAAAGTCGTCCGGGCAGCAAGCAGGGTGGCGGACCTTGCTGTCGGCGACTGGATCTGACGCGAGAACCACGAAGATGGTCGGATTCATTGTGGCGGCGCCCCCATGGCCGGGCGGCGGGGTGGGAGGTGGTGGTGCCGGCGGTGGCCAGTGGCCACGCCGTCGTGTCCCACAGGTAGCTCGGTGGAAGGTGGTTGTTGGCGGCGCGGTGCGAGGCAGTGGCTGGGCGGCGCATCGGGAGGTGGTGGTCGGCCGGGCGGCGCATCGGGAGGTGGTGGTCGGCCGGGCTCCGCGGGGAGGGGGATATTTGGTAGCCGAGGAGTGGGGAGGAAGTGGTGGGGATGGGGATTTGGATGGGATCGATGGGTGGGTGGTAGTTGGGGCGGGACAGAGGTGTTAGCAGAATAAGCCTTGTTGAGGTGCAGAATAAGGTCTTAAAGGGTGTTATCATAATTGACCCACCCTATATATATATATATATATATATATATATATAGAGAGAGAGAGAGAGAGAGAGAGATTGAGTGAGCGTGGCCCACCATGAGGTCGAAAGAGTGGCGGCGGCTTGGATGGACTGACCTAGATAGACAATCTGCATGAGAGAGTATAGAGTGTGTCAATCGAGGCCCGAACAGGGAGATATATCATTTGTGTGTGAAAGAAAACGAGGTTAAACAAGACTCAGATAAAGAGAGCAAGATTGAGCGAGTGTGGCCCGCCGTGCAGAAGAAAGAATAAGACAGTCTCGAGGGAGTGACCTAGATATACAACGTGCGTGCGTGCGCACGAGAGGTTGGGGGGATAGATAGGCAATGCATGTATTTAGCGCGAGAGGGTGAGAGGGAGAGGGGGAGAGAGAGAGAGCTCAGCATGGGGTGCAATGGCGGGTGTGTGAGGTAAATACATTTGGTAACAGGAGTGGAAAAAGGGGTTGTGTAGTTGAGAGACTTAGAGATCGAAACATGGAGAGAAAGAATGAACGTGTGTTCGAAACCGATAGCTTTATAAGGTGCTTAGGAGAGGAAGATTGACCAATACAGGAAGTATGTAGCGTTTGTGCACGGGGGGGGGGCGCTAAAACCAACATTTGGATGTACATAGTACGAGACTTAATATTGATGTTTCAATTCGGTGTACATTGTAAGATTTGAAACGAGGACCAAGCATACGGGTAATTATTTCGAATTCGTGCCATACTAAGTTTCGAAAAGTTGACATTGACTCAATTCGTTGTGCTATTTTGTAGGTCATATGTTTGAATCCATCCAAAAGTTTTCTCACTACCATGGTGTTCATCATATACATATGAATTTGTATTAAAAAAGTAGCATGGATACAGTGAAATGCGAAATCCACATTAGAATTGGAGATCGCTACGTGACACACACTCTAATTCAAATAACTAACTACGTGACACACACTCTAATTCAAATAACTAATTTGTGACACACTCTAATCCACGTTAGCGTGGGTACCATTTAGATTTTTTTTTCAAATAACTCCTCATTAATTAATTTATAGTACTCCCTCTGTTCACTTTTATAAGACCTTGAAGACATTTCAGACAATGTGCAAAACAGTTCATTTTAAGTTGTCTGAAACGACTTACAAAAGTGAACGGATGGAGTATCTCGTTTCGAATGACTAATTATTGCAAGGAAAACACAGGCATGGTAATACATACAGATTCATTTGCAAATGAAAGAAGATCCATTTTGTTTGCATTCTCAAATGTAGGCGCACTAGGCAGACCAGGGTCGTGTCGGGGTGGACGCTGCTTCGGTGCCTTAAAGGCAACTGCCCTTGGGTGACTGACATGTGGGTCAGCCACCTGTTGGGCCCACATGTCATGGACACAAAGGCAAGTGCCTTAAGGCACCGAAGCATAGTCCTGTCGGGGTGGTCGCGTGTGTCGGACGGACACGTAGCACCCAGCCACCCACCCCCCTCCCCCCAAAAAAAGGATGACGACAATATAAGTTCGCGCTTCCACGTTTCAGATTGAAATATCTGGTGGCCCCAATTCTAGTCCTTCAAAATCTCTCTTCTCCACCGTCCCCTTCCGCGCCCAGATTGCTCAAATCCCAAATTCGTTGTCATCCCTCGAATCGCCCCTCGTCTCGTCTCTTTCCCCACCGTTCCCCACCTTTGTGCCGGATGACGATGACGAAGACGACGGTCGCGCTTCACCACCGCACCGGAGCTACCTCATCTACGCCCTCGTTCACCACACCGGGTGGTCCACCGACAACGTCGGCCGCCGCAACTGACATGCTTCACAGACACCGAGTTCCACCGCATCAGGTGCGCTTCACCGACACCGTCTCCCAGCTCACCGGGGCTACTTCACCGAGCACATCGTCGCACCTCCGCCCCCCGAGGCCGTTGGGGCTTCACCAACGGTCTCGTCCACCGCATCACAGCGCTCCGCTGCCACTCAAGATCTGCATCCGTGCGCGGCCAGCCAATGCCAGCGCATCACCCTCAACGGCTCTGAAGTGACCAGCACTCTAGCTAGGCGATCATGCCCAAACGTCGGCCCGAACTAGGTATCCACACATCACTCCCTTGTGCACTGTTCCGACGATGTTTGGATATCCTTTCACTGCTCTCTTAGCTTACATGCTTATGCAACTCTGACTTTAACTCTTATTTCTTCTGGAGATATCATCTGAAACAAGCAAATCCATTTTTTAATAAGCATGACGGTGCTTCGGGATCTGGTACACATCCTACACACCCGTATAACCTTGCAAGTATCTGTCCTCCGGTACAACATCAAGGTCGATTCCTCTTATTTGATCAACCATTCACCGTGTGAAAAATGCAGAGGGGGATGCAAGGAGCACAAGGCCTGCACATCCAAGCAAGTGGTAACATGGACTTGTACATGGAACATGCCAAGCGCAAGCAGAGCTGCAGTGAGCCTGTACAATGAGCTAGCATAAGTCCCTGCATTTTATTTAATTCATACTGGCATTCGTGTATCATTTGTGTGCAGTGGCTGATCCACGAATTCAAGTTACCAGGGGCGAACATTTAACTTAAAAAATACGAAGGCACTTGCACTCCGGAAATCAACATAACTTGAGAAATGTGAAGCTACATGCACTTTGAAAACCAGCTAATGATCCAAAGTAGTTCAGATTATAAACACTAAATGATGCAAGCACCAAAAAATACAAAATGCAATATGGTGTACAAGGACTACAAACATATCAATGACGCACCATCTTACCAGATTAACCATTTGACTTACCCATGCAGTGTGGGAAGAAAGAAGTATTGGGACTGTGTATCCAAGCAATTGATGCCATGGACTCCTTTGTACAACCTTGTAAGCGAAAAAGAAGTTGCAGTGTGCCTGTACAAAGAACTAGCATAAGTTCAGTTACCTGCTTCTCGGAATTTTAGTTAGCCACTTATTGCAAAATTGTTCAATTACATTGCTTGGCTTAATTTAGTTTGCTACTGATTACATAATGGCACAACCTGTTAATCATATTGTAGACTGCGCCTCTCTATGTGTTTGATACTTAATGTTAAGAATTACCTGTTTGCCTTAACTTAAATATCTACTTGTTTGTTTAACTGCTTTGCTGCTGCAACAGCGGGTTACAATGATGTTAATAACTACTATACTTTTCAGCATCCAATTGAAACTCTTTAATTCCTTGTTTGTTTAACTGGTTTGCTGTTATAACTCCTAGTTGAGATGTTTTGCTAACTTCAACTTTTCTGAATCCAATCGGAACTTTAATGGCAAAACAGGTTAGCCCAAGATCAAAGAGCGAGGTCCCCATGGACGTTGCATCATCCCACAGCAGTGGCAGCGGCCCAATCGTGCATTATGAATTGCCAACTGCTGATGCTCTAGAGGCTAAACTAGTGGTAGAAAGAGATTCTGCTTCTGCACTTAGAGATGAAGTTGACATGTTGAGGAAGCAAACAGCACAATCACAAGTAGTACTCAAGACAACCATTAAATATTTGGTGGATTTCAAAACGAAGAAAGCTAAGACTGACCAGATTGTTAAGGTCATGAAGGGAAAAAGGAAATTAAATTCCTAGTTGGTAAATCATAGGTGAAATGTTCTTTCCATAGTTGAATAACCTTTATGTTGTCTGTTCATGTAATCAATCAAACCATTTGTTTTAGAGATCATGTACTAATTGTTTTTTATTTTGTTTTTTGGTTTGTAATTTTATTTGAGCACAAGTCTATATTAATTGCAGGCCCGTCTTCTTCGCGGAAGCGTAAAAGGTGGGATGATGATTCGGGGTCCGAAGATGATGATTCGGGGGGGGGGGGGGGAATCTCCAGATCCAGTGGAAATCGTTTACGAAGGGGATGCACAAGGGTACAACTGGGAGAGGAATTAGGTTGGCCGCCAACTTCGCCTGCCTTCGGAGACATTTCATTTGGATTGCTGTGCCAGAGCTACAAATATGCCAATCGGGCTGAATGTGCATTCAGCAATAGTAGTAGTATAGATGGACCATAAGTGGCACGCATCAGAAAGGGCCAAGATGCTAGCTAAAAAAAGGATGCTATTGTAGCCAAAAAAAGTACAGCGGCCTGGCTTATGTATGTTAGTTGATATTATTGATCCATATACTCTATAAGTGTTTATATGTCTATTAGTTTTGTACATTCTTGGTTGATTGACTCGGTATTTGAATCTTGATACATCGCTTGTGTACATATCTAAATGGGAGTACACATTATGCTGTGTGTGACATTTGAGTTGGACATGAAGTGTTCCAAATATTCGAATTCACCTTAAACTGGATTCTAGTTTCTGAATTTGAGTATCGGCATTTGTAAACCATATTCATATATGACAGTGGAATACATCTTTGTCGTCCTTTTGAAGATATATAAAAACACATAGAATGATTTATAAAGATTCATATAGGAATACAAAGTGGATTCAAATTTAGTTGCCAGGGTAAACGTGGATGCTTATTGTCCCAAAATTCGAAAGAAGCAGCAAAATGTCCACTCCCACGTCGGCTGCCCGAAGCCAAGTGTTTGGGAGATAGAAATTACTGTCTACCCGTTACACGGACAATCCATCGGCCCGATTTCCACTGCTCTAAATAGGGGTAGGTTAGTAACTTCAATTAGACGTGACACGACCGCCTCTGAGCCCATTCCGACACGGTGGGCGTCAAACATGGGCGGCAAAACACATTTGATTCAAGCTCGTCCGACAGACCTCTGTTTCTCCTTCCATTCCCCATTCATATACGGTGGGCGTCAAAACAAACTCAACTCGGCTGAAATCAATGTAGGCAAATATTTTCAATAGAGGCAGGTTTGTAACTTCACTTAGACGTGACACAACCGCCCTAGCTGCCAGCCCTGTTCATACACCATGGGCGCCAACCATGGGCGCCAACCACCCTCTCCTCGCCCAAAATCACTCTGGGCAAATATTAGCGAGATGCGAGATTACCGTCCTATCCCCAACTGACGACACGTCCAAATTTTAAACGGGGGCTAAGTTCGTAACTTTCCCATATTTCAGACAGGCGCGTCCCAAAAACATGGTTCCCCGTACCTCTCCCTCCATTTTCCCATTCATACACCGTCCGCGCTAGAACACCCCATCCCCACACCAGCCTCCGTCCGCAACCCCATCCATCGCCGCCGTCCTCCACCACATCCATCTTCACCGTCCTCCACCATGCCGGAGCGCCTACCAAGACCGCGTCGTCCACTGCTAGAGATGGATGTTTCTCATCCACGGCGACGGACCAATAGCCTTGCATCGCGTCCTCTCGCTTCATCGGCGCCGTCGTCCTCTTTGCCGGGGCCGCTCACACGACCTTCTCTTCCACCGCAACGGGACTTATCCCCCGATGCACCCGTCTACCGTCACAGATCTGCTTCAACGCCACCGACAGCCACCGCACCCCCGATGCCTACACGGCGCCGCAAGAGAGGTGGTACTTCATATCTCCTCAACTTTTTGATCTCAACCAGAAAATATATCTTAACTTGGTTACTCTACTTTCTTTTCAGCTCTTAGAATTTAGTTCTTAGTTCAAAGCAAACAATGGATGCTAAATATCATTTCACCGGTTTGCAGCTTCAAATCTGCCATGGCACAGCCATAATACGGTTTAATTGATCATGCTTAGGGTTTAATTGATCGTGTTGGTTCCGTGGTGGTTTCTTTAATAGAAATCGGAGGGGAAAGCCTCTTTTGCTAAAAAAATATGCTTAGAGTTTCCCCCTTTTATGCTCACTATACGATCAGAATACGTCGTGTCATAATAACACTGCTCCACCCATCAAGCTAAACAAGCTTAGATGTTCAAATACGAATCTGATATTATTAAAACAGAGTTGTTTAATTGGTCAGCTAAATGTTCCTAAATTAGTTTCAAAAATGCATGTTCGCCGCTCGGGTGTGTATCTCTACAGGGTGCCCACGGTGGGCCGGCCCACCCTGGGATTTTGGGTCGTCCCAGGCCCTGATTCCCCTCTGTTCTGCTACGCGCTTCCGATATCTACTCGCCCCCAGCCGCCTGCCTCGCCAGCAACTTGCCGTCCCCGGACGGCATGACTCTAGGAGGAGACGCCGGACTAACAGGACGCCAGGAGCCGCTCGCCCAACAGCGTCACCGCTGCCCAGGCGCGCCGCCGTGCCTACCCTCCCAGTCCGTTCAGGGCTCAGGCGTGCAGCACCCACCAAGCCAACCTGATTTATCCTGAGATACGTCCTCAACACTCAACAGCCACTCCTCATCACCCATTTCCTATTTGATTCATTACTCATTAGGCAGGACTGTCATTAGGGTTTGTTGTGTGCTCAGTGCTACCTACACTTAATGGTTCAGATGTATTTCGGTAATCTTTAGTACCTCTAAAGTTCACAGGGTTTTCAAAATTCCGGCCCTCGGAACAGAAACTAGTCATTTTGGATTGTTGGTCGTAGTGACATTGACTAAGATTACTACTACAAGCCAGGTTTGTTGACAATTTTACTTGTATTTCTTACTCATTCGATATAATATCCAATTATTCATGTCGATTAGTTGCAAACAATAAGTGCTAGACAAACTTCTTCATTCAGATTTTGAACGGTCTCTTACTGCAGTTACAATTCTGCATACTTGTCCTAATAAGCTCACAAGTAAATGATTGATTCACTACATCTATGCTTGCCTTGTCATATTTGTTGTCAATATTCTTTTAGGGTGGACCACCCTGTTTCTAAATACTGGAACCGTAGACATGAGTGAATATTATTTCTCTATGTGATCTCTTCCATCATGTGTGGGTAACGAACACTGCATTGTATAGAAAGAAAGTGTCATTTCCAGCTTTTACATAGGTTTTGATCTTTTACATGGAATACAATCTGCCTACTTGCTTTGTGTCGCACTACCAACACTCCACCCTTGAAGCTAAACATTACGCCACTCATAATTGCTTAGTTTATTTGTTCAAATACGAATTTCATATGATTCTAATGTTCCTACTTCAGTTTTGAAATGTGTGTCTGCCTGTTATAGAGACATAAGGGGTTTGTATTTCTATGTGTGGTTTGGTCAGCACGGTTGGGGAGGTGAACTTTGCATATGCAGGGGTTTATAGGGAGACACTCTCCGAGTTGAATCCGCAATGCATTCCATAGATAATCTGACTACTTTTTATGTTTTCATGAATCTCATATTCTGAACAGCATCATAATGATTATGAGCTTGTGTGCATGAAAAGAATAAAGCAGAACAATGCCATGGCTGTCAAACTTGGCATTAAGGGACTGAAATCAAGTCTGGATGCAATGCAATGCAAAGGCTCTTCACCTACAGATTCATGCTCAGAATATGATCCTAACAGTGATTCTGAGCTAGAGGGAGACCTAAGTCAATGTAGCTCCCTAGTGGAGGAGTCAGAGGAAGATGCCCTATCTTATTCACCCATCAAGGTACTTGCTCTAACTTTCCAAGGTTACATTGCCCGCACATATATTTCAACTGATGATTTGCATTGCTTCTACTTTGTTGAACTGCCATTAGCTTCACATCGTGTATGTGAATACGCCCTGCCTATCCATTTTCAGTACATATTCCATCTGTCATCATACCATATGTATCCATTCAAATGATGTTCTTGTGTATCAGACGTTCAAAAGGAAGAGGGCGATTGCTGATCGTGGAGGAGCACAAGCAAAGTATTTGGAAAAGGTAGTGGCACCTGATAAATCAAATAGCCCATTAGGTGTAGTTGCAATATCACCTGACCCACAAAATACCCCAACCCTAGCAGACTCTAGCCCTACTACACTGGTCATTTCTGATGCCCCAACTCAGCAGACCCCAACTGCAGCAAACAGTATGATTATGCCAGTTGACATAGCACCAGTTGTACGATGCAAAACCCCCATTCCAGCAAAGAGTACACCAAATCCAGTTGCCAAATCCCTTTTCGAACCAGAGAGAGCCCCAATTGCAGCAAATAGGACCCCTGTTCCATTTCTTCCCAGTTTAGAAGACGAAGCTTATGTTGTTGTCAGGAACTTTGTGCGCATCTTTCCTTCATGGAAAGATTATACCGCAGACACAGAACAATTTCCAGTCTTCCTCCGCAACTTATGCGTAAGTAATGTACTAATGTTATTCATGGTCATTACTGCATATGTTTCTGCTGACAGAAGACACAAGATTTCATTCTTTTAAATAGGCAAGGAGCAAACTGGATTGTGATGACGAGCAAGAGTTGGTTGCGCTTTTCAAGCACTCGTTGATGAAGTATCGTTCCTACCTGAGGCAAGCGCACTTCGATGGCAAGCCTCTAAACGAAATTTCTGTAAAATCTCCGGTACTACATTTATGCGACGATGACTGGAATAATCTTGTTACGCATTGGTCTCGGCTGCAGCGTAAGGTACTGTCTATGATATCACATCACAATTTGAACTACATTTCTGCATTTGCCTTAATGTCTCACTTGTACGAAAACTGTTAGCAGAAGAACATTCGTTCTCAAGGGACCAAGGGACCACAGAATCTCGCAACTATACTGCACACTGCATTGCTCTTGTGAGTACCTCTTGCCCTGTATGACCATACTTACTTTCATACCTGTTTGATTATGTAGCATCACTGCACATGTTAGCCTCATAATCGTCCATTTGGTGGACATTATAAGATCCGTATGGACTCTTACACAAATTTAGAATCAACCCAATGCTTTTGAAGAGGTTTAGCTCTACAGTCCTCTTGTAAGGACTGAACGTGGTCTATCATTGTACTTACATTAACAACTACTCCCTCCGTCCCATAATATAAGAACGTTTTGTACAGTACACCAGTGTTCAAAACACTCTTGTATTATGGGAAGAGGGATTGGTTCATTTTGTAGCATTCTGCATCTTATCTCCCTCTCCCACCATTTACTAAAAAAGATCAGATCTATATTTAATCTTACCAACAAGTAGAATACACAGACAATGCCAGTGCAGAAGTGTAGCCCATTGCTCTTGTCAGTACATTTTGTCCTGTAACGCTTGTACTTACAGGGATTGGTAGTTGATTATGTAGCATCAATCTGCATCTTATCTTCATTATCCTCTATCCCTTCCAGTATTATCATATATATAATTACTCTCTACAAAATGTAGAGTACAGGCAATGCTTATGAAGAAGATTCTGTGCTGAAATTCTTGAGTTATCCTTCCCTTGACATGGAGAAGGGCATTATAAAGCCGGTGTTAACTGTTAATGTAAGTCAGTCCTTCTAAAGCCTTTATCCTCAACTGCTGTTTAATTTTCTCATACTCCCTATCATTTACTGCTGTTTAGTTTGCTGTTTCTACCAAAATGCATGTTTGTAAGAACCGTAAGTTCTAAGTTTTACTTGTAAAACCAAATTTCTTATTCATACCATGCACATTACTTAATACTCCCTATATGTATGCTTGGTTTTGTGGATCTATAATCCAGTGTGTGGTGAAGCAGCCCACGTTTGCACCTTGTCATCTCCTGTTTTATCTTACTGATGTGGCTAATGATATGAACAACATGCCATGCACATTATCCAAAATAGATACAATGATTTTCTTTACCCTTCATCTATGCTTGTTATGTTGACATGGTAATCCAGTAGTGTGGTGAAGCTCCCCGCATTATGAACAATGCCAAATTATGCTATTGATATTTTGAACTTACTCTTTATTTTCTAATTTGAAATTGGATAGAATTGACAGAACAGTTATCATCTTTGTTTATACAGGTGCAAAACCTGTCATCTCTCTGCTTTGTTTCAAGGTGATATGCCTAATGGCATGCACAAGTCTGCTGAAGGTTGTGAGACAAACCCAACATATATTGCAGCAAAGAAGGCAAAACATCTTGAAGATAGCGAGACAACCCCAAAGTCTTGTCTTGATGCAGTGTTCAAGTTACTTGAGACTAACAGTCAGACAAGCTCACAGAATTCGTTGTCTGAATCAGTTCGACTTCTTCAGTCCCAAGTTCTAGCAGAAAGGCATTCTGCAACTCAACTTCGACTTGAAGTCCTATCTCTAAGAAAGATTGCAGAGAACCTCAATGAGAACCTCATCGCTAAACAGCTACACCTGGAAGCTATGACCGACATGCTAGGCCGGTCTCACAGCCTTGCTCAGCAGCTTGCGCAGCAGTTCCCCCGCAAGGCTAACCTTTCTTGAACTGTCTTGGAAGTGGTCTCGGTTCAGTATTATTTTGTTACGTTGTAATGGTGCCCAATTTTTGTAAGCTGCTTCTTCGTTGCACTTTATGATCACTGGTGGCGAACTTCGATGCCTAGTGGATGTAATATACCTTAAATCATTTATTGTATAGTGTAGGTTTATTCTTAGTTACTATGCCGTAATTTCTTTATTGTATAGAGTAGGTTTGTTCTTAATTCCTACTAGTTACTGCCATCATTCGCTATCTGAAAAAAAATCAGATGTAGTCGACCGGGCTGAAACATTCGACTCTAACGGGCAAGGTCTTTAGCGGGCCACAATTGGGCCGGCTTGCGTCTTTCTTGGGCCCGAATGATTGGGGGCCTTCACACATTGTGCGAGGCCAAAACTTACACCGACCTATATTTTAGTTGGGCCTTTTGTCGACCCAGCGCTTAGTTTGGCCCAGGTAGCATTGGGCCATTAACAGGCTGAGTATTGTACTGGCCTGTTACGACCGAGATGAAACCACAGGCCTTTAGCAGGCCAAAATGCATGTTGGGCCTCAATTTTCACTAGTCGTCGACGGGCCTTCAGCAGGCCAAAATATAGACTGGGCCGTTATGCGCCCAGTTAGCTCACGGGTCGTTACCAGGCCGAAACATATCTCGGGCCTTAGTTGGCCCACTGATATCATGGGCCTTTAAGAGGCCGAAAGCTTAGTACAGGCATCAACGGGCCGAATTACACCACAGACCTTTAACAGGCCCAAAGTCACGTTGGGCTTAACTGTTGCCACCTTTAGCACGGGCCGTTAGTGGGCCCGATGTCCCGTCGGACCATATATGGCCCATGGGCAGCACGGGCCATTCCCAGGCCGAAAGTCACACTGGGATCAAATGGGCCCATGTCTACATCAGGCCTCTAACAGGCCGAAAGTCACTGGGCTGTAGTTGGACCCGAATATTCGGTGAACAATTAACGGGCCAGATCTGTCTTCGGGCCGCAAATGGGCCCAAATATTGGGCGAACAATTAATGGGCCAGATCTGGCTTTGGGCCGTAAATGGGCCCAAATATTGGGCGAACAATTAACAGGCCAGATCTGGTTTCGGGCTGTAAATGGGCCTTTATTAAGAAGGTCGTTATTGGGCTGGCCCACTAGTACCTGATTAAGTTCTACGGGCCTTTGACTGGGCCGGCCTTTTAAACCTATATGGGCCTCTGTTGGGCCCAGCCACGTGTCGACGTACCATAGGCATGTCTCCTCCAATGGACGGGCCACATCTGGCCCACTGACGAGCTGACAGGTGTTCCCTTCGGCCAATCAGAATTTTACACGTGGAAATTTCCCATTGGTCGGGGCTGTTAACGGGTTATCGGATCCAAAATCCGACCCAATAGCTTAACGGTGTTCCGTTACGGTGGATGCCACGTGTCGGTCACCCTTGACGAAAGCACTTCTGTGACGCGCGATTTATCGTCATGGAAGTGGACACTTCCGTGATGATAATTTTGGTAATGTCATGGAACACTTCTACGACAGCACAGGTATGGCTATCTTGATTCTGTCATAAATTTGTCATGGATGTACATGCATGACAAAAAACGCGACCTACTGTGACAAACACGTATCATCACGGAAGTGTATTCTTAGTGAACAATACATATGAGAAGTTAAACAAAAAGGATAGAAGGAAGCGATAGAAGTATACCTTAAATCAAATAGCTTAATTGAGTATCTTGGCCAACCCTTTGTAGCTCTCATATGTAGTTCTGAGGCAAAGAACAGAGAATAATCATTTGAATTGAGTGCACAACTGTAGACCTGAATGGAAGAGGAATGGTCAAGCACGGAATAGTAGAGTAGGATAGTGAAAGCTAGAAATATGTCCTTACAATGATGGAGATGTGGTACCAAAATGTAAGTTGGAGGAGATGAGGATCATACTACATACCGGCAGCCTTCCCGGTGTCAGTCTTGATCACGGACACTGGCCTGCTGTAGCCGCCTCCGGCCGCTCGCCAACACCCACGATGGGCCACGATGGACGATGCGTACCTGATTCCACAAGGAAGACGATCGAGAGCCGTCGCTCACAGCGTCGCTCTTGTCTTGACCGCCGCCGCCACCTGTCTAGGGAAACTTTTCTTTCCCTAAACTTGGTGAACCTTTAGCTTGTGTGCGTGAGACACTCTGCAAATGCCAAATGGTATGAGAACAATCGCGATTATTTAATGTAAAAGGGAGGTCATTGTATTTACTGGTCTGAAAGTGTTGTATATGATAAAATCAAAATAGCTAGAAGCCTAAAAGTGACCCAACAATACTTTCAACATGTTGCTATTTATGCAAGCAGTAGTATGCTTTAACCTCATAAATCAAAACATAACATGTTCAGGGCCAAAAATGTTGACCAAAATAAAGTGGTAGCAAGCCTATTTAAATTCATGACCGGTGCAGCCTCCTAGCTTAATAAATATATTGTTGTCAACAAAAGGTAGAGCAGTCCCTTTGGAAAGGGCAAAAGGGAATAAAAGCACGGTTAAAATATAGACCATTCATGCCCTCTCTCAACAATTTCTGCATCTCATCATAACTAAAACCTGATTCACATCTAATCAGAACTAAAAACCAGTTAACACCTCGATCAATGCCAGCATTTAAAATCTAAACACCCTACAATCCTGTAATGCAACAACAAAGAAATCTGAATAGTGGCAAGTACTACTTACGTTTGTTCTCCTTCATTCCCCGGCATGCCCTCTCTTCTGCCTCCCTGTCCTACAATACAACAACCAAGAAATATAGAAATTAATCATAAGCATGTAGCAATACGACCAGAAAGATTGGGCTCAATTGAACTAATAGTAAGCAGGAAGCACGACGAAGATCAATAATTTACAGGCATCTTGTGCAAACATGCATCATAGCACCATTGCAGCACTGCCACAAGTATCGACCACTCATTACAATATCATGACAGAATGCTCGTGTGGCCATTCTTATTCCAAGATATGCCACATCCTTCTATGTGGCATATTCTAATGCAAGTATGGACCAAGATATGTTCTAATTACTTGCCAGCACTCCAAGATAATTAGAGAACATGCGAGTAGGACCAGAGAATCGATTATATGTGCAAGCACAAAAGATAAAGTGGATACCCAGCCAATTAGCTAAAACTGTAAAAAAAAACAATTAAACACCTGACTATACTTCCACTGAAACTATTGCAGCATAAGTAGTTCTTATCTCTTGGTCTGCACCAATGGACCCAAGGTATCATGCTCTTGTGTTAGAGAATACCATGTTTTCTTTTTTTATTCTTTGTTTATCTTGGCATGTGAAATGCAATTCACCACTTTGTACTCTGACCTGTTTTGCCCATACACCAAAAGCACCAGAAGGCTAAGATAAACAAAAAGCAGGAGGCAACAATTAATTAAAAAAACAGAGGATGTGCTAATGAATTAGAAGTAAACATTTGGAAATATCCCTAATTGTAAATCTATCGCGAGAAGTTTCTTATGATTATTTGTAGCATTTTTTGGAGAGCATCAAACATGTAATCAAATAATGGGGCATCAGATCAACACCCCCTGCAGTAAACAAACAGCCACCCCTGGCAGTACTACAAAAGAAATCAAGTAACTGAGATAAGCACTGAAATAGCCATAGAATATTTGAACAATTAGCATGGCGACCATGCTCATTTCGGCAAGTACATCATACAATCTACCTGTGCACCACAATGGGAAATCGCAAGCCCCAACTCATGCAATCCTACAATCTAGGTCTGCACAAAAAAAAACAATCATCATGAACAAAAGGAAATGAAAACATGAACGTGGCAAGGTCGGTAAGCTAAATCAATACAACTATACATTATCCCACCCGGGCGTATACATAGCTAACAACCATAGCAATATATTTGCAAAGAAGAAACATAATAATATATCAATAATTCTTTCTTCGTCCTTCATGGCTTTTATGTGTGTGTCCTTCACGGGATTATCTAACAGAAGAGAGGTATAAATGGCTCTCTTTGCTAGTTCATTTGTTACCATGAGTTTGAGTTCTTCAAAATACCTGTTGCCAAACAATCAGTTAGGAAACTACTCTGCAAGACATGAGTACAAAGAAACCAGACTATCAGATTCAATTGGCCACTCTGTTCCTGCCATTGCGCTCCATTAGCTACTGAGAAGATCGGTTCAATTGAAGGAAGCTTTCTAGCAGCAACATGGCTAAAACCATACGTGATTGCAAGCACATGGGTTTGCTTAGTACATATCAATTGAACCGTTCTTCAAATCCTCTGATTCATTTAACCCACACTAAAGAATGACTCTCTTAGGCTTGCCGGTAATGAAACTAAGCTAAACAAAATCCCTTGATTAATCCGAAACAGCCATCAAGCCAACGCAATCCAAAGTTCCAACAAACAGCAACAAAAGGAGACATGGAGAGAAAGAGGTAGGTGGATTTGAGTCGTCACCAAGTCACCATGAACTGGACGAGCTCGCAGTAAGACCGCATGGCATCTGGTCTTGCAACTTGCTCTCACTATGGAAGCTAAAGCATTAAAATGTATATATAATATGTTTGTATCTCTAGCATTACTCAATCTGGAATACTCTGATTAGTTGGACAGAATGCATACCTATCGCAGACAAATACTACCAGATGACAGGTTCTAAGGATTCCTTGTTATTTACCAATGATCTGACATCACCTTCGGGAATCTTTCCCAGCACAAGTTACTCCTCTTCAATAAAGCAGAAACATATTGCATCGGACATGGAGCATTGCAGCTTAGAAGCATCCCCTAAAAAATACAAATCACTGAGAATTAGAAAATGATAAATCTCAAAGTTGCAGCCATAGTCAAATTAAAGACAACTAAAGTTAATGTCGCCCTATAATCTCTCTTCTTCTCCATGCCAGTGAAAAATCAACATGAAAAGAATAAGAGTGAGAAGAAAATGAAAGACAATGTGCAACACATCATGATTGGCTAAAACATCGGCTAATCTAGCCAACCAGAGGCTATATTTGATGACCACAGTTGAACAACTAAACTCAGGTCAACAACAATTAGGTAATTAATTAATTCAGTCCTGATTAAGAAAAAGGAATACAAAGATTTATTACACAAGGGACTATGTAACCAGTAAAGCACCCCTGTATCTGTCCATTAATCCAATCTATTCAAGATTGAGATAATGGAAAATACAAAAATATCAACATCGAGACCATTTCTCCAAGGAAAGAGAAGCTAACAAATAAGTGGAACTGAACCACCACATCCTGCTCCTTGCCATCAAACCACTGAATCGTTTGTGGCACAAATAAGCAGAATTAAATCACCACCTCTTTCTTTCATTGCCATCAAACCACATAATTCCTTGTGGTGCAACGCACGATGACTGAAAAAGGAGACCACCACTGCCATGTCGGGAAGCACCCAGATGGGATGGAGTTGATAAGCTGCACCGCGACCACATTTCTTGGGTCTGGATCAAGCCTTGGTCTGGATACAACCAATAAGGCAAAAAAGGGGAAGAGCATGAGAGGGGGGAAGATACCTAAGCGACGGGCAGCTGCGGCTGGACCTCAACGTCAGCAACCGAGAGCATGATGGACTACGGCTGCAAACACCTAGTCCATCAATCTCCACAATACTTGCTGCTTCAGGCCACGACAACCACTGGAAAAAAACTGCCTGTCAAATCCAACAATAAACAACAAAAGAGGGAATTCAAAGGTATATAATGCCTTCGTCCCTGAACCAAGGTCAACTTCAGATCGATGTTAAAAACTTTTGAAACTTTTACCATTAAACACTAATATATATTTGCTAAACAAATAGATTCTATTTTATTTGTCCTTTTATGGTTATTTCACTTAACAATTAATACCAATGGCACTTCAGACAAATCATTGGTTGAGAAAAATCATGAGTACAGGAAAACATTGACACACACAATGGAGCGCCTGTATTGCTGTAGTGTAGTGTGGAAAGGTTGGAATATAGAGGTCATGGTAAGAAGAAACTGGGATATGTACCTGGTTGTTTTAGCAAGGCTAGTTATCAAGTGACGTACCTGCTACCACCCTCCGATGTGCCTCCCTGTCCCAGTACAAAATTCTTCAGATTTGCACCTCACCTTTTATATCAGTATGAAAGAAGAGGAGAGAAGGAGTTAGCATACCTTCAGAAGGGCCCATGACGCTGCAGCGCCACAACAAGGAAGTGGGGGACCTTGCGCCATCGTCAAATCTCCCCTAAAGCTGAAGCGGCCCACGTCCGATGCATAGGCCAGCATCTTGCTGTTTTCCTCGTCCAGCCGACGATAATGCAGTGGCATCCCCGGTGGCTTGTGGCGGCGTCTATCCCCCGCTCCAATCGAGCATCTGGGAGGATATGAGGAGAGATGGTGGCCTCCTCGTCGCTCACCGGCGCTCGCTGCCGGCCACATCAATCACTTCTTCCCCACAACACCGTCCACCTCACCCCCCTGCTCCTCGTACCCGAGCTGAAGACCTCACCGCCGCTGCTCTCCAATGGCGGGAGTCTGTGCCCAATCCAGAACCACAGCACGTGGTGGCATAGATCGAGAACGCGGGACGATATGAAGAGGATTGAGGAGACGAGAGGGAGGCGGGCACCGCTGGAGAAGCTCGCCTCCGTACCCGCATGCCTCGGATCCGACACGGGGCAGAGGAGAGGGGTGGCGACGAGGAGGGACCACCACTCGGGAGCACGAGCCTGCGCCAAGGTCTGCGGTCTCTGGTGGCGTGGTCATCGGCCACGGCGAGCGAGACGGGCGGGGTGAGCGGCTGGGAAGGGGGCGAGCGGGACGGGCGGAGCGGCGGGGTGAGCGGGTCGGGCAGGGCGGCATATGGGGAGGCGGCTAGGGTTCTACGTTGCACAGGAGCTGCTGGGATTTATATCCAAACGTGAAATGACTAAAATGCCCTCGGTAGGGCACCTAATTAACAGGCGGTGGCACGAGCGATTTAAAGGCGACGTGGCCACCTTAGTCCTGCCTAGCAGTTCTCCAGGGTTTATAGGTTAAATTAGAAACCAATTAAAACTTTGCAAAATCATATAAAATAACCCGTAACTCGGATGAAATTGTTTTCTAAATGAAAGTTGCTCAGAACGATGAGACAAATCCGAATACGCAGTCTGTTCACCCGCCACACATCCCTAGCATAGCAAATATGTAAGTTTTCCCCTCCGATTCATCTGTCTGACAGGCGTTCGGAACCGAGAAAACTTTCCCTTGTTTTCCCCCTTCGCCAGTATCGCCTAGCACTACGTTAGAACACCTCTAGCTTCGCTTATTGTCATGTTATGCATATGTTTGCGTGTATTTACTGTTTCTTCCCCCTCTTCTCTCCGGTAGACCCTGAGACCACTGTTGATGCCCCTGTGATCGACTACGTCGACGATGACCCTCCTTCTTGTCTGAGCAACCAGGCAAGCCCCCCCTTTGACCATCCCGATATCGCCCATTCTATTATCTCGTGCTTGCATTAGATTTTGCTACTGTTATTATTTCCTCCTATTCTGATGCATAGCCTGCTTTTGTACCTGCTTATTCTTACCTACATGGTTATCCTAAACTGCTTAGTATAGGTTGGCTAGTGATCCGTTAGTAACCCCTGATACCTCTCCAACGTATCTATAATTTTTGATTGTTCCATGCTATTATATTACCTGTTTTGGATGTTTATGGGCTTTATTTTACACAATTATATCATTTTTGGGACTAACCTACTAACCGGAGGCCCAGCCTGTATTGCTGTTTTTTTTGCCTATTTCAGTATTTCAAAGAAAAGGAATATCAAACAGAGTCCAAACGGAATGAAACCTTCGGGAGCGTGATTTTTGGAACGAACGTGATCCGGAGAACTTGGAGTGCAAGCCAAGAAGCAGCCGAGGCGGCCACGAGATAGGGGGGTGCACCCACCACTCCTGGGCGCGCCCCCTGTCTTGTGGGCCCCTCGAGCGGCCACCAGCGTACTTCTTCTTCCTATATAAGCCTACATACCGTGAAAACATCCAGGGAGCCACCGAAGAAATATTTCCGCCACCATAACCTTCTGTATCCGCGAGATCCCATCTTGGAGCCGTCGCCGGCGTTCTACCGGAGGGGGAATCCACCACGAAGGGCTTCTACATCAACACCATAGCCCTTCCGATGAGTTGTGAGTAGTTTACCACATACCTTCAGGTCCATAGTTATTAGCTAGATGGCTTCTTCTCTCTTTTTGGATCTCAATACAATGTTCTCCCCCTCTCTTGTGGAGATCTATTCGATGTAAACTCTTTTTGCGGTGTGTTTGTCGAGATCCGATGAATTGTGGGTTTGTGATCAAGTTTATCTATGAATAATATTTGAATCTTCTCTAAATTCTTTTATGTATGATTGAGTTATCTTTGCAAGTCTCTTCGAATTATCGGTTTGGTTTGGCCTACTAGATTGATCTTTCTTGCCATGGGAGAAGTGCTTAGCTTTGGGTTCAATCTTGCGGTGTCCTTACCCAGTGACAGAAAGGGTAGCAAGGCACGTATTGTATTGTTGCCGTCGAGGATAAAAAGATGGGGTTTATATCATATTTCTTAAGTTTATCCCTCTACATCATGTCATCTTTCTTAATGCGTTACTCTGTTCTTATGAACTTAATACTCTAGATGCATGCTGGATAGCGGTCGATGTGTGGAGTAATAGTAGTAGATGCAGGCAGGAGTCGGTCTACTTGTCATGGACGTGATGCCTATATACATGATCATGCCTAGATAATCTCATAATTATTCTCTTTTCTATCAGTTGCTCGACAGTAATTTGTTCACCCACCGTAATACTTATGCTATCTTGAGAGAATCCTCTAGTGAAACCTATGGCCCTCGGGTCTATCCTTTATCATATAAGATTTCAATATACTTTTATTTGCATCTTTATTTTCTGCATCTATATTATAAAATAGCAAAAACATATTTATCTTATCATATTATCTCTATGAGATCTCACTTTCGCAAGTGGCCGTGAAGGGATTGACAACCCCTTTATCGCGTTGGTTGCGAGTTCTTTGTTTGTTTGTGTAGGTTTGTGGGACTTGTGAGGAGACTCCTACTGGATTGATACCTTGGTTCTCAAAAACTGAAGGAAGTACTTACGCTACTGTGCTGCATCACCCTTTCCTCTTCAAGGAAAACCAACGCAAGCTCAAGACGTAGCAACCCCCACTTGTCCTCGTTGTCCCTGCTTCATCATCGACGCCTCGATCGACGTGATCGACGACCAGAGCCCGACACCTCACATCACATCACGTCCCTTTAGTTGCTTGACTCTGCAGAGCTACTATCGAGTGCTGAGGGTGATCCCTCATAACGCACTCCTGATGATAATTCTGTAGTGTAGCTATTCGGTCGTGGTCATCGAGGGTGATTTCCTCTTTCACCATTCCTGATACGTCTCTGTCGTTCAACACCTAAAGTGTGAACCTCGAGGGTGGTCCCTCTTATGTTCACATTGATGATTATATTGAGTGGAATCCACCAGGGGTGATTCCTCGGGTTTTCCCCTTGATGTTTGGACACACGGTTACCTTGACTTTACTTTAGACCTTGGTGAAAGTTGGGCGGGCCCGGAGAGCACCCGCAAGATAATGACGTGGCACTATGGTTTGGGTATTTTTTCTGAATTGGCCTCTGGCCTTTACGCACTAACCACCAGACGAGAATAGTTATGGGCCTCGATGTCGTGGTATCAGCCGAAGCTTTGTTAGACGTCCAGTTCAGCAGTGTGGCACGGCTGGGCCGGCACCATCCTGTAGTGGTGGAGCCTGGTCTGCCCTGCTTGCAACGATCTGGAGTGCAACGGGCGATGGGCCCAGACCCTGGAGTGCTTAGGATGTAGACCGGCGGGGACCTCTCTGCTGAGCCTAGGTAGGGCTGCGACGTGTTGATCTTCCGAGGCCGGGCATTGACCCAGAAAAGTGTGTCCGGCCAGAGTGATCGAGCGTGTTGGAAAACATGGTGCACCCATGAAGGGAAGATTATATATTAATAGACGTGTCCACGGTAACGGACGTTCAGACTTATATCCTGATCTTATACAACTACAAATGGATACTTGAAATATGTGGCTCCAGGATTGCTTTCTCGCAGGGAGTCGAGGAAGGATATCTGGGCATTAATCTTACAATGTGTTTGTTAATTATAAACTGCTATTCTTTACTCTTCTACATGTTGCAAGATGCGTGGAGCTGCTTGAAGATGCTAGTCTTCGGTAGGCTAGGCCTTCCCCCTCTATGTTAATTATAAACTGCTATTCTTTACTCTTCTACATAAAGCTGATGATAATTTGACGTGTGCAGCTAATGGAGTACTCACCGGCTTGGCATTATGCATATTAAACGACGAAGAACTCTATCAATATATGTAACATCCCAAAATTCTATATATTGGAATGTTAAATTAAATAAATAAATAAATAGGATTGTTTGTTTGATTGTTGTGTCATGGATTGTGTGAAATTATTTTATTTCTTTCACGGGAATTAAAACCTTTTGAGCTCTTGTTTAAAACTTTTTCTAATCATGTTATAAAAGTTGGGTAACATTTTGTCCAATAAAGAAAACTATGGTTGGGGAAGTTTATTCAAGAAATCAGAGGGCTTTAATTTCTGTTTGACTTTTTTTTGAAATATTGGAAACCACAATCACAATTTTCGAGTGAGAATAAGAGGACTTTCTCAAATGTGGTGGATGAGTATTCCATTTGGAGTTCCATTTGAAATTGGATCTTATTTGGAGTTTTAATGCCATTTATATATTTCCAAATTATTAAAATAAATTAATGAGAGGAGATAATGTGACTTCTCCAAGACATATTCAGAAATATTTAGTAATTGACAATTAATAGTTTGTGAATTTTCAAAAACTCTAAATTGAATTTTGAGTAATTCAATTAAGTCTGTAATGCATTAATAAGTTACACACAAATTAATTTTTACGAAATTATGAAACTATTTTTTTCCTAGACTCTAAATAATAAATATGTAATTGTACACATTTTCGTTGGTTTCGTTAGTTAAAGTTTTTCGTCACCTAATTATTAATTTACGAAATCCAATTCCAAGTCTTTTAGGGCTAAGGACATTTTTTTTCGGAGCACTGTGCACGCACATAACCCAGCAAGTACAGCATACACAACCAGCCAAGCCCATCTTTTTTTTTCTCTTTCATTTTTTCTCTTGGGCCTTGACTTCACTTAGGCCCATACGCGCGGGCTTCTTCTTCCTCCTCGTTCATGTTCACACGAACACGAACAGAGGCTACATCCATGGCGCCTCCACCTCTTCCTCCCCTTCTCTCCCTCCCCCAACCCACAAACGGTCGGAACCGGTTCCCCTCGTCTTCCTCGACCCCCTCCCCTTCTCAGTGCGCCTTAAAGGCGACCGTAGTGGCCATTAACGGACACCCAAAATGGCCCTGCATTTCATCTCCATCTGCTCGAATTCTGACCTCCCCCTCACCTATAACTAGTGCCCATAGGTTCTCCTCACAGTCCTCACCCCCTCCCGAGAAAACCCCTCTCTTCCTCGTCCTTCTCTGAGAGCAATTGCTCGTCGGAGTTCGACAACTCCGGCGGCACCTCCACGCCGTCATGGGACGAGGCCGAGCCCGGGACATTTCCCAATGAACTTCCCTCGTCGACCTCTTCGCCGTCCTCATTCTACTTGATGTTGGGGGCCTTCTTCCTCAACTCCGGCGACCTTTTTCCCAACTCCGGCGACTAACTCCGGTGAGCACTGTGTAAATCCCGTAATTATTTTTCAGAAAAATACTCAAACTTCGGAAAATCATATCTCCTAAACCGTATGCCCAAATTTGATAAATTTTATATCCCCAGATTCCTTGGAACATCTAGTTTATTATAAAAATAAGAGATCTCAGTTTTTGGCAAGTTAAAGTTTAGTTCTGTTTTAAATATTAAATTGAGTATTTTTTCTATATCTTTTAATCTATAAATCATATAAAAATGTTTATTATACGAAAGTTCGACCTTAGGACATCACCTTTCTGTTGGAACTTATGGCATAATTTTTTTCAGCAAGATTTAGTTTCATAATTTCGTAAAAATTAATTTGTGTGTAACTTATTAATGCATTATAGACTTAATTGAATTACTCAAAATTCAATTTAGAGTTTTTGAAAATTCACAAACTATTAATTGTCAATTACTATATATTTCTGAATATGTCTTGGAGAAGTCACATTATCTCCTCTCATTAATTTATTTTAATAATTTGGAAATATATAAATGGCATTAAAACTCCAAATAAGATCCAATTTCAAATGAAACTCCAAATGGAATACTCATCCACCACATTTGAGAAAGTCCTCTTATTCTCACTCCAAAATTGTGATTGTGGTTTCCAATATTTCAAAAAAAAGTCAAACAGAAATTAAAGCCCTCTGATTTCTTGAATAAACTTCCCCAACCATAGTTTTCTTTATTGGACAAAATGTTACCCAACTTTTATAACATGATTAGAAAAAGTTTTAAACAAGAACTCAAAAGGTTTTAATTCCCGTGAAAGAAATAAAATAATTTCACACAATCCATGACACAACAATCAAACAAACAATCCTATTTATTTATTTAATTTAACATTCCAAAATATAGAATTTTGGGATGTTACAAACCTACCACACTTAAAATGAATCTCGTCCTCGAGATTCGGAAAGGCTAGAAAGAAGAGGTTAGGGTTGGGGTCTCCTTGCAATTCCATTGATCATCATGAAGGTCTCGGGCGCTACCACACTTAAAATAAACTCATGCACCACCTCTATAGTGTTGACAACACATTTCTCCTCAAATTTCTTGTAATAACACCTTCATTGATGCTCTCATGTTAGAGGCATAACATTTCCTTCAATATCCTGGGTCTTTGCATCAAAATGAAATTCTTATGAGACTGGATCTTCTCATCTGACAGTTTTAGTGCCAATGCTAAACAACTATCGAAAAATCTCATGGAGGTCTGCCATTACTGGTTCCCTGCAAGAAATGGGTCTTGGCTTCATTCTCACCGTGTAACCTACGATTGGTAGCAGCTGCCATGTACATGGGTTCCTCATGATACCATTCTATGGCTTAAGCAAGGCTTCAACGGGCGTCGACACTTTACTGTGGGTAAGTCACTCAGATTTACCATTTCGAATAACAAGAGCAAATGATAAGAGTAGGTCGTCATGGTGGCCAAGCCATGTCGCACCCAAATCATTACCCTATATAAGGTTTAGTGAATCTCGCATCCTAACACTCGGGCATCCTCACAGGCATTGCAGATTTCTCTTGTCCATGAACTGGGTTAGGATAAATCCATCGATTCTCGAAGCAAAACAGAAACAACTATCGTTTCACCAAAACCCTCTAGTTTTACGTATCCTCCTATGGAATAGCTATAACTTCATCGGTAGATGTTTCATGGATCCTTCATAATTCTTCCTAAAACAAGATTGTGCTTGTTCCTCGGTAAATCCTGGGCTTGTGGGTTATGGCCCACTTCAACACTTGTAGAGCTTTTACTCATCCTTGGAGTTACAACTGATTCATATTCTCCGGTAATTCTCATACTACTTCATTTCCTTCATCTCCTTGTGGTAACCAACATAACGAAATCAAACTGCAACTTATTTTTGTCCAGCTCCTTTCTACGGATCGACATGAACAACATGTTTCTTTCTCCTTTGACCCTGTGGTTTTACGAAATACTGCCACACTTAAAAGGAATTGTAGTAATTCATCCATAGACCATATTTCTCATATCCTCGAAAATGATTAAAGTCTAAGAGAGTGGAAACTCTTACAATTCAACATGGCACTGATGATTCAATTTTATTGATCCATGAAATATTACATTCTCCAAGACTTCCATTACATAGGTCAACTCAACCTACTCATGAAAATAAAATTTCTTCCTACTACTTATTACTGATATCATAATCTCGACTACTCAGTTTTAGCTTTCTTTTGATCCGAACATTCCCTAGCATAATGTCCCACTTCCTTACAATGAAAACAAATGGCTTCCGACTTGTCTTGAGGCTTCCTTGTGATTTTCTTGACTCCTAGGGTTCTTGGCTTCTTGTCCGAACATTCATGGTAGTAGTGCCATGAGTTCTTGCACCTGAAACATATGATATGACTCAGGTCCTTCTCTGCAGATATTAGGTTACTCTGGGGAGGTATTTGTTTCCTCTTCGGGGACTTCTTCGTACCGATCAGGGCTTATATTTCATGTGAATCAAATTCCACTTCTTCTATTGGGAAGTATCCTAGATTCTCTTTTCTTTCCTTGGTGCAATACTGTGAAAATGTCCTTTTTCTCCACATGAATAGTAGGCTTTGGAATAAAATCTGGTTAGGCCTTCTCCATCAGGGTCTTCAACATCGTCCTTCATCACAGGTTGTTTTATACCTTCTCGGAGGGCTTGCTTCATTCCTTCCTTCTACTTCCGGGTAGTTTGTTGTACCATGGGATAAATGTGACACTGATTAGGGTAGTGATCCGTTCCTTCACATAAGAAACATGTAACCTGCCAGGTTGGGCATTCTTCGGCTGGGTGATTTTCTTCACAATGTGGGCATCTGTCCTTATGTTCTTCATGGGTGTGTTCAACTTCTCCGCAAATCTTACATGCACAAGGTTTCTTAATCATCTTACTATCGTAAGGCTTCCGGGTAAGACGAGACCTTAGCAGAGTTGTCTTGAATTCTTCCCAGTCTTTGCTCCATTCCGTCCTTGTATGGCTTGATGCATTTTCCACCATGTTGCGGCACTTCCTTCAAAGTATTGAAGAGCATATGGTACTTCATCCTTTCTTTCAACAAGGTTGATCCTCATGTGATTCTCCATGTTACGAATCCATTGCTCGGTCTCCAACTGAGTCTTGGGTCCCGAGAATTTGAGTCCATCTTCATTCATCATCTATTGGGTCCAAGGTTTTTGAGATGAGATAGAGTTGGAGGAATAGAGAGATACACACATCACACAAGTCAATCATGATTCACACATTCACTCAATCAAACATTAATATAGTACTGCCACCCACATAAGTTGGTATGGTTAGATACTCAAATCATAAACGTTCAAACTTATTTTCTCATGGTGGTCTACTACTAAACTAACTTCTCCAGATCTTGGTTCTGGTCTCCACGGGGCTTCTTCTGCTTGTGTTGGATATTCTCCAGTTCTTCAACCAGATAATCTCTATCGAGACGGAGTTTCCTGTGGCGTCCCAGTATGTCTTGGAGTTGATTCTTGAGCTTCTGGATCTCAACATCTTTGGTACGAGCTATGGTCCTGCTGTTCTCTAGTTCCTAACGAAGTTTCCGAACTTCAAGGTCTTCCTCCGCATGCTTGGTTACTTCCAGCTTCTGGCCCTTGAGTTCTTCATGCAATGCTTCCTTATCGAAGAAGACTTCGAGAAGGTCCATCTTGAGGTTCTTGATGTAATGCTCCAAGTCTTGGTTATACACCGCCAGAGGTGAAAACTTCAGCTTTTGCTCCTTCGTAGTAAGATATGTGCTCCACCAGCTTTCTACCATCCAAGCTTTCCAAAACTGTTCTTGCTTAGCTCATTACGATGCCGATAGCACAAGCGTGCAATTGTATCATGAATGCCAGTGTTGATGCCCATATCCTTGTTGCGGGCTATCATCTCATATGTGATGTCTCCTTTCTTGGGGTCTCCTTGACGTCCAAAAACTCGAGTCTTAATGCCCCATGTTCTGGTTCTTCTCTTCTTCACCTTGATCTCCGGTATCGGCAACTTCAGCAGTCTGACCAATACCATGAGGGTTGGACCACAAAGAACGTCCTTGTAGTGCTCTCTGGAGTTAGTCGCCGGAGTTGGGAAAAAGGTCGCCGAAGTTGAGGAAGAAGGCCCCCAACGTCAAGTAGAATGAGGACGACGAAGAGGTCGATGAGGGAAGTCCATTGGGAAATGTCCCGGGCTCAGCCTCGTCCCATGACGGCGTGGAGCGGCCGCCGGAGTTGTCGAACTCCGACGAGCAATTGCTCTCAGAGAAGGACGAGGAAGAGAGGGGTTTTCTCGGGAGGGGGTGAGGACTGTGAGGAGAACCTATGGGCACTACTTATAGGTGAGGGGGAGGTCAGAATTCGAGCAGATGGAGATGAAATGCAGGGACGTTTTGGGTGTCCGTTAATGGCCACTACGGTCGCCTTTAAGGCGCACTGAGAAGGGGAGGGGGTCGAGGAAGACGAGGGGAACCGGTTCCGACCGTTTGTGGGTTGGGGGAGGGAGAGAAGGGGAGGAAGAGGTGGAGGGGCCATGGATGTAGCCTCTATTCATGTTCGTGTGAACATGAATGAGGAGGAAGAAGAAGCCTGCGCGTATGGGCCTAAGTGAAGTCAAGGCCCAAGAGAAAAAATGAAAGAGAAAAAAAAACATAGATGGGCTTGGCTGGTTGTGTATGCTGTACTTGCTGGGTTATGTGCGTGCACAGTGCTCCGAAAAAAAATGTGCTTAGCCCTAAAAGACTTGGAATTGGATTTCGTAAATTAATAATTAGGTGACGAAAAACTTTAACTAACGAAACCAACGAAAATGTGTACAATTACATATTTATTATTTAGAGTCTAGGAAAAAAATAGTTTCATAATTTCGTAAAAATTAATTTGTGTGTAACTTATTAATGCATTATAGACTTAATTGAATTACTCAAAATTCAATTTAGAGTTTTTGAAAATTCACAAACTATTAATTGTCAATTACTAAATATTTCTGAATATGTCTTGCAGAAGTCACATTATCTCCTCTCATTAATTTATTTTAATAATTTGGAAATATATAAATGGCATTAAAACTCCAAATAAGATCCAATTTCAAATGGAACTCCAAATGGAATACTCATCCACCACATTTGAGAAAGTCCTCTTATTCTCACTCCAAAATTGTGATTGTGGTTTCCAATATTTCAAAAAAAAGTCAAACAAAAATTAAAGCCCTCTGATTTCTTGAATAAACTTCCCCAACCATAGTTTTCTTTATTGGACAAAATGTTACCCAACTTTTATAACATGATTAGAAAAAGTTTTAAACAAGAACTCAAAAGGTTTTAAATCTCGTGAAAGAAATAAAATAATTTCACACAATCCATGACACAACAATCAAACAAACAATCCTATTTATTTATTTAATTTAACATTCCAAAATATAGAATTTTGGGATGTTACATATATTGATAGAGTTCTTCATCGTTTAATATGCATAATGCCAAGCCGGTGAGTACTCCGTTAGCTGCACACTTCAAATTATCATCAGCTTTATGTCCTAAGTCAGATGCAGATATTGAGTACATGTCTAGAGTTCCCTATTCAAGTGCAGTTGGTTCACTTATGTATGCCATGGTTTGTTCTCGTCCGGATTTATCATATGCATTGAGTGTTGTCAGTAGATACATGGCTAATCCTGGAAAAGAGCATTGGAGAGCAGTTCAATGGATTTTCAGATACCTACGAGGTACCTCTAATGCTTATCTACAATTTGGGAAAACTGGAGATGGACTTGTTGATTTTGTTGATTCTGATTTTGCTGGTGATTTGGATAAGAGAAGATCACTCATAGGTTATGTTTTCACCATTGGTGGTTGTGTTGTGAGTTGGAGAGCAACTTTACAGTCTATTGTGGCTTGTTCCACTACTGATGCCGAGTATATGGCTATTTCTGAGGCATGCAAAGAAGCTATCTGGTTGAGAGGTTTGTACACTGAGCTTTGTGGAGATTCATCTTGCCCTACCATATTTAGTGACGGTCAAAGTGCTATATATCTTACAAAGAATCCAATGTATCATGAGAGAACAAAGCACATTGATGTCAGATTTCATTGTATTCGAGATGTTGTTGCTGAAGGCAATTTGAAGGTATGCAAGATAAGTACTCATGATAATCATGCTGACATGATGACAAAGCTAGTTCCTTCCAATAAGTTTGAGCTTTACTCAGGCTTAGTTGGTATTTCTCACTAGTCCGATGGACTTTGACACACGAGGTGTTTATACTGATTTGGATGGAGTTATTTAATTTCTTCGACTACTTGAGGGAATTTGGATCAAGGTGGAGATTGTTAAATTGTGATCCAAATAATACCATGTTGGACTAGACGTAGTACAACCGGTGTGGGCCTTTGCGTTGACGTCAACGCATACGAGTACAACTCATTTACTTGTCCTTCAAGGACTCTCATGTATTGCCCTCATATATACCCCATGTAGTCGCACCTAAAGACGGTATGTTGTCTCGTGCTTGTAATACTCCTCCATCATAGTGATTACGCCTTCGTGCGTCTGTGGTTTTCTCCCGCAAGGTGATGCGTCCATTTTGCATCAGGCTTTTATGTCAATATTCATTGCATTATGGGTTGCTATTTCATGTTATGTCACAATACTTATGGCTATTCTCTCTTATTTTACAAGGTTTACATGAAGAGGGAGAATGCCGGCAGCTGGAATTCTGGGCTGGAAAAGGAGCAAATATTGAAGGACTATTTTGCGCAACTCCAAAAGTCCTGAAACTCCACGGAATACCTTAGAATAAATAAAGAAAAATTGTCGCCAAAGATGAACACCAGGGGTCCCACACCCTGCTCACAAGGGTGCCCCCCCTGAGCGCGCCCCCCTACCTCGTGGGCCCCTTGGTGGCTCTCCGACGCCCATCTTCTCCTATATGAAGTCTTTCGATGAGAAAAAAATCAGAGAGAACCTTTCGGGACGAGACTCCGCCGCCACGAGGCGGAACCAATCTAGGGCTCTGGCAGAGCTTTTCTGCCAGGGAAACTTCCCTCCGGGAGGGGGAAATCATCACCATCGTCATCACCAACGCTCCTCTCATCGGGAGAGGGAAATCTCCATCAACATCTTCACTAGCACCATCTCATCTCCAAACCCTAGTTCATCTCTTGTATCCAATTTTTGTCTCCAAGTCCGAGATTGGTGCTAGTAGTTTGCTAGTAGTGTTGATTACTCTTTGTAGTTGATGCTAGTTGGTTTATTTGGTGGAAGATCATATGTTCAGATCCTATATGCACATCATTACCCCTATGATTATGAACATGAATATGCTTTGTGAGTAGTTACGTTTGTTCCTGAGGACAAGGGAGAAGTCTTGCTATTAGTAGTCATGTGAATTTGGTATTCGTTCGATATTTTGATAAGATGTATGTTGTCTAACCTCTAGTGGTGTTATGTGAACGTCGACTACATAACACTTCACCATTATTTGGGCCTAGAGGAAGGCATTGGGAAGTAATAAGTAGATGATGGGTTGCTATAGTGACAGAAGCTTAAACCCTAGTTTATGCGTTGCTTCGTAAGGGGCTGATTTGGATCCACATGTTTCATGCTATGGTTAGGTTTACCTTAATACTTTTGTTGTAGTTGCGGATGCTTGCAATAGAGGTTAATCATAAGTGGGATGCTTGTCCAAGTAAGGGCAGTACCCAAGCACCGGTCCACCCACATATCAAATTATCAAAGTACCGAACGCGAATCATATGAGCGTGATGAAAACTAGCTTGACGATATTCCCATGTGTCCTCGGGAGCACTTTTCCTATTATAAGAGTTTGTCCAGGCTTGTCCTTTGCTACAAAAAGGATTGGGCCACCTTGCTGCACTTTATTTACTTTTGTTATTTGTTGCTCGTTACAATTTATCTTATCACAAAACTATCTGTTACCACTTATTTCAGTACTTGCAGAGAATACCTTGCTGAAAACCGCTTATCATTTCCTTTTGCTCCTCGTTGGGTTCGACACTCTTACATATCGAAAGGACTACGATAGATCCCCTATACTTGTGGGTCATCAAGACTCTTTTCTGGCGCCGTTGCCGGGGAGTGAAGCGCCTTTGGTAGGTGGAATTTGGTGAGGAAAAATTTATTTTGTGTGCTGAAATTTTCTGTCACTTGTTACTATGGAAAGTAATTGTTTGGGGGGCTTGTTCGGGGTATCTTCACCCCGTTCGGTTGAGCCAAGAGTTGCTCCACAACCCACTGAACCTACTGAATCTATTGAAGATGAAACTGCTTTTCAGATTCCTTCGGGTACGATGGAAAAACTGCTAGCTAACACTTTCGCAGGAGATGGAACAAAGCATCCTGACGAACATCTACGCTTTGTGGATGATATTTGTGAACTATTTAAGCTTGCAGGTATACCCGATGATGTTGTTAAGAAGAAGGCTTTCCCTTTATCTTTGGGGGGAGACGCATTGACATGGTATAGGCTATGTGATGATACGAGATCATGGAACTATAAAAGAGTGAAATTGGAATTTCATCAAAAGTATTACCCTATGCATCTTGTTCATCGTGATCGCAATTATATATATAATTTTTGGCCTCGCGAAGGAGAAAGCATCGCTCAAGCTTGGAGGAGGCTTAAATCAATGTTATATTCATGCCTCAATCATGAGCTCTCAAAATTGACAATTCTCCAGAATTTCTATGCCCGGCTTTCTGATAACAATCGCACCATGCTCGATACTTCTTGTGCTGGCTCTTTTATGATGAAGTCTATTGAATTTGGATGGAATCTATTGGATAGAATTAAACGCAACTCTGAAGATTGGGACCTCGATGAAGGTAAGGAGTCAGGTATGACACCCAAGTTTGATTGTGTTAAATCTTTTATGGATACCAATGTTTTCCGTAAGTTTAGCACTAAATATGGACTTGACTCTGAGATAGTAGCTTCTTTCTGTGAATCTTTTGCTACTTATGTTCATCTCCCCAAGGAGAAGTGGTTTAAATATCATCCTCCCATAGAAGTAAAGTAGCTGCACCTATTAAAGTTGAAGAAAAGATTGTCACTTACAATGATCCTATTGTTCCTACTTCTTATGTTGAGAAACCCCCTTTCCCTGTTAGAATGAAGGATCATGCTAAAGCTTCAACTGTTGTTCATAAAAGCAATATTAGGACTTATACACCTCCTGAGCAAGTCAAAGTAGAACCCAGTATTGCTATTGTTAAAGATCTCTTGTCGGATAATATTGATGGGCATGTTATTTAATTCACTGGTGAAACTGCTAGAATTGCTAAACCCTGTGATAGAGATAAACATAGACCTGTGGTAGGCGTGACTGTTATTTCTGTTAAAATAGGAGATCATTGTTATCATGGCTTATGTGATATGGGTGCTAGTGCTAGTGTTATACCCATTGACTTATACAAAGAAATTATGCATGAGATTGCACCTGCTGAGTTAGAAGAAATTCATGTTACAATTAAACTTGCAAATAGAGATACTATATCTCCAATGGGAATTGTTAGAGATGTTGAAGTCTTGTGCGGGAAAACCAAATATCCCGCTGATTTTCTTGTTCTTGGTTCCCCACAAGATAGCTTTTGTCCCATTATATTTGGTAGACCCTTCTTGAGTACTGTCAATGCTAAGATAGACTGCGAAAAGAATGTTGTTACTATTGGCTTGGATGATATGGTTCATGAGTTTAATTTCTCTAAATTTAGTAAACAACATCGTGAGGAAGAATTGCCTAGTAAGGATGAAATTATTGGTCTTGCCTCTATTGCTGTACCTCCTAGTGATCCTTTAGAACACTATTTGCTAGACCATGAAAATGATATGTTCATGAATGAAAGAAGGGAAATAGATGAAGTATTCTTTAAACAAGAACCTATCCTGCAACACAATTTACCTGTTGAAATCCTAGGGGATCCCCCTCCACCCAAGGGTGATCCCGTGTTTGAGCTTAAACCGTTGCCGGATAATCTTAAATATGCTTATCTTGATGAAAAGAAAATATATCCTGTTATTATTAGCGCTAACCTTTCAGAGCATGAAGAAGAAAGATTATTGAAAACTCTGAAGAAGCATCGTGCCGCTATTGGATATACTCTGGATGATCTTAAGGGCATTAGTCCCACTCTATGTCAACATAAAATAAATTTGGAAGCTGATGCCAAACCAGTTTGTGATCCTCAACGACGTTTGAATCCTAAAATGAAAGAAGTGGTAAGAAAAGAAATACGCAAGCTTTTGGAGGCAGGTATAATTTATCCCGTTGCTGATAGTCAGTGGGTAAGTCCTGTCCATTGTGTCCCTAAGAAGGGAGGTATTACTGTTGTCCCTAATGATAAAGATGAATTGATCCCTCAAAGAATTATCACAGGTTATAGGACGGTAATTGATTTCCGTAAGTTAAATAAGGCTACTAAGAAAGATCATTACCCCTTACCTTTTATTGATCAAATGCTAGAAAGACTATGCAAACATACACATTATTGCTTTCTAGATGGTTATTCTGGTTTCTCTCAAATACTTGTGTCAGCTAAAGATCAATCAAAGACTACTTTTACATGCCCTTTTGGTACTTTCGCTTATAGACGTATGCCTTTTGGTTTATGTAATGCACCTGCTACCTTTCAAAGATGCATGATGGCTATATTCTCTGACTTTTGCGAAAAGATTTGTAAGGTTTTCATGGATGACTTTTCCGTTTATGGTTCCTCTTTTGATGATTGCTTAAACAATCTTGATCGAGTTTTGCAGAGATGTGAAGAAACTAATCTTGTCTTGAATTGGGAGAAGTGCCACTTTATGGTTAATGAAGGTATTGAAGTTGATAAAGCCAAGGTTGATGCTATTGAAAAGACGCCATGTCCAAAGGACATCAAAGGTATAAGAAGTTTCCTTGGTCATGCCGGATTTTATAGGAGGTTCATTAAGGACTTCTCAAAAATCTCTCGACCTCTGACTAATTTATTACAAAAAGATGTACCGTTTGTCTTTGATGATGATTGTGTAGAAGCATTTGAAATACTAAAGAAAGCACTAGTCTCTACACCTGTTGTTCAGCCACCTGATTGGAACTTACCCTTTGAAATTATGTGTGATGCTAGTGATTATGCTGTAGGTGCTGTTCTAGGGCAGAGAGTTGATAAGAAATTAAATGTTATTCATTATGATAGTAAGACTCTAGATAGTGCTCAAAGAAATTATGCTACTACAGAAAAGGAATTTTTAGCAGTGGTGTTTGCTTGTGATAAGTTTAGACCTTATATTATGAAAAAGAAGGATGCAAAACCTAGACTTATTAGATGGGTTCTCCTGCTTTAAGAATTTGATTTGCATATTGTTGATAGAAAGGGAGCTGAGAACCCCGTTGCAGATAACTTGTCTAGGCTAGAGAATGTTCTTGATGACCCACTACCTATTAATGATAGCTTTCCTGATGAGAAATTAAATGTCATAAGTACTTCTCGTAGCACTCCATGGTATGCTGATTATGCTAATTATATTGTTGCTAAATTTATACCGCCTAGCTTCACATACCAACAAAAGAAAAGGTTTTTCTATGACTTGCGACATTACTTTTGGGATGACCCACATCTTTATAAAGAAGGAGTAGATGGTATTATTAGACGTTGTGTACCTGAGCATGAACAGGAACAGATCCTACGCAAGTGTCACTTCGAAGCTTATGGAGGACATCACGCTAGAGATAGAACTACACATAAGGTATTGCAATCTGGTTTTTATTGGCCTACTCTCTTCAAGGATGCCCGTAAGTTTGTTTTGTCTTGCGATGAATGTCAAAGAATTGGTAATATCAGTAGACGTCAAGAAATGCCTATGAATTATTCACTTGTTATTGAGCCATTTGATGTTTGGGGCTTTGATTATATGGGACCTTTTCCTGCCTCTAATGGTTACACTCATATTCTAGTTGCTGTTGATTACGTTACTAAGTGGGTAGAAGCTATTCCAACTAGTAGTGCTGATCACAACACTTCTATTAAAATGCTTAAGGAAGTTATTTTTCCGAGGTTTGGAGTCCCTAGATACTTAATGACTGATGGTGGTTCACATTTTATTCATGGTGCTTTCCGTAAGATGCTTGCTAAATACGACGTTAATCATAGGATTGCATCTCCTTATCATCCTCAGTCTAGTGGTCAAGTAGAATTGAGCAATAGGGAGCTCAAATTAATTTTACAAAAGACTGTTAATAGGTCTGGAAAGAATTGGTCCAAGAAACTTGACGATGCATTATGGGCCTATAGAACTGCATATAAAAATCCTATGGGTATGTCTCCGTACAAAATGGTCTATGGAAAAGCTTGTCACTTACCTCTCAAACTAGAACATAAGGCATATTGGGCTATTAAAGAGCTCAACTATGATTTCAAACTTGCCGGTGAGAAGAGGTTATTGATATTAGCTCACTTGATGAATGGAGAGCCCAAGCATATGAAAATGCCAAGTTGTTTAAAGAAAAAGTTAAAAGATGGCATGACAAAAGGATACAAAAGTGTGAGTTTAATGTAGGTGATTATGTATTGCTATACAACTTTCGTTTAAGATTTTTTGCAGGAAAACTTCTCTCTAAATGGGAAGGTCCCTACGTTATCAAGGAGGTCTACCGTTCCGGTGCCATAAAAATCAACAACTTCGCAGGCACAAATCCGAAGGTGGTAAACGGTCAAAGGATCAAACACTATATCTCAGGTAATCCTATAAATGTTGAAACTAATATTATTGAAACCGTGACCCCGGAGGAGTACATAAAGGACACTTTCCAGAATGTTCCAGACTCCGAAAAGGAATAGGTATGTGGTACAGTAAGTAAACCGACTCCAAAACAATTTTTAAGGCAATATTTCTCCGTTTTGGAATATTTAGAAAAATAGAAAAATAAGTAGCAGTCCGGGGAGGACACGAGGCCTCCACAGGGTGGAGGGCGCGCCCTACCCCCCTGGGCGCGCCCCCTACCTCGTGAGCACCTCGTGTGCCCTCCGGACTCCGTTTCCTTGCACAATACGTATTTTGGTCGGGTAAAATTCATTATATATACTCCCGAAGGTTTTGACCACCGTATCATGCAAATATCTTTTGTTTTCATTTTGAGTTGTTGTTGTTGCAGATTAAAGCAAGATGTCTTCTCAAGAGTCAGTCGGAGAAAGCCGGGTATCTAACCTGGCACCGAAACCAACGGTAAACAGCGATGCTGACCACTTTGGGCCAGCAACGGAGGAAGATATGGAGGCTGACCTGATGAGAGTAGATGCCATGGAAGATCAAGAAGTCACCTCTCGCCTCCGAGCTGGATTTACAGTGGGGGAACTACAAAGCTCAACTATTCCAAACTCGGTTACCCCTTCCAATGTTAAATTTCTTTCCTATGAAAATATGAGGAGGAGTGTCTCTTGTTCTCCCGCAGCTATGCAACACCCTTGGGTGCAAGGAGCTTTAGCCGTTACAGGAAAGCTTCACAAGGAAATAATGGACCTCAAGCAGCAAGTCAATAAGCTCGAGGAGGAGAACCGTATTCTGAGGGGAATCATCGCCAAAAATATTACACCTACAACAAAGAAGGAGAAATAATCACATGGGTATGGGCACTCCCTTTGGCAACTGCCAAGCTTGGGGGAGGTGCCTTGGTATCGTATCACCATCACAACTCCTATCTTTACAGTTTTTCTTAGTTCGATCCTATTAGTAGTATCTTGATTTAGTAGAATAAAGTTGTGGCATGATCTAGTTTTGAGTTTTACTTTATGATCTTTCTTTGTAATCGAATCCGTGAGCTTTATAATAAAGATTAGTGTTGAGTCAAGGGCTTGAAGTATTTTGCCATGATCTTGGGAAAGTAGAAGAAAAAGAATCAAGAGTTCATATTGATCTTATTGAAAGTAGTGACTTCACATAGAAAGAGTATGATGATTTAAAGTTGTTGGGAGTTGGCAAATATAGCTTTGGTTATCTTTGCAATTAATAGGAAGTAATAAGGAAAGAGAGGTTTCACATATAGATATATTATCATTGACATCTTTTATGGTTGGGAGCACTCATTAAAATATGACATGCTAAAGAGTTGAGGTTGGACAAGGAAGACAACATAATGAGTTATGTTTTCTTACATTCGAGATAAAGTATGTTTTCATGGATCCTCTACCGTGTTGAGCTTGCCTTTCCCCCCTCATGCTAGCCAAATTCTTAGCACCAAGTAGAAATACTACTTGTGCTTCCAAACACCCTTAAACCAGTTTTGCCATGAGAGTCCACCATATCTACCTATGGATTGAGTAAGATCCTTCAAGTAAGTTGTCATCGGTACAAGCAATAAAAATTGCTCTCTAAATATGCATGACTTATTAATGTAGAGAAATAAGCTTTGTACGAACTTGTTGTGGACGCAATAAAAGCGGCAATATAAAGTGACGTTCTTTTGCATTAAGATTTTGTGCATCAATCCTAAACGCGCATGACAACCTCTGCTTCCCTCTGCGAAGGGCCTATCTTTTATTATTATCCTCTACCTTACAAGAGTCACGGTTATCCTCACCATTCCTATTTCATTTTCTCCTTTGGCAAGCTCAGCATGTTGGAAAGAGTATGATATACATATCTAATTGGATGTGAGGGAGCATGAATTGTTATTGTTGACATTACCCTTGAGGTAAAAGGTTGTGGGGCAAAACTATAAGCCCCTATCTTTCTCTGTGTCCGACTAAAACTCCGTAACCACAAGTATCGCGTGAGTGCTAGCAATTATGAAGGATTAAATGATAGTTGAGTATGTGGACTTGCTTTTAAGCTCTGACATAGACTCTTTCCGACGTTATGATAAATTGCAATTGCTTCAATGACTGAGATTATAATTGTTAGTGCCCAATAATATTTCTGATTCATGCTTTGGCTTTGTGAATAGGTCATTACTTGAACATGAGTAATCATATGACAAAATCTATTTATGTTGCTGTTATGAAATAATCATGATGCCTTCATATCTATATTTTATTTTTATCGACGCCTCTACCTCTAAACATGAGGACATATTTATTGTTATCGGCTTTTCGCTTGAGGACAAGCGAGGTCTAAGCTTGGGGGAGTTGATACGTCCATTTTGCATCATGCTTTTATGTCAATATTCATTGCAATATGGGCTGTTATTTCACGTTATGTCACAATACTTATGGATATTCTCTCTTATTTTACAAGGTTTGCATGAAGAGGGAGAATGCCGGCAGCTGGAATTCTGGGCTGGAAAAGGAGCAAATATTGAAGGACTATTCTGCGCAACTCCAAAAGTCATGAAACTCCACGGAATACCTTAGAATAAATAAAGAAAAATCATCGCCAAAGATGAAGGCCAGGGGGCCCACACCCTGCTCACGAGGGTGGGGGCGCCCCCCCTGGGCGCGCCCCCCTACCTCGTGGGCCCCCTGGTGGCTCTCCGACGCCCATCTTCTCCTATATGAAGTCTTTCGATGAGAAAAAAAATCAGAGAGAACCTTTCGAGACGAGACTCCGACACCACGAGGCGGAACCTTGGCGGAACCAATCTAGGGCTCTGGCGAAGCTTTTCTGCCAGGGACACTTCCCTCCGGGAGGGGGAAATCATCACCATCGTCATCACCAATGCTCCTCTCATCAGGAGAGGGCAATCTCCATCAACATCTTCACCAGCACCATCTCATCTCCAAACCCCAGTTCATCTCTTGTATCCAATTCTTGTCTCCAAGTCCGGGATTGGTGCTAGTAGTTTGCTAGTAGTGTTGATTACTCTTTGTAGTTGATGCTAGTTGATTTATTTGGTGGAAGATCATATGTTCAGATCCTATATGCACATCGTTACCCCTCTGATTATGAACATGAATATGCTTTGTGAGTAGTTACGTTTGTTCCTGAGGACAAGGGAGAAGTCTTGCTATTAGTAGTCATGTGAATTTGGTATTCGTTCGATATTTTGATAAGATGTACGTTGTCTAACCTCTAGTGGTGTTATGTGAACGTCGACTACATAACACTTCACCATTATTTGGGCCTAGAGGAAGGCATTGGGAAGTAATAAGTAGATGATGGGTTTCTAGAGTGACAGAAGCTTAAACCCTAGTTTATGCCTTGCTTCGTAAGGGGCTGATTTGGATCCACATGTTTCATGCTATGGTTAGGTTTACCTTAATACTTTTGTTGTAGTTGCGGATGCTTGCAATAGAGGTTAATCATAAGTGGGATGCTTGTCCAAGTAAGGGCAGTACCCAAGCACTGGTCCACCCACATATCAAATTATCAAAGTACCGAATGCGAATCATATGAGCGTGATGAAAACTAGCTTGACGATATTCCCATGTGTCCTCGGGAGCACTTTTCCTATTATAAGAGTTTGTCCAGGCTTGTCCTTTGCTACAAAAAGGATTGGGCCACCTTGCTGCACTTTATTTACTTTTGTTATTTGTTGCTCGTTACAATTTATCTTATCACAAAACTATCTGTTACCACTTATTTCAGTACTTGGAGAGAATACCTTGCTGAAAATCGCTTATCATTTCCTTTTGCTCCTCGTTGGGTTCGACACTCTTACTTATCGAAAGGACTACGATAGATCCCCTATACTTGTGGGTCATCACAAGGGTTTCCACGTAAAAATCTGTGTCTCTCGTGTCTCATTTATTCTCGTTAGTATCTAACAAACTCAATCTCCACAAATAACAAGGAGTTGGAGAATGTGCGGTCCAACAGGAAAGTAATGGTTATATTTCTATGAACTAAAGAACACCCACATGATTGCCTATAATCAGTCTCCTCCCCTAATCTGACAGTCGACCAGCATGTGAGAGCAACGACTGCCTTTCTTCCCCATTGGCGAGACGAATAGTAGGAAGCGGTCGGGCTACGATTTCCAATGTGGAGAAAAGGGGCGGGGTTGGGAGAAGCCTCACACACTGTCAAGGTGGAGGACTGCTGTGAACCGGTGGCGACGGCGACCCTAGGATCTGCCCAGGTGGAGGTCTCCATAGACGAGAGGCCGGTAGGACTACTCGGGAGGGATGGGTCCGCTCGCCTATCCCCTCGTGCTGGATCCCCTCACCGATCCCCTCATGGTGCCTCGGCTGGAGCGTGTGTCCTCTAGATCCCCTCGTAGACCTCGGCTGGTCCATTCCTCCTCTGACTGCGCCACGAATATGGTGCCGCCGCCGCCTGTTTTGCGGGTGAAAGAGGGAGGAGAGATGGGGGTGGGCATTGAATGAGAGGGACGATAGGTTTTTAGGGGTAAACCAAGCTTTTATTCATCAAAGACCACCTGGTGTGGGATACAAGTCAGTGTCGTGAGGTTGGCCAAACCAAACGTGGCGTCCCGGACCTAATGAAAGTGAATGCTTGGCTAGTCTATGTGCTTCCATGTTCGTAGCACAACCTTCGAAAACAAAATTACAGCGAGAAGAATCTAACTGAAGTCCAAACTACCCTTGTTGATGGCGCCAATCACTTGTTGTGCATCAAAGGCAATTACAAACTGATGGAGATGTAAATCCGCCGCTAGTGTCGTTCCAAGAGGGACGATAGGTCAAGGTTTTTTTTTAGAAATCTCGTCTGCTTTATTTATTCAAGAGCAATTGTCATAGGTACAAGGTTTGGGTCATGGGGGTGCCCAACCAAACATGTCTACCTATATCTAGGTTACACGCAAACTTGGCGAGATTGTGAGCTTCAAAATTAGAGTTGCTACGCTCGAAGATAAAAGAGCAAGAAATAAAACTATTATAGTGGTTCATTATTTCAAGTACCAACTAGCACTGGGGCCTTCTGTTCCCCTATTGATGCCATTCACCGCCTCTTGGCAGTCCGAGGCCACACAAACCTTCTGCTCTCCCAGGTCGTCCGCCAAAGCAAGGGCCTCGCAGCATGCATAAGTCTCCAAAGTTAAGGGATCAGTGATCCCATAGTAAACCACCGCCGATGACCCCAAATATTGTCCGTCCTGGTCGCGGCATAGAGCTGCAACAACTCCACCTCTCCGTGATCTCACCACAGCCCCATCAACGTTAATCTTCACATTGCCATTCGGTGGAGGAAGCCACCGCTTCGGTCGTGGTAGTGCAACACTAGGAGTACCTTCTTGCACTCCTCCGGCGTTCACTTGGCCCAGCTCGTCAATGTAGTTATTGATAAAAGACGCCGTATGTTGAGGGCTCTGAAAAATCGATTCATAGATAGCCTTTCTCCTAGCATACCATAATGACCACAGCGTGATGACCATCCTTGTAAAGCTAGCATGGTCCATATTCTCACTGAGTTCAAACAACCAAATTCTTGTGTTGTGTTCCTCATTTTCAGACATGAGTGACACCAATGTTTCATCCGAAAGCGCCCAAACACAATGGGCCATCGTGCATGCAACCAAAGCATGGTGCCATGAATCTTCACATCCACACAGCGGACATACATCGCGATCTGACATGTTTCGCCTCTTCAGAACATCTGTTGTGGGTAGTGAATGATGTGCAAGCCTCCATAGGAAGATTCTCACCTTCGACGGGATTTTCAATTTCCATAGAGAGGTATTTTCATCTTTATCAGAGTGAGATGATCCGCTCCCTCCGTTCAGCCACTCCTCCCTCTGCAACTTTATCTTGAGCAAAAATTTGTAGGCTGAGCTAACACTGAACTTGCCTTTCTTGTCTGGGTACCAAGCCCAAAAATCCTCTATATTACGCGTGCATACCGGGATCTTCAAAATAGCATCAGCATTTATAGGTAGAAAACTGTCCGGACTAGAGTCTCATTCCATGAGGCTGTTGCTGGGGAGAGCAACTCCGATACATACCTTGGGGGATTGGCAACCAGCGACGTGATGAGCTGTGGTGTCATCTCCTTCGGTATCCAGTTATCGCTCCATATCTCCGTTGTTTGTCCATTACCAATCCTGTGAATGATTCCCTGCTTTACCAAATCCAGCCCCTCCATCATAGCTCGCCATATCTGAGAAGGTCGAGACCCCAACTCAGCATTAAGGATCGTCCTATCAGGGTAGTATGCAGCCTTCGGAATCCTTGCGCTCAAACTCATCGGTTCTTGCAAGAGTCTCCAAGACTAGCGCGCCAACAAAGATAGGTTGAATATCTCCAGATCTCGAAAGCCCAGCCTGCCTAGGTGTTTCAGACGTGTCATCACATCCCATGACACCCAAGCCGTCTTGCGTTCACCCTGCTTGCATCCCCACCAAAACTTCCTGATGATGGATTTGATATGATCACACAAGCCTCTTGGGAGTTTGAAACATGACATAGAGAAGACCGAGATAGCTTGGGCTACCGACTTGATTAGCACATCCTTTCCCCCCGCAGACAAGCATTTGCTCATCCAACCCTTCACCTTGTTCCAAACACTGTCACTCAAGTATTTGAAAGTCCCCTTCTTAGAATGACCCACATCCGTTGGCATGCCCAAGTATCTGTCGCTCAACGATTCATTGGGTACCTGCAAGTGGCCTTTGACGGTGTCTCGAACTATCTCTGGGCAGCCCTTGCTAAAGAAAATTGAAGATTTCTCTTTGTTTATCCTTTGACCAGATGCCATATAATAAGTGTCCAACAGGTTTGACACTGCTTCAGCTCCATCAACACTTGCCCTGAAAAATAGCAGGCTATCATCCGCGAATAAAAGATGGTTTACCGCCGGTGCCGACGGTGCCACCTTAATGCCGCTGAGCTGGGATGATTGGTTCTGGGATTTTAAGAGGCACGAAAGGCCCTTTGCTGCTAACAACAAAAGGTATGCAGAGATTGGATCTCCCTGTCGAATACCCCTTGTAGGTTTAAAAACTTCTGACTTCACACCATTGAACATTACTGAAAACGATATTGTGCTCACCATGTTCATCACAACAGACACCCATGGTACCGCAAAACCCAACTTTTCCATGATTGATCTCAAATAAGTCCACTCCATCCGATCGTATGCCTTCATCATATCAAGCTTCAGAGATGCATAACTGTTGTTCTTCGATCTGTTCCTCTTCATGAAGTGTAAACATTCATATGTTGATATTATGTTGTCAGTTATCAGCCTTCCAGGGACGAAAGCCGACTGCTCCTCTGATATAATCTCCGGGAGAATTAACTTAAGCCGATTTGCTAGCACCTTTGAAGCGATCTTGTAAAAAACATTACACAAACTTGCTAGCACCTTTGAAGGACGATAGGTCAAGGTGGAATGCAGGGGAACGAACGATCACTGGGAATGGCCTGGCCTACGGCCCAGTTAACCACAGGGCACCGTTTCGGCCCGTGGAGCAGCTGCCCATAGGACAGTAGGCCCAGTATTTACCACATGCAGGAAAAATCGCTTTACACAGAGATCCAACGACCAGAAACACCCAGATTATGAAAACAGACAGGTAATAACACGAATCGCTGAGAAGGCTCATTTTAGCCTCGGTTTTACTGTCCTTAATGATAAAGTGGTTAAAATAATATGCCTTCTAGTTATTTTGAGAAGTTGCATGAGAGAGTATGTGGAAGTGAAGGTGGTTCGTCGTGTAAGTCTGGGCGTAAATTATAAACATATTCATCTATAGCCCTAAGTAATGTCTAAATCATTCCATTGACATCTTATACAATCCAGAACACATTAAAATTTGAAACCCTTAAACTTGGGCAAAACATGTTTTTTTAGAGACATGTTTATTTATTAGTACCCACTCCAGCTACAGGTTGTCTACTAAGGTATTTGAAACTCTTATTTCAAAGAATTTTATAAGAAATTATGGCTTAGGAGATATTCTCTTCACCCCAAAATATTATGTGTATTAGAATTATTTAAAGTCAACCTTTGTACGCTCTGATTAGTTATTTTAAAATATTTATCAACATCTAGAATACCAAATCAATACCGTTAGATTCATCATGAAATATATTTCCATTTTTGTGAATATCATGAAATATATTTGCATACGATATATATTTCATTTTCTAGACATATACGACAATTTTCTCTATAAATTTGATCAAAGTTTACAAAGTTTGACTTGCATGAAAACTAGTGTGCACTATATTATAAGATGAAGGGAGTAGTACTTTTGCGGTGATTTCTTCGATCAAAGGCCTATTCAATTCACGTGGGTCTACCAGGGGATGTGAGGAATACAGAGTTGGATGTTGTGCCTACTAAAATTGTACTGCATGATTTTTGTTAGTTTAATTGCATCAATTAAAAAATTATTTCCAGGATGTTTCAGTGGGTGTAAATCCTCGTACTTTGTAAGTAGAAACATTTCAAACTATTTATATGGGGCCTGTTTGGGACAGATCCGTCTTCATCAGAATCAGTTTCACTTCACCAAATCCGCTTTGAAATAGTTTCCTACAGGAGCTGCAGCTCCACCAAAGAGCACTTTATCATGTTTGGCTTACAGCTAGCTACAACTTCAAAAATGAAAATTTTGATGGAAAGGATCTATTGATTGGATGAAGTAGGGGAAAACAAAAGGGTGTCCACTTATCGATAACAGTGGTGGATAATTTGCCCCCAACTCCGGCTTCTAGAGTTGAAGCACTCCTGAAGAGCTTCACGAAAAACAGAGAATTATACCCCGATTCTAGTTTTTTCAGAGTGGCATATCATAAAGCTACTTCGTTTGGTTTGTGTTTTGTAGAGCGGGGATGAAATTTAGGGAGCGTCACAGTCACAAACAGGCCCATAAAATTCAATTATGGGAATCAAAAAATTGACACATAAGAAGCTTCGCCCGTATATGAATCCAGTGATATAATTTCAATGAGATATAATACATTTTTGCATATTCAACGCATATTCGCGCGTCATGTGTTCAATCAAGTGCATGGATGATTTGAGCAGGCAAATGAAGGACAAATTAAGGATACCCATAGGGTGTCGTGTCCGCGGACACGTACTCCCACTCGAACGGCGTCGTGTCCAAGTTCAAGTAAAGCGAGGCAGCGCACTAACCATTGCACGTTTCTGTGATTCCAAATACACATGCATGTTTCCTCTACTATCCGGCCAAATCCACACGAGTTAAAAAAATTGCAAGAAACTTCCAGTCTATTTATTTTCAATCATTACAGTACAAAGAACAGAGGTAATAAAATTTACAACTATGTATGTGGACCACCTACCAACGACTACAGGCACTAGAGGGAGCCGAATGCGCACCGCTGTCACCGCCCCTTCCTTATCGGAGCCGGGCAAACTTTGTTGTAGTAGACAGTCGTAAAAGTCGCCGTGCTAAAAATCCATAGGACCAGCACACCAGAGTAACAACCATCGCTGATGAAGAAAGTCTAGATCAGAAGGATCGAACCTGTAAACACCCAAACGAAAACTAACAAAAGTCGGATCCAAACAAATCAACCGAAGACCAGCACCAACCAAAACCCGCGAGATTCGACGAAGACACACCTCCACATGCCTTCCGATGATGCTAGATGCATCATCGGGACGGGGATAGAACGTGGGAGACATTATTCCTACTAAGTGATGTCGCTGCTGCCACACAGTCTCAACCAGGACGTTGAACCTAATAAGAACGAGAACAGGGTCCTCCCGCCGGCGGGGGCCGAGATCCTCCGCACCTCCATGGCTTAGAGGCTATTGGAGATGGGGCGGACCGGCGGCCGCGCCAACGGGAGGAGAAGAGCTTTTCTTGTGGAGGAGGAAAGAGATACTTTAGCTATTTCAAACATGTGGCTTTTAACCATAAGCATCTATCTTCTCAAAAAAAATTAACTATAAGCATCACCTCACTTGCATTATTTCTAGATCCTTTACTCCATCGACGTGATGTGGTGATGCATCCCAGGAGTAAAGACTTGCAAGAAATGCAGGCCTGGTAGATCCCAGAGACTTATTGCCGTTCGATCAAAGATTCTCTGTGATGCTAGCCGTTGGACCCGGGGTTGATTCCGTCCGAGCCATTGGGGCCAATCGCTCTCAGCCGTCTGATAAAATTTAAATTGCATTGGTTGGTAATTCATGTGCTTTGTTGGGGGCAGTTTGGGGATTTCACCTCGCAATGTATAGAAAGGGCAGCTTCACCATGGTGAAACCCTAGACGTGCACACACGATAAAATCTCCTCGGTTCAACCCTCTCTACCCTGCTAGCTTGCGCCTCCTCTAACCCTTTGGAAAATAAAGTTGACACTAATCCTTAGGGAAAATATATTCTCGCTGCTTAGATTGCGTTCTACTAGTTGTTGATTTGATTGAGATCAATCCAGTTTTATGGTGCCACAAAAATTGATTTAGTTTTCTTGACTGCAAGTGCCGCTCTTTCTCATCACCCATAACGTTAGCCTTAGCTAAGATTGGGGTTAAATTTTTTAAGTTTTGGTCAGTCTAAGAGGTATTATTGTTCACTTCTTAAAATTTAAATATATTAGTTATCATGACTATTTCAGATTCTGCATTGGAAGAAATTTTTCTCTTTTTGCAATTTTCATTACATTAAGTTAGTTAATATGGCTGTCATGATATATTTCTTTTCTAAATATTTAATACCATGGAATCATGTTGTGTGTACTAACCTATGTCCTATTTAGAGAAAAGAAAAACTCTTTAATATCTCTCTCGAAACAGACTTTCGCCCCGCTTTATAAATAAAACAACACAACAAGGTACATGACCGAACGATACAATATGGTTGGGAAGCCCTCACAAAAGAAGACAGATACAACATAAGCTTAGAACTAGCCTAACACCTCGCCGAGACCCGATCGACGACGCCTGGGCCTAACACTCTTTAATATCCATTATGCATGGATGGACTTAAATTTACTACAATGTACTGATCAGGGTGCATATCTTCAGTCAGATCTACACCTTACAGAAAACAGAAAACATTGTGGTTAGTAATGCTAAAGTATTTTTGTTTGAGCTGCAGACTTGGTTGTAATAGAAACTTCTCATGGAAAAATATGTAGATCTAACTATTGAAGAAATTGAATTGAGCATTTATCAGATTTTGTGAAGTTAGGGCCTTTATTATTGTCTTGCGGTCCATTTATTGTTGTTGTATATTGTGAGCATACTCTAAGATGTTTAAAACGTGCCTTGCGGATTTTGTTTGTGCAGAGTTTTAATTGTTCAACCGATTCAAATGCAAAAGGGTGCCACACTCCCTTGTGATGTTGATGTTGAATTAGCTATTGAACTCTTGGGTATAAAAAGATGGGACCAAAATTAGGATATGTGTGAACTTGTAGTTTCTCTCAAAGATGGGATCAGAATTGGTAGAACCATATATATTGGTTCTCTTGGACTACTACGGTTAGGATTTGCTTTGGTATATAATGCTATATTTTCCATGACATGCTCAAAAGGATGTAATGCGCCGGACTATTAATATTACAAGTGATTACTTCCTCTTATGTCTTCCTCCATTGGATTGTTCTGCTTGTTTGGCCCATGTACATTGTAAATAAAGTTTGTCAGTTTCTTCATGCACCCACTATCCATGTATATACATATTCTAAGGTATGTGAAGAACACCTCGGGCGTTGGTATGACGTTCAATAAATCTTCGTCTGCTTGCATTAGTGCCTTTTTTATGTGGAGTGTGCTGGTTGCTTGGATGATAGAAAGTCAATAGGTGGGTTTGCCATCTTCTATGGACCAAATTTAATTGCATGATGTGCGAATAGACAGGCCACTATTTTCAGGTCAAGCACCGAGGTAGAATATAAATAATTAGCAAATGCATCAGAGGTCATTTGGGATTGGCCTATACTCAAAGAATTTGGAGTGTCACAAGCTCAATCTCCTTGTCTTTGATGTGATAATCTTGGTGCAACTTACCTATATGTTAATCCAATTTTCATGCCAGGAGTAAGCATATTGAAATAGACTTTCACTTTGTAGAGGATGAATTGCAAATAATATTCTTTCAAAGCACCAGCTTGCATATGGCTTTACAAAAGCATTGCCCATGGGAAACTTTGAAGAATTCAAGCCTAATATCAACTTGAGGACTTGATAAAGTTGTGATTAAGGGATGATGTTAGACTTCTTGGTGTGCACGCACACATATATCTCATTTTGTTATGGAGTTAGCAGTAGTTAGTAAGATTTAAGGATGACAATGGGTGGGGTATGGGGCGGGTACAGAAATACCATACCCATACCCGTGTAGTCAATGGGTACAAAATTCTACCCATACCCGTACCCATGGGTATGAAACTTCACCCGTGCCCACACCCATTCGGTGCCCAACGGGTAGATTAAACAGTTCATAAGTTATTCGCAATTTTACATTCATCTGCAACACATTTGACAAAAAAATTGATCTCAACTCAATAACAGATAGATGAGTACATAACAATTATCTCAATTAAAATTGACAATTGATGACAACTTTAATAGAGGTTCACATGCTCATTACACAACTTTAATATAGGTACACTTGTGAATCACGGGTAAGGTCCACATGTCAGTATAAACGGGTAGGGTATGGATATATTCATGGGTAAAAGGATATACCCGTGCCCAACCAATGACTTAATGGAGAGGGAATATGTACTAACCATGGGTATAAAATTGTGTCCATACCCTGGCCATGCGGGTACTGTATCCGTGGGTGTCCATACGGCCATACCCATGGGTAAATGCCATCCTTAGTAAGATCTCTTATTCTCTCTTATCTCTCCAAGACAATCACCGAAGTATGCCACGGTCCCAGCCATGCGCTTGTATGCTCTCACGAGTTAAGCCTCATTATATCAATATAAACGTATGGGTTATCCTACGTGAGAATTGAAACGCTTCACAATATTTCCACATACTATACATCTGCTCCAACGTAAACAAACATTGAAAACATATACTAGTGTCGTGAGGGGTAGGGGGCCAGTGACCCTTGCCCTACCATGGTTACTAGACACGAACACTCTCTCTACCACCAAACTGTACTCGAGGGGGGTGGCGGTGCCTGTATCACAGCATCTGCGCTGGCAAGCTCAACATCAATATCATCGATTGTGTGTCTCGTTGGTGTGCACGACGCGTCCATAAACTAGTGAAGGCTCCAAGTCCGATGGTAGGGCTGCTCTACGACAGGGTGGAGTGCAGGTATGTGAGGAGCAAGAGCCCCAAGGGATCCACGGGAACAAGCAGTGGATCGGTGACAATGACAAGATGACGAGTACTGGTTAGCAAGGCAATGAAGTTGCACCTTTGTTGATATGAGTAGTCTATCATTCCTACTGAGCCATGATGTCATAATAGACAACCGCGTCACAAAGTTTTGATATGCTTAGAATTTGTCACGACATGCATGTTTGTTGTTTAGTGCCCACTTCGGGTACATGTTGTCCCAGACATATATGAAACTATGGTTCTAAGCAATTATACAGACAAAGTGGCTTAGCCTTAGAAAATAGTACTACTTTTGTCTTATTATACAAAAAAAGTGTCTTAGCATTAGAAAACAGTACTATTTTTGTCCGGATGCAATTTCCCTACCCATTTTTATTGACTAGCACATATGCCCGTATGTTGCAACAGAAGATCAAATTATCGATTATATGCAAGCACAACTTCCTGTAGCGAATTCTAACGATCAACATGCTAGTTGCCCCGTCCACCAAAGCGACCAACAGTGAAACAGAATGTGCACGCCAAAGTCTAGAAAAAAAATGCATATCAGCCTGACATTATTAACTTACGATTTAGCTACTTTTCAGTCAGCTGAGTTTTTTGATTTGCGTCAGTCAAATTCTGTTCCTTTGGATCTTCCTTTGAAATGTGTGCTTTCTTTTTTTCCCAGTGGTGCTTTGTGCTATTGTTTTGAGACTTTGCAGGATCGACTGGTGTGTGTTTTGCGTCAGTTGGCTCGTTTTTTGCTGGGCTCGTGGAGCTGGCGGGTGGTGGCCGTCTCATGCCCGCTCGTTAAGAAAGACCGGCCCGTTTCTGTGGAACATGGACAGTCGCCGCCCCTCTCATCTTATCCTCTTCCTCCTCGTCTTCTATCAGTCACTCGCTCCTCTCTCTGTTTCAGTCAATGTCCTCTGCTCTTCCTCTTCCTGTCGCGAGCTGGGGTTTGTGGGCTTAGTTGCTAGATCTTCTTCCACTGCCTCATCTGTTGGGGAACGTGGTAATTTCAAAATTTTCCTACGCACACGCAATATCATGGTGATGCATAGCAACGAGAGGGGAGAGTGTTGTCCACGTAACTTCGTAGACCGATAGCGGAAGCGTTAGAACAACGCGGTTGATGTAGTCATACGTCTTCACGATCCGACCGATCCAAGTACCGAACGTATGGCACCTCCGAGTTCAGCACACGTTCAGCTCGATGACGATCCCCGGACTCCGATCCAGCAGGGTGTCGGGGATGAGTTCCGTCAGCACGACGGCTTGGTGACGATCTTGATGTTCTACCTTCGCAGGGCTTCGCCTAAGCACTGCTACGATATTATCGAGGTGGACTATGGTGGAGGGGGGCACCGCACACGGCTAAGAGATCCAAAGGATCAATTGTTGTTGTGCCTAGAGGTGCCCCCCTGCCCCCGTATATAAAGGATCAAGGGGGAGGGGGTGGCCGGCCAAGAGGAGGCGCGTCAAGGAGGAGTCCTACTCCCACCGGAAGTAGAATTCCCCCCCCCCCCCCTTCCAAGTAGTAGGAGTAGGAGTCAAGGAAAGGGGGGAGAGAAGAGAAGGAAGGAGGGGGCGCAGCCCCTCCCCCTAGTCCCGGACTAGGCTTGGGGGGGCGCCCAGCCTTTCCTCTCTCTTTCCCCTAAAGCCCAATAAGGTCCATATACTCCCCGGCGAATTCCCGTAACTCTCCGGTACTCCGAAATATACCCGAATCACTCGAAACCTTTTCGAACTCCGAATATAGTCGTCCAATATATCGATCTTTACGTCTCGACCATTTCGAGACTCCTCGTCATGTCCCCGATCTCATCCGGGACTCCGAACTCCTTCGGTACATCAAAACTCATAAACTCAGAATATAACTGTCAACGAAACCTTAAGCGTGCGGACCCTACGGGTTCGAGAACTATGTAGACATGACCGAGACACGTTTCCGGTCAATAACCAATAGCAGAACCTGGATGCTCATATTGGTTGCCACATATTATACGAAGATCTTTATCGGTCAGACCGCATAACAACATACGTTGTTTCCTTTGTCATTGGTATGTTACTTGCCCGAGATTCGATCGTCGGTATCTCAATACCTAGTTCAATCTCGTTACCGACAAGTCTCTTTACTCGTTCTGTAATGCATCATTCGGTAACTAACTCATTAGCTACATTGCTTCAAGGCTTATAGTGATGTGCATTACCGAGAGGGCCCAGAGATACCTCTCCGACAATCGGAGTGACAAATCCTAATCTCGAAATACGTCAACTCAACAAGTACCTTCGGAGACACCTGTAGAGCACCTTTATAATCACCCAGTTATGTTGTGACGTTTGGTAGCACACAAAGTGTTCCTCCGGTAAACAGGAGTTACATAATCTCATAGTCATAGGAACATGTATAAGTCATGAAGAAAGCAATAGCAACATACTAAATGATCAAGTGCTAAGCTAACGGAATGGGTCAAGTCAATCACATCATTCTCCTAATGATGTGATCCCGTTAATCAAATGACAATTCATGTCTATAGTTAGGAAATATAACCATCTTTGATTAATGAGCTAGTCAAGTAGAGGCATATTAGTGACACTTAGTTTGTCTATGTATTCACACATGTATCATGTTTCCGGTTAATACAATTCTAACATGAATAATAAACATTCATCATGATATAAGGAAATAAATAATAACTTTATTTTTGCCTCTAGGGCATATTTCCTTCAGTCTCCCACTTGCACTAGAGTCAATAATCTAGTTCACATCGTCGTGTGATTTAACACCAATATTCACATCTGTATGTGATTAATACCCATAGTTCACATCGTCATGTGATCAACACCCAAAGGGTTTACTAGAGTCAATAATCTAGTTCACATAGCTATGTGATTAATACCCAAAGAGTACTAAGGTATGATCATGTTTTGCTTGTGAGAGAAGTTTAGTCAACGGGTCTGTCATATTCAGAGCTGTATGTATTTTGCAAATATTCTATGTCTACAATGCTCTGCACAGAGCTACTCTAGCTAATTGCTCCCACTTTCAATATGTATCCAGATTAAGACTTAAAGTCATCTGGACCAGTGCCACAACTTGCATGGACGTAACCCTTTACGACGAACCTTTTGTCACCTCCATAATCGAGAAATATATCCTTATTCCACTAAGGATAATTTTGACCAATGTCTAGTGATCTACTCCTAGATCACTATTGTACTCCCTTGCCAAACCAGGGCAGAGTATACAATAGGCCTGGTCCATAGCATGACATACTTTTATAGAACCTAGGACTGAGGCATAGGGAATGACTTTTCATTCTCTTTCTATTTTCTGCCGTGGTCGGGATTTGAGTCTTACTCAATTTCACACCTTGCAACACAGGCAAGAACTCCATCTTTGACTGTTCCATTTTGAACTACTTCAAAATTTTATCAAGGTATGTACTCATTGAAAAAACTTATCAAGCGTCTTGATCTATCTATATTGATCTTGATGCTTAATGTGTAAGCAGCTTCACCGAGGTCTTGCTTTGAAAAACTCTTTTCAAACACTCCTTTATGCTTTCCAGAAAATTCTACATCATTTCCAATTAATAATATGTCATTCACATATACTTATCAGAAAGGTTGTAGTGCTCCCACTCACGTTCTTGTAAATACATGCCTTTCCAAAAGTCTGTATAAAACCATATGCTTTGATCAACTCATCAAAGTGTATATTCCAACTCCGAGATGCTTGCACCAGTCCATTGATGGATCGCTGGAGCTTGCACATTTTGTTAGCACCTTTATGATTAACAAAACCTTATGGTTGCATCATATACAACTCTTCTTTAAAAAATCCATTAAGGAATGCAGTTTTGACATCCATTTTCCAGATTTCATAAAATGTGGCAATTGCTAACATGATTCAGACAAACTTAAGCATCGATACGAGTGAGAAAATCTCATCGTATTCAACACCTTGAACTTGTTGAAAACATTTCGCAACAAGTCAAGCTTAGTAGATAGTAACACTACTATCAGTGTCCGTCTTCCTCTTGAAGATCCATTTATTTAACATGGCTTGCTGATCATCGAGCAAGTCAATCAAAGTCCATACTTTGTTCTCATACATGGATCATATCTCAGATTTTATAGCCTCAAGCCATTTCGCGGAATCTGGGCTCATCATCGCTTCCTCATAGTTCATAGGTTCATCATGGTCTAGTAACATGACTTCCAGAACATAATTACCGCACCACTTTGGTGCGGATCATACTCTAGAAGACCTACGAGGTTTGGTAGCAACTTGATATGAAGTTTCATGATCATCATCATTAACTTCCTCACTAATTGGTGTAGGAATCACTGGAACTGATTTCTGTGATGAACTACTTTCCAACAACGGAGTAGGTATAGTTACCTCATCAAGTTCTACTTTCCTCCCACTCACTTCTTTCGAGAGAAACTTCTTCTCTAGAAAGGATCCATCTTAGCAACGAATAACTTGCCTTCGGATCCGTGATAGAAGGTGTACCCAATAGTTACCTTTGGGTATTCTATGAAGACGCACTTCTCCGATTTGGGTTCGAGTTTATCAGGTTGAAACTTTTTCACATAAGCATCGCAGCCCCAAAATTTAAGAAACGACAATTTTGGTTTCTTGCCAAACCATAGTTCATAAGGCGTTGTTTCGACGGATTTTGATGGTGCCCTATTTAAAGTGAATGCAGCTGCCTCTAATGCATAACCCCAAAACAATAGTGGTAAATCGGTAAGAGACATCATAGATTGCACTATATCCAATAAAGTACTGTTATGACGTTCGGACACACCATTAAGCTGTGGTGTTCCAGGTGGCATGAGTTTGTGAAACTATTCCACATTGTTTTAATTGAAGACCAAACTCGTAACTCAAATATTTGTCTCCGCGATCAAATTGCAGAAACTTTATTTTCTTGTTACGATGATTCTCCACTTCACTCTGAAATTATTTGAACTTTCAAATGTTTCAGACTTGTGCTTCATTAAGTAGATATACTCATATCTGCTCAATTCATCTTGTGACGGTCAGAAAATAGCGATACCCGCCACGAGCATCAACACTCATTGGACCGCGTACATCGGTATGTATTATTTCCAATAAGTCACTAGCTCGTTCCATTGTTCCGGAGAACGGAGTTTTAGTCATCTTGCCCAAAAGGCACGGTTCGCAAGCATCAAATGATTCATAACCAAGAGATTCCAAAAATCCATCTTTATGGAGTTTCTTCATGCGCTTTACACCAATATGACTCAAACGGCAGTGCCACATATAAGTTTGCACTATCATTATTAACTTTGCATCTTTTGGCATCAATATTATGAATATGTGTATCAGTACAATCGAGATCTAACAAACTATTTTCATTGGGTGTATGACCATTGAAGGTTTTATTCATGTAAATAGAACAACAATTATTCTCTGACTTTAAATGAATAACCGTATTGCAATAAACATGATCAAATCATATTTATGCTCAACGCAAACACCGAATAACAATTATTTAGGTTCAACACTAATCTCGAAAATATAGGGAGTGTACGATGATGATCATATCAATCTTGGAACCACTTCCAACACACATCGTTACTTCACCCTCAACTAGTCTCTGTTTATTCTGTAACTCCTATTTCGAATTACTAATCTTAGCAACCGAACAAGTATCAAATACTCAGGGGCTACTATAAACACTAGTAAGGTACACATCAATAAATTGTATATCAAATATACCCTTGTTCACTTTGCCATCCTTCTTATCCACCAAGTATTCAGGGCATTTCCGCTTCCAGTGACCATTTTCTTTGCAGTAGAAGCACTTAGTTTTAGGCTTTGGTCCAGTTTTGGGCTTCTTCATGGGAGTGACAACTTGCTTGCCATTCTACTTGAAGTTTCCCTTTCTTTCCCTTTGCCCTTTTCTTGAAACTAGTAATCTTGTCAATCATCAACACTTGATGTTCTTTCTTGATTTCTACCATTGTTAATTTCAGCATCACGAAGAGCTCGAGAATCGTCATCCCTCGCATACTATAGTTCATCATGAAGTTCTACTAACTTGGTGATGGTGACTAGAGAACTCTGGCAATCACTATCTTATTTGGAAGATTAACTCCCACTTGATTCAAGCGATTGTAGTACTCAGACAATCTAAGCACTTGCTCACTAGTTGAGCAATTCTCCTCCATCTTTTAGGCGAAGTATTTGTCAGAGGTCTCATACCTCTTGACACGGGTATGAGTCTGAAATATCAATTTCATCTCATGGAACATCTCATATGTTCAATGACGTTTCAAAAAATATTTTTTGTCCCGGTTCTAAGCCATAAAGCATGGTGCACAAAACTATCAAGTAGTCATCATATTGAGCTAGCCAAACGTTCATGACGTCTGCATCTGCTCCTGCAATAGGTCTATCACCTAGCGGTGCATTAAGGACATAATTCTTCTGTGCAGCAATGAGGACAAACCTCAGATCACGGATCCAATCCGCATCATTGCTACTAACATCTTTCAACACAATTTTTCTCTTGGAACATATCAAAAATAAACATATGAAAGCAACAACACGAGCTATTGATCTACAACATAATTTGCAAAATACTACCAGGACTAAGTTCATGATAAATTTAAGTTTAGTTAATCATATTACTTAAGAACTCCCACTTAGATAGACATCTCTCTAGTCATCTAAGTGATCACGCGATCCAAATCAACTAAACCATGTCTGATCATCACGTGAGATGGAGTAGTTTTCAATGGTGAACATCACTATGTTGATCATATCTACTATATGATTCACACTCGACCTTTCGGTCTCCATGTTCCGAGGCCATATCTGTATATGCTAGGCTCGTCAAGTTTAACCTGAGTATTCCGCGTGTGCAACTGTTTTGCAACCGTTGTATTTGAACGTAGAGCCTATCACACCCGATCATCACATGGTGTCTCAGCACGAAGAACTTTCGCAACGGTGCATACTCAGGGAGAACACTTCTTGATAATTAGTGAGTGATCATCTTAAAATGCTGCCGTCAATCAAAGCAATATAAGATGCATAAAGGATAAACATCACATGCAATCATTATAAGTGATATGATATGGCCATCATCATCTTGTGCTTGTGATCTCCATCTTCGAAGCACCGTCATGATCACCATCGTCACCGGCGCGACACCTTGATCTCCATCGTAGCATCATTGTCGTCTCGCTAATCTTATGCTTCTACGAATATCGCTACCGCTTGGTGATAAAGTAAAGCATTACAGGGCGATTGCATTGCATACAATAAAGCGACAACCATATGGCTCCTGCCAGTTGCCGATAACTTCGGTTACAAAACATGATCATCTCATACAATAAAATATAGCATCACATCTTGACCAGATCACATCACAACATGTCCTGCAAAAACAAGTTAGACGTCCTCTACTTAGTTGTTGCAAATTTTACGTGGCTGCTACGGGCTGAGCAAGAACCATTCTTACCTATGCATCAAAACCACAACGATAGTTCGTCAAGTTAGTGTTGTTTTAACCTTCGCAAGGACCGGGCGTAGCCACACTCGGTTCAACTAAAGTTGGAGAAACAGACACCCGCCAGCCACCTGTGTGCAAAGCACGTCGGTAGAACCAGTCTCGCGTAAGCGTACGCGTAATGTCGGTCCGGGCCGCTTCATCCAACAATACCGCCGAACCAAAGTATGACATGCTGGTAAGTAGTATGACTTGTATCACCCAGAACTCACTTGTGTTCTACTCGTGTATATAACATCTACGCATAAAACCAGGCTCGGATGCCACTGTTGGGGAACGTAGTAATTTCAAAAATTTCCTACGCACACGCAAGATCATGGTGATGCATAGCAACGAGAGGGGAGAGTGTTGTCCACGTACCCTCGTAGACCGATAGCGGAAGCGTTAGAACAACGCGGTTGATGTAGTCGTACGTCTTCACGATCCGACCGATCCAAGTACCAAACGTATGGCACCTCCGAGTTCAGCACACGTTCAGCTCGATGACGATCCCCGGACTCCGATCCAGCAGGGTGTTGGGGATGAGTTCCGCCAGCACGACGGCGTGGTGACGATCTTGATGTTCTACCGTCGCAGGGCTTCGCCTAAGCACCTCTACGATATTATCGAGGTGGACTATGGTGGAGGGGGGTACCGCACACGGCTAAGAGATCCAAGGGATCAATTGTTGTTGTGCCTAGATGTGCCCCGCTGCCCTCATATATAAAGGATCAAGGGGGAGGGGTGGCCGGCCAGGAGGAGGCGCGCCAAGGAGGAGTCCTACTCCCATCGGGAGTAGGATTCCCCCCCCCCTTCCAAATAGTAGGAGTAGGAGTCAAGGAAAGGGGGAAGAGAAGAGAAGGAAGGAGGGGGCGCAGCCCCTCCCCCTAGTCCAATTCGGACTAGGCCTTGGGGGGCGCCCAGCCTTTCCTCTCTCTTTCCCCTAAAGCCCAATAAGGCCCATATACTCCGCGGCGAATTCCCGTAACTCTCCGGTACTCCCAAATATACCCGAATCACTCGGAACCTTTCCGAACTCCGAATATAGTCGTCCAATATATCAATCTTTACGTCTCGACCATTTGAGACTCCTCATCATGTCCCCGATCTCATCCGGGGCCCCGAACTCCTTCGGTACATCAAAACTCATAAACTCATAATATAACTGTCATCGAAACCTTAAGCGTGCGGACCCTACGGGTTCGAGAAGTATGTAGACATGACCGAGACACGTTTCCGATCAATAACCAATAGTGGAACCTGGATGCTCATATTGGTTCCCACATATTTTACGAAGATCTTTATCGGTCAGACCGCATAACAACATACGTTGTTCCCTTTGTCATCGGTATGTTACTTGCCCGAGATTCGATCGTCGGTATCTCAATACCTAGTTCAATCTCGTTACCCGCAAGTCTCTTTACTCGTTCCGTAATGCATCATTCCGTAACTAACTCATTAGCTACATTGCTTGCAAGGCTTATAGTGATGTGCATTACCGAGAGGGCCCAGAGATACCTCTCCGACAATCGGAGTGAAAAATCCTAATCTCGAAATGCGTCAACTCAACAAGTACCTTTGGAGACACCTGTAGAGCACCTTTATAATCACCCAGTTACGTTGTGATGTTTGGTAGCACACAAAGTGTTCCTCCGGTAAACGGGAGTTACATAATCTCATAGTCATAGGAACATGTATAAGTCATGAAGAAAGCAATAGCAACATACCAAACGATCAAGTGCTAAGCTAACAGAATGGGTCAAGTCAATCACATCATTCTCCTAATGATGTGATCCCGTTAATCAAATGACAACTCATGTCTATGGTTAGGAAACATAACCATCTTTGATTAATGAGCTAGTCAAGTAGAGGCATACTAGTGACACTTAGTTTGTCTATGTATTCACACATGTATCATGTTTCCGGTTAATACAATTCTAACATGAATAATAAACATTCATCATGATATAAGGAAATAAATAATAACTTTATTATTGCCTCTAGGGCATATTTCGTTCATCATCTGCTTCTACTTCTTCAGTCCATGGCTTCTATTCTTCCTCTTCCTATCGCGAGCTAGGGTTCTTGGGGTTTGTTGCTAGGTCTTCTCCCTGTGCTTAATCTGCTCCTTCATATGCTGGAGCTTCTTGTTTCTTTGTTAGATCTGCTAACTTAGGTGCTTCTCCTTGGTTATCTTTGGTGCTTGCAGGTGTTTCCAATCGGGCGGTTTGGTTGCTGTTGGATTGGATTTCCTGGCATCTTATTTTTTTCAGGTATTCTTGTCTGCTGCATCCTTTGCCTTAGTTCATCTTGCCCTTTTCTCTTTAGTCCCCTCATGCGCCTAACTTTGCAAGATCTGCTCACCTGGGTGCTTCTCTATGTTTTTTTATGGTGTTTGCAGGTCTTCACAGTCGGGTGTTTTGGTTGCTGTAGGATCTGCCGTTGCTATGGTGTCAATGATTTTTTTCTTACACTTTTGCTTAATGAGTAATTTATGGAAGTTTAGGTTTTTGGGAGATGTAATATGTTAACATTTAGTAAAGATTAGGCAGGTTTTTTTTGGGCTGTGTCTATCCTAATTGTGTGAATGTATATATATTTATCATCAAGGCTGATTTAAATTCAATGAGTTTACTACTGCATCTGTAGCTTTTTTGATATATTACATTGTATATTGTAGGCTAGTTTTAGTGTTCTTGCTTTTGTTTAATGTGTGCATTTTTTGTACAATGAGTATGCAAGTTTGTAATTGTAGCTTTTTTTTATTTTTAGGAAGTAGGCTGTTTGTACTCATACTCAATTGTGTGCATTTTTTTAGGCATTTAGTATATCCTAGATAGTTACTAATGTAGTCTATCATGAATCTTATTTTTGCTGTTCTAAATTATGTGTAATTTCAGTACGATGAACATGCAAGTATCTTATATAGGTTGATTTAGTTTTTTTAAGATGTGAATGTGTGTGTGTGTGTGTGTGTGTGTGTGTGTGTGTGTGTGTGTGTGTGTGTGTGTGTTGTCTTCAATGCCAATATCCCAGTTGATATTTGATGAATCCACACTAGTATAAGTAAAATTAGGAACTGAGTTATATATTATGTTATTTTTCATGTAGATTGAATTCTTTTTTGTTTATATCAATATACCTGCTCGCAATCACTAGTGTGTAGTTATACATTTTTTTTGTAAGTTTCCAATTTGGATTTAGTGAATTCTTTTTCTGTGAGTTATAATCAGATTTGAGAGTGTTTATTTCCTATAGTCAATTTAGGTTGTCCTTCCAGATTATTCTCTTTTGTTTAATTATGTATTTTTTTCTTTTTTATTCAATATTTTTGTTGTTTTCTTTCCCCTATAGATATGGTTTTGCCCCATTTGTCGTTGCCTGGGTGCCCCTTGTGTACCATTTGCGGCAAATCAAGAAGTTCCTGAAGTTTTCGATGTTCTGCTTGATGAGGACTGCTTCAGGAGGATGGTGAGTTGTATTTTATATTGTCTTTTATAAGAAATCTTTAATTGTGTACATATCAGTATGTATGATTTTTGAGTGCTCTCATGAATTCCTGTCAAGTACGCCTGTGTGCATATAAAATGTGTGCAAGAAGTCTTTAATTCTCTACTTTCCAGTCTGTGTTTCTCCACTGCTCTCATGAAACTTGTGCAAGTATGGGCTGTGTCTATCCTAATTGTGTGAATGTATATATTTTATCATCAAGGCTGATTTAAATTGAATGAGTTTACTATTGTATTTGTATCTCTTTTTATATAATACACCGTATATTGTAGGCTAGTTCTAGTCTTCTTGCTTTTGTTTAATGTGTGCATTTTTAGTTTAGCAAGTATGCTAGTGTGTAATTGCAGCTTTTTTGATTTTTAGGAATTAGGCTGTTTGAACTCATACTGAATTGCATGCATTTTTTAGGCATTTAGTATATCCTAGTAGTTACTAACGTAGTCTAGCATGAATCTTCTCTTTTGTTGTTCTAAATTCTGTGTAATTTCAGTATGATGGTCATGCAAGTATCTTATATAGGTTGATTTAAAATGTTTTAGATGTGAATGTATATATGTTGTCTTCAATGCCAATATCCCAGTTGGTATTTGATGAATCCTCACTAGTATAAGTAAAATTAAGGATTGAGTTATATATTATGTTATTTTTCATGTAGATTGAATTCCTTTTTGTGTATATCATTATACCTGCTCGCAATCACTAATGTGTAGTTATACATTCTTTATTTCTGAATTTCTATAACCAGGATATATCATAGGCTTTTTATGGATATTTTTCTGTTGTAGAATGTGTGCAATTTTTACAATTTTGTGTAAGTAGATCCTGATGCTTTTGATGTTAGAATATTTTTTTGCTGCTGTACTTAGTCTGCAAGTTTAGAATTATGACTATGCAACTTTTAATTGTAGTTTGTATTATGATGGAGGTTTTTATATAAAATGTGTGCAATTTAAGTATGACGAGGATGCAAGTTTGTCATTGTAGGTATTTTGTACGCACTAGTATATTGCCTCATAATGAAGGTTTGTGCATTTTAGGTATTAGTTTCCTGTACTCATAATGATGGTTTGTGCATTTTTTGCCATTGTAAAATGTATGCAATTTTGGTTTGGTGAGGATGCAAATTGTAATCTGGAGTTGTATTATGATGGAGGTTCTCTTCAAGTCTCCGTGTTGCAAATTGTAATCTGGAGTTGTATTGTGATAATATCCTTGCTGCAAATTGTCTTGTGCTTGTACATTTGGCTCAAAGTGGTAATTCAGTTAGCACAATGAATTTATATCTAAAAACTGTAGTTGAAATCTAAAAGTTCTTGTAGTTTGGCAGTAGAAAATTCAGGTCCTATACTTTATTTTTTCCCTTTGTTGGTTCACGCACAAGAACTGTAAGTTTTGAACTACACTTAATTTGCACTTGCGTAATAAGTATCGTATTTTTGTAGTTTTTTTGTATATGCAATTTTTTTGTTTTATGATATCTGGGAGGTGTTCTGGTTTGACTGTAGCTTCAAAACTATGTAACTTCATAGTGTGGTTTAATTCTGAGAAAGCAATTTTACATATAAATTTCTGATTTCTAGGAGGTGTTCTGGTTTAACTGTAGATAAATAACTAGAGAACTAAATAATTCTGGTTTAACCTTTTGTGCATGCATTCTATATAAGTTTGTGATATCTGGGTGGTGTATTCTTGTAACTGTAGTTTTGCAACAATTTTAACAAATTTCACCCAACTACATCCATGCATATATTACACCAGCATATTCCATAGGAGGAAGTTCAGTTGTCTGAATATACGTGTTTCAATAGAGTTTTTTAAAATTCAACTAGTGTAATTTTTTATATCTGCCAGATGTTTCAATGAAAAAAAAATCAAAGGTAGGCGCTCTGGCACGCAATTTTTTGTATAATTTTTTGATTTCTGGGTGGTGTTATGCTATAGTTGTAGATAAGTAAGTACATAACTACATAGTTCTGTCACACATTTTTGTATATAATTTTTTGATTTTTGGGAGGTGTTCTGCTATAGTGGTAGATAAATAAATACATAACTACCTAGTTCTGGCACGCATTGTTTATATAATTTTTTGATTTTCTGGGTGGCATTCTGCTTTAACTACCTAGTTCTGGCACGTGAAACAGGTTCTTCTCTCCCCTTTTTTCTTTTCTTCGTTTTGTCCTTCTTGACAGATCTGTGAAAAATGAGAACTCGTCCATTTTTCCAGTTTTTCTGTAGTGGATGTTTGGCCGACTGGAGAAGGACTTTGGAAGGAAGAAATGATACTCAGAAGTTTCTCTGCGTTGTTGGGCTTTGTCAACTGACCTCTATTTTGTGTTAGTCATTTTTCTATGCCTTGTTAGTTGAATTTTTTTTTGCCAATCGACTGATAGCCACACCCATTAACTTATGCTCGTGCATTGCATGAAAGAGAAAATTGTTTAAGTGAAAGTACAACGCCCAGTAGTGAATTTGTTGCGAAAAACTTGCATGTTGTCCGATCCACTTTGATTGCAGGGTAGGCAACCTTTTTTTTCTAGTTTTTCTGTAGTGGATGTTTGGCCGACTGGAGAAGGACTTTGGAAGGAAGAAATGATACTCAGAAGTTTCTCTGCGTTGTTGGGCTTTGTCGACTGACCTCTATTTTGTGTTAGTCATTTTTCTATGCCTTGTTAGTTGAATTTTTTTTTGCCAATCGACTGATAGCCACACCCATTAACTTATGCTCGTGCATTGCATGAAAGAGAAAATTGTTTAAGTGAAAGTACAACGCCCAGTAGTGAATTTGTTGCGAAAAACTTACATGTTGTCCGATCCACTTTGATTGCAGGGTAGGCAACCTTTTTTTCCAGCCAACAAATTTTCCCTACGAATCTTCCCTTTTACACCAGCCCACACAATAATTTCTTTAATTATGCACTTTTTCTCTAGACCACAAATATTTATTAAATTAATTTACTCCAACCCATAATCCTTCCTCATTAATTAGCAAAGCCTCTCCCACCTTTCTATTTGAGAGATCCAGCCTCTCCTCCCTTTTTCTTTGAGGGATCCCGTTTAGTTAGCTCACAGCAGACAACGATGTTGAACGTATATAAATTGGTGAGAATCGGTTTTGTGTAGCAAGGTGGGACTATTCAACGTAAAATATGCAAGGGTTTTGTCCGTTGATGATGTACGTGCGCTGTGATTCAGTTGGCCCGGCCGCTAGAATGCAGGTCGAGCCCATTATAGTCATCTGCCCTATGCGGTTCCTTGAACACATATAAACGTAATGCAATTTTTCCATTCAAAGTGTACCATTGCTTAGTTGGTTAGGATAGATAGAACGGTGTGTGAGATTTGGAGATCGATTCCCACGTGCAGGTGTATTTTTTCATTGAATTATTCCTATATACTCCATGGGCCGGCCAGGCCCAAGTTAGCGATGCACAAATGCATTGCACTGAAACCGTTTTTGCATGTATGAATCGTTCGCTCACAATAAAATAAAATACTACCTCCGTCCGGCTTTATTGGTCTCTTTCACATTTTGTGCCCAACTTTGACCATAGATTTAACTAACAAATTATAAGTTGTATGTGAGAAAACGTATATTGTTGGATTCATATTTGAAAGAGATTTCTAATGATACTATTTTTAGGGTATATAACTTATTTTTCTAGTAGTTAAATCAAAGGTCAAAGTTTAACCCAAACTATAAGGAGGCCTAATAAACCAGGACGGAGGTAGTACATATATGGGATGTTATATTTTAACTACGGGTTGATTCTCGTAAAGGCCTAGGGTTTTTCTGTAAAATAGCATGATGGACAAAGAATATATATTCTCTTTATTAGTAGGTACTGATGTATGGTTCCAAAATCGTGGGAACAAGAGAAACAAAGAGTTGGATGTCGTGCCTACTAGAATTCTACATTATTTAAGTAAGTTTAGTTGGATCATAGAAAAAAAACACAATATTATTTTCGAGATATTTGAGCACATTTAAATCTTCCTATGAAGCACATTGTAGAAAAATACTTTAAATAATTTATATTTATGTTGCAAACTAAAATATTTCATATAGAGTTCAATTCTGAAGAAAAAATTTGGCTTATCTATACCTACTAATAAAGTAATTAATGCTTCAGCCCGTTCGTCCAAAAATTACCCACTATGCCACCCATAAATGAAGAAAACGAGTCTATTTTTTTAAGTCGCCATCTGGTTCGGTTCTTTTACCGTGATACCCTCATATATTACAAGTACACAAGCACCGCAATGGCTAAAGCCTCAGCCTTCCACACTGGAGACTTGATGTTGAGTTATACACTTTTTCTCTTTGAATAGAAGTGTGCGTCTCCTACTCCTCGCACACATTCATGGGCCGGCCCATGTGTGGGGCGTGACGGCCCCTGTTTTTTCTCATTTCTTTTTTTGCTTTTTCTATTCTCCTTTTTATTTTTGTTTTAATTCTTTAAATTAATTTGGTATTTTAAAAAATCCCAAATTTCAGAAAGTTGTGATTTTGAAAAAAAAAGATAAATCATAAAATGTTTGTGAATTCAAAAAAGTTTGAAAAATCATAAAATGTTCATGATTTTAAAAAGTTGTTCAAGTTCTATTAAAAATGACGGTTTTGGAAAAAAATCATGGTTTACAAAAAAAAGTGTATTCAAAACATATTTGGGAATTTGAAAAAAAAATGTCCATGAAATATTATAAAATGTTCACAAAAGTTCAAACAGGTTCGTAAATAACGAACAAAACGAACCGTCGCTTGGATAGAGGTTTTTGTAGGGGGTCTATAGAGTTCGTTTTATGATTTTATTTAGTCCATCATGCATCGTGTAAAAAAAGGTTTTTGTGTTCTGTCCAACGCTGAGCCCCAAAAGAATTGACACAACTTCCTATGGGTTAGTTTTTGTAAGCTATATGAACATGTCTAATTTGCCTCCATACACAGTTATCTTTATTCTGATACCGCCGTTTCACTGATCATGAAAAACACCGTGACACTAGGTCAAGGCGAGACACATCATTCATTAGTCTAGCTCATGCATGGTCCATCGATGCAGTTTGCTCAGCCAAAATTATTTTTGTTGTGGTGCCTTAGGAAATGAAGTCATGATGAGACCATCACAATTTCAGTTTTTGAAATGACTTTTTAAAAGTCCCTAGCTCATCATGATATGATTCAGAAGTAGTTTATGAAATGACCTTTTAAAATACCTTATCTCATCCTGGCATATGTTGTAGATTTTTTTTTATCTCTACCACATATATATAATCTGATTGTTTTCCCCTGCTACAATGCACAGGCATATTTGCTTGTGGCCTGGGCCTTTGACAACGGGCCCTATGCCCCCTTTAATGTTTAAAAAAGAAACTAAATAAATAAATAAATGAATAAAAATAACAATTAATTAATTAATAGGTTTAACTTAAACCTAATTAGTCTAATTAATTTTAGTTAAACAGCCCATGAAAAGGGGGCCACCCCTTGTTGACCAGTCAAACATTGACTGGTCAGCGGGGACCCCTGGCCCATCTGTCAACCTCTGGTATACTTCTGTGTACGTAGAGCTGGGTGCACCTAGCATTTAGTATTTAATTTCTAATTAATAATAAATTCAGAAAATGTTTAAATCTTTGAAAATTAATATAAGTTAAACCGTAACTCCGATGAAATTTTTTTATACATGAAAGTTGCTCAGAAAAATATAACAAATCTGAATATGCAGTCCGTTCGTCTGTCACATGCCCCTAGCATAGCGAACATGCAACCATCCCTCTCCATTTCATTTGTCCGAAAATGCCAAACTTCGGGAAAACTTTCCCGGATGTTTTCCCCATTCGTCGGTATCATGTAGTACTGCGTTATAACACCCCTAGCGCTGCTAACCATCTTGTCATGCATAGTATTGCACTTGTTTGCTCTCTATTTATTGTTTCTTCCCCCTCTTCTCTCTGGTAGACCCCGAGACCGCTGTTGATGCCACTGTGATCGACTACGTCGACGACGATCCTTCTTCCCTTTCAGCGGAGCTTCCAGGCAAGCCCTCCCCTTGATCATTCGGATATCACCCATTCCATTCTCTCTCATGCTTGAATTAGATTTTGCTACTGTTATTGTTTGCTCCTATTCTGATGCATAGCCTGCTTCTGTAACCGCTCATTGTACCTTACCTGCTTATCCTAAACTGCTTAACATAGGTTGGATAGTGATCCATTAGTGACACCCACCTTGTCCTTGTTGCCCCTGCTGCATCATCGATGACTCGATCAACGTGATCGACGACCAGAGCCCGACACCTCACATCACATCACGCCCCTTTTGTTGCTTGACTCTATAGAGCTACTATCGAGTGCCGAGGGTGATACCTCATAACGCACTCCTGATTATGACTCTGTAGTGTAGCTATTTGGTCATGGTCATCGAGGGTGATTCCTCTTTCACCACTCCTGATACGACTCTGTCGTGCAACACCTCAAGTGTGAACCTCGGGGTGATTTCTCCTAAGTTTAGCTTGACGATTACATCAAGTGGATTCCATCGAGGGTGGTTCCTCGGATTCACCCTTGATGTTATGGACACACAGTTACCTGGACTTTACTTGAGACCATTGTTGAAGTCGGGTCGGCCCTGAGGGGTACCTGCGAGTTGATGTGAAAGTCGGGCGGGCCCGTAGAGCACTAGCAAGTTTTCTACGTGGCACGACCAGGCATTCTGGGCCCTTGTTGTAAGTCCATGAGATGGGGCGACTGTTGGGGAACGTAGTAATTTCAAAAATATTCCTACGCACACGCAAGATCATGGTGATGCATAGCAACGAGAGGGGAGAGTGTTGTCCACGTACTCTCGTAGACCGAAAGCGGAAGCGTTAGAAAAACGCGGTTGATGTAGTCATACGTCTTCACGGCCCGACCGGTCAAGCACCGAAACTACGGCACCTCCGAGTTCTAGCACATGTTTAGCTCGATGACGATCCCCGGACTCCGATCCAGCAGAATGTCGAGGAAGAGTTCCGTCAGCACAATGGCGTGGTGACGATCTTGATGTTCTACCGTCGCAGGGCTTCGCCTAAGCACCGCTACAATATTATCGAGGACTTTGGTGGAGGGCGCACCGCACACGGCTAAGAGTGTTGGAAATATGCCCTAGAGGCAATAATAAATGGATTATTATTATATTTCCTTGTTCATGATAATTGTCTTTTATTCATGCTATAATTGTATTATCCGGAAATCGTAATACACGTGTGAATACATAGACCACAATACGTCCCTAGTAAGCCTCTAGTTGACTAGCTCGTTGGTCAACAGATAGTCATGGTTTCCTGACTATGGACATTAGATGTCGTTGACAACGGGATCACATCATTAGGAGAATGATGTGATGGACAAGACCCAATCCTAAGCATAGCACAAGATCGTGTAGTTCGTTTTGCTAGAGCTTTTCCAATGTCAAGTATCTCTTCCTTAGACCATGAGATCGTGTAACTCCCGGATACCGTAGGAGTGCTTTGGGTGTACCAAACGTCACAACGTAACTGGGTGACTATAAAGGTGCACTACAGGTATCTCCGAAAGTGTCTGTTGGGTTGACACGGATCGAGACTGGGATTTGTCACTCCGTGTTACGGAGAGGTATCACTGGGCCCACTCGGTAGTGCATCATCATAATGAGCTCAAAGTGACCAAGTGTCTGGTCACGGGATCATGCATTACGGTACGAGTAAAGTGACTTGCCGGTAACGAGACTGAACGAGGTATTGGGATACCGACGATCGAGTCTCGGGCAAGTAACATACCGTCTGACAAAGGGAATAGTATACGGGGTTGCTTGAACCCTCGACATCGTGGTTCATCCGATGAGATCATCGAGGAGTATGTGGGAGCCAACATGGGTATCCAGATCCCGCTGTTGGTTATTGACCGGAGAGCCGTCTCGGTCATGTCTGCATGTCTCCCGAACCCGTAGGGTCTACACACTTAAGGTTCGGTGACGCTAGGGTTGTATGAATATGAGTATGCAGCAAACCGAATGTTGTTCGGAGTCCCGAATGAGATCGCGGACATCACGAGGAGTTCCGGAATGGTCCGGAGGTAAAGAAAACTATATAGGAAGTGTTGTTTCGGCCATTGGGAAAGTTTCGGGGTCACCCGGTATTGTACCGGGACCACCGGAAGGGTCCCGGGGGTCCACCGGGTGGGGCCACCTATCCCGGAGGGCCCCGTGGGCTGAAGTGGGAGGGGAACCAGCCCCTAGTGGGCTGGTGCGCCCCCCCTTGGGCCCCCCCTGCGCCTAGGGTTGGAAACCCTAGGTGGGGGGGGGGGGCGCACCACTTGCCTTGGGGGGCACTCCACCCCCCTTGGCCGCCGCCCCCTTGGGAGATTGCATCTCCCAGGGCCGGCGCCCCCCCTGGGGGCCTATATAAAGGAGGGCAGGGGGGAGGGCAGCCGCACCCTGTGTCTTGGCGCCTCCCTCCCCTGCTACACCTCGTCCTCCTCCCGCAGCAGCTTGGCGAAGCCCTGCCGGAGTTCTGCTGCATCCACCACCACGCCGTCGTGCTGCTGGATCATCATCAACCTCTCCTTCCCCCTTGCTGGATCAAGACGGAGGAGACGTCACGCTGACCGTACGTGTGTTGAACGCGGAGGTGCCGTCCGTTCGGCGCTAGGATCTCCGGTGATAGGATCACGACGAGAACGACTACTTCAACCCCGTTCTTTTGAACGCTTCCGCTCGCGATCTACAAAGTGGTATGTAGATGCATCTCCCCTTTCACTCGTTGCTTAGATGAACTCATAGATGGATCTTGGTGAAACCGTAGGAAAATTTTATTTTCTGCAACGTTCCCCAACAGTGGCATCATGAGCTAGGTCTATGCGTAGTTCTCTATTGCACGAGTAGAACACAATTTTGTTGTGGGCGTAGATCTTGTCAACTTGCTTGCCGCTACTAGTCTTTTCTTGCTTCAGCGGTATTGTGGGATGAAGCGGCCCGGACCGACCTTACACGTACGCTTACGTGAGACAGGTTCCACCGACTGACATGCACTAGTTGCATAAGGTGGCTAGCGGGTGTCTGTCTCTCCTACTTTAGTTGGAGCGGATTAGATGAAAAGGGTCCTTATGAAGGGTAAATAGAAGTTGACAAAATCACGTTGTGGTTATTCGTAGGTAAGAAAACGTTCTTGCTAGAACCCAATTGCAGCCACGTAAAAGATGCAACAACAATTAGAGGACGTCTAACTTGTTTTTGCAGCAATTGTCATGTGATGTGATATGGCCAGAAGTTGTGATGAATGATGAATGATATATTGTGATGTATGAGATCATGTTCTTGTAATAGGAATCACGACTTGCATGTCGATGAGTATGACAACCGGCAGGAGCCATAGGAGTTGTCTTTATTTTTGTATGACCTGCGTGTCATTGAAGAACGCCATGTAAATTACTTTACTTTATTGCTAAACGCGTTAGCCATAGAAGTAGAAGTAGTCGTTGGCGTGACAACTTCATGAAGACACAATGATGGAGATCATGATGATGGAGATCATGGTGTCATGCCGGTGACGAAGATGATCATGGAGCCCCGAAGATGGAGATCGAAGGAGCTATATGATATTGGCCATATCATGTCACTACTATATAATTGCATGTGATGTTTATTATGTTTTATGCATCTTGTTTACTTAGAACGGCGGTAGTAAATAAGATGATCCCTTATAATAATTTCAAGAAAGTGTTCCCCCTAACTGTGCACCGTTGCTAAAGTTCGTCGTTTCGAAGCACCACGTGATGATCGGGTGTGATAGATCCTTACGTTCACATACAACGGGTGTAAGACAGATTTACACATGCAGAACACTTAGGGTTAACTTGACGAGCCTAGCATGTACAGACATGGCCTCGGAACACAGAGACCGAAAGGTCGAACATGAGTCGTATGGAAGATACGATCAACATGGAGATGTTCACCGATGATGACTAGTCCGTCTCACGTGATGATCGGACACGGCCTAGTCGACTCGGATCGTGTAACACTTAGATGACTAGAGGGATGTCTAATCTGAGTGGGAGTTCATTAAATAATTTGATTAGATGAACTTAATTATCATGAACTTAGTCTAAAACTTTTGCAAAATATGTCTTGTAGATCAAATGGCCAACGCTCATGTCAACATGAACTTCAACGCGTTCCTAGAGAAAACCAAGCTGAAAGATGATGGCAGCAACTATTCGGACTGGGTCCGGAACCTGAGGATCATCCTCATAGCAGCCAAGAAAGATTATGTCCTAGATGCACCGCTAGGTGAAGCACCCATCCCAGAGAACCAAGACGTTATGAACACTTGGCAATCACGTGCTGATGATTACTCCCTCGTTCAGTGCGGCATGCTTTACAGCTTAGAACCGGGGCTCCAAAAGCGTTTTGAGAAACACGGAGCATATGAGATGTTCGAGGAGCTGAAAATGGTTTTCCAAGCTCATGCCCGGGTCGAGAGATATGAAGTCTCCGACAAGTTCTATAGTTGTAAGATGGAGGAAAACAGTTCTGTCAGTGAGCACATACTCAAAATGTCTGGGTTGCACAACCGCCTGTCCCAGCTGGAGATCAACCTCCCGGACGAGGCGGTCATTGACAGAATCCTTCAGTCGCTCCCACCGAGCTACAAGAGCTTTGTGTTGAACTACAATATGCAGGGGATGGTGAAGACCATTCCTGAAGTATTTTCAATGCTGAAGTCAGCAGAGGTTGAAATCAAGAAAGAACATCAAGTGTTGATGGTCAATAAGACCACTAAGTTCAAGAAGGGCAAGGGTAAGAAGAACTTCAAGAAGGACGGCAAAGATGTTGCCGCGCCCGGTAAGCCAGTTGCCGGGAAGAAGTCAAAGAATGGACCCAAGCCTGAGACTGAGTGCTTTTATTGCAAGGGGAAGGGTCACTGGAAGCGGAACTGCCCCAAATACTTAGCGGACAAGAAGGCCGGCAACACTAAAGGTATATTTGATATACATGTAATTGATGTGTACCTTACCAGTACTCGTAGTAACTCCTGGGTATTTGATACCGGTGCCGTTGCTCATATTTGTAACTCACAGCAGGAGCTGCGGAATAAGCGGAGACTGGCGAAGGACGAGGTGACGATGCGCGTCGGGAATGGTTCCAAGGTCGATGTGATCGCCGTCGGCACGCTACCTCTACATTTACCTACGGGATTAGTTTTAAACCTCAATAATTGTTATTTAGTGCCAAGTTTGAGCATGAACATTGTATCTGGATCTCGTTTGATACGAGATGGCTACTCATTTAAATCCGAGAATAATGGTTGTTCTATTTATATGAGAGATATGTTTTATGGTCATGCCCCGATGGTCAATGGTTTATTCTTAATGAATCTCGAACGTAATGTTACACATATTCATAGTGTGAATACCAAAAGATGTAAAGTTGATAACGATAGTCCCACATACTTGTGGCACTGCCGCCTTGGTCACATTGGTGTCAAGCGCATGAAGAAGCTCCATGCTGATGGACTTTTAGAGTCTCTCGATTATGAATCATTTGACACATGCGAACCATGCCTCATGGGCAAAATGACCAAGACCCCGTTCTCCGGAACAATGGAGCGAGCAACCAACTTATTGGAAATCATACATACTGATGTGTGTGGTCCAATGAGCGTTGAGGCTCGCGGAGGATATCGTTATGTTCTCACTCTCACTGATGACTTGAGTAGATATGGGTATGTCTACTTGATGAAACACAAGTCTGAGACCTTTGAAAAGTTCAAGGAATTTCAGAATGAAGTAGAGAATCAACGTGACCGAAAGATAAAATTCTTACGATCGGATCGTGGAGGAGAATATTTAAGTCACGAATTTGGTACACACTTAAGAAAATGTGGAATCGTTTCACAACTCACGCCGCCTGGAACACCTCAGCGTAACGGTGTGTCCGAACGTCGTAATCGCACTCTATTGGATATGGTGCGATCTATGATGTCTCTTACCGATTTACCGCTATCATTTTGGGGATACGCTCTAGAGACAGCTACATTCACTTTAAATAGGGCACCGTCTAAATCCGTTGAGACGACACCGTATGAATTATGGTTTGGGAAGAAACCTAAGCTGTCGTTTCTAAAAGTTTGGGGATGCGATGCTTATGTCAAGAAACTTCAACCTGAAAAGCTCGAACCCAAGTCGGAAAAATGCGTCTTCATAGGATACCCTAAGGAAACCATTGGGTATACCTTCTACTTAAGATCCGAGGGCAAGATCTTTGTTGCCAAGAACGGATCCTTTCTGGAAAAAGAGTTTCTCTCGAAAGGAGTAAGTGGGAGGAAAGTAGAACTCGATGAAGTACTACCTCTTGAACCGGAAAGTAGTGCAGCTCAGGAAAACGTTCCTGTGGTGCCTACACCGACTGGAGAGGAAATTAATGATGATGATCAAGGTACTTCTGATCAAGTTGCTACTGAACTTCGTAGGTCCACAAGGACACGTTCCACACCAGAGTGGTATGGCAACCCTGTCCTGGAAATCATGTTGTTAGACAACGGTGAACCTTCGAACTATGAAGAAGCGATGGCGGGCCCAGATTCCAACAAATGGCTAGAAGCCATGCAATCCGAGATAGAATCCATGTATGAAAACAAAGTATGGACTTTGACTGACTTGCCCGATGATCGGCGAGCGATAGAAAACAAATGGATCTTTAAGAAGAAGACGGACGCGGATGGTAATGTACCATCTATAAAGCTCGACTTGTCGCTAAGGGTTATCGGCAAGTTCAAGGGATTGACTACGATGAGACTTTCTCTCCCGTAGCGAAGCTTAAGTCCGTCCGAATCATGTTAGCAATTGCCGCATACTATGATTATGAGATATGGCAGATGGACGTCAAAACGGCATTCCTTAACGGGCATCTTAAGGAAGAACTGTATATGATGCAGCCGGAGGGTTTTGTCGATCCTAAGAATGCTAACAAAGTATGCAAGCTCCAGCGATCCATTTATGGGCTGGTGCAAGCATCTCGGAGTTGGAACATTCGCTTTGATGAGATGATCAAAGCGTTTGGGTTTATGCAGACTTATGGAGAAGCCTGCGTTTACAAGAAAGTGAGTGGGAGCTCTGTAGCATTTCTCATATTATATGTAGATGACATACTTTTGATGGGAAATGATATAGAATTCTTGGACAGCATTAAGGCCTACTTGAATAAGTGTTTTTCAATGAAGGACCTTGGAGAAGCTGCTTACATATTAGGCATCAAGATCTATAGGGATAGATCGAGACGCCTCATAGGTCTTTCACAAAGCACATACCTTGATAAGATTTTGAAGAAGTTCAAAATGGATCAGTCCAAGAAAGGGTTCTTGCCTGTACTGCAAGGTGTGAGATTGAGCTCGGCTCAATGCCCGACCACGGCAAAAGATAAAGAAGAGATGAGCGTCATCCCCTATGCCTCAGCCATAGGATCTATTATGTATGCCATGCTGTGTACCAGACCTGATGTAAACCTTGCCGTAAGTTTGGTAGGAAGGTACCAAAGTAATCCCGGCAAGGAACACTGGACAGCGGTCAAGAATATCCTGAAGTACCTGAAAAGGACAAAGGACATGTTTCTCGTTTATGGAGGTGACGAAGAGCTCGTCGTAAAGGGTTACGTCGACGCTAGCTTCGACACAGATCTGGATGACTCTAAGTCACAAACCGGATACGTGTATATGTTGAATGGTGGAGCAGTAAGCTGGTGCAGCTGCAAGCAGAGCGTCGTGGCGGGATCTACATGTGAAGCGGAGTACATGGCAGCCTCGGAGGCAGCGCATGAAGCAATTTGGGTGAAGGAGTTCATCACCGACCTAGGAGTCATACCCAATGCGTCGGGGCCGATCAAACTCTTCTGTGACAACACTGGAGCTATTGCCCTTGCCAAGGAGCCCAGGTTTCACAAGAAGACCAGGCACATCAAGCGTCGCTTCAACTCCATCCGTGAAAATGTTCAAGATGGAGACATAGATATTTGCAAAGTACATACGGATCTGAATGTCGCAGATCCGTTGACTAAACCTCTCTCGCGAGCAAAACATGATCAACACCAGAACTCTATGGGTGTTCGATTCATCACAATGTAACTAGATTATTGACTCTAGTGCAAGTGGGAGACTGTTGGAAATATGCCCTAGAGGCAATAATAAAAGGATTATTATTATATTTCCTTGTTCATGATAATTGTCTTTTATTCATGCTATAATTGTATTATCCGGAAATCGTAATACACGTGTGAATACATAGACCACAATACGTCCCTAGTAAGCCTCTAGTTGACTAGCTCGTTGGTCAACAGATAGTCATGGTTTCCTGACTATGGACATTAGATGTCGTTGACAACGGGATCACATCATTAGGAGAATGATGTGATGGACAAGACCCAATCCTAAGCATAGCACAAGATCGTGTAGTTCGTTTTGCTAGAGCTTTTCCAATGTCAAGTATCTCTTCCTTAGACCATGAGATCGTGTAACTCCCGGATACCGTAGGAGTGCTTTGGGTGTACCAAACGTCACAACGTAACTGGGTGACTATAAAGGTGCACTACAGGTATCTCCGAAAGTGTCTGTTGGGTTGACACGGATCGAGACTGGGATTTGTCACTCCGTGTTACGGAGAGGTATCACTGGGCCCACTCGGTAGTGCATCATCATAATGAGCTCAAAGTGACCAAGTGTCTGGTCACGGGATCATGCATTACGGTACGAGTAAAGTGACTTGCCGGTAACGAGACTGAACGAGGTATTGGGATACCGACGATCGAGTCTCGGGCAAGTAACATACCGTCTGACAAAGGGAATAGTATACGGGGTTGCTTGAACCCTCGACATCGTGGTTCATCCGATGAGATCATCGAGGAGTATGTGGGAGCCAACATGGGTATCCAGATCCCGCTGTTGGTTATTGACCGGAGAGCCGTCTCGGTCATGTCTGCATGTCTCCCGAACCCGTAGGGTCTACACACTTAAGGTTCGGTGACGCTAGGGTTGTATGAATATGAGTATGCAGCAAACCGAATGTTGTTCGGAGTCCCGGATGAGATCCCGGACGTCACGAGGAGTTCCGGAATGGTCCGGAGGTAAAGAAAACTATATAGGAAGTGCTGTTTCGGCCATCGGGAAAGTTTCGGGGTCACCCGGTATTGTACCGGGACCACCGGAAGGGTCCCGGGGGTCCACCGGGTGGGGCCACCTATCCCGGAGGGCCCCGTGGGCTGAAGTGGGAGGGGAACCAGCCCCTAGTGGGCTGGTGCGCCCCCCCTTGGGCCCCCCTGCGCCTAGGGTTGGAAACCCTAGGTGGGGGGGCGCACCACTTGCCTTGGGGGGCACTCCACCCCCCTGGCCGCCGCCCCCTTGGGAGATTGCATCTCCCAGGGCCGGCGCCCCCCCTGGGGGCCTATATAAAGGAGGGCAGGGGGAGGGCAGCCGCACCCTAGTCTTGGCGCCTCCCTCCCCCTGCTACACCTCGTCCTCCTCCCGCAGCAGCTTGGCGAAGCCCTGCCGGAGTTCTGCTGCATCCACCACCACGCCGTCGTGCTGCTGGATCATCATCAACCTCTCCTTCCCCCTTGCTGGATCAAGACAGAGGAGACATCACGCTGACCGTATGTGTGTTGAACGCGGAGGTGCCGTCCGTTAGGCGCTAGGATCTCCGGTGATAGGATCACGACGAGAACAACTACTTCAACCCCGTTCTTCTGAACGCTTCCGCTCGCGATCTACAATGTGATATGTAGATGCATCTCCCCTTTCACTCGTTGCTTAGATGAACTCATAGATGGATCTTGGTGAAACCGTAAGAAATTTTTTATTTTCTGCAACGTTCCCCAACAAAGAGATCAAGAGATCAATTGTTGTGTCTATGGGGTGCCCCCCTCTGTCGGTGTCAAAACCGGCGAATCTCGGGTAGGGGGTCCCGATCTGTGCGTCAAGGCTGATGGTAACAGGAAGCAAGGGACACAGATGTTTACCCAGGTTCGGGCCCTCTCGATGGAGGTAAAACCCTACTTCCTGCTTGATTAATATTGATGATATGGGTAGTACAAGAGTAGATCTACCACGAGATCGTAGAGGCTAAACCCTAAGAGCTAGCCTGTGATGGTATGAATGTAATTGTGATCGGCCTTCTATGGAAAACCTCTCCAGTTTATATAGACACCGGAGAGAGCTAGGGTTTACATGGAGTCGGTTACAAGGAAGGAAATATAATATCCGGATCGCCAAGCTTGCCTCCCGCGCAAAGGAAAGTCCCATCCGGACACGGGACGAAATCTTGTGTCTTGTATCTTCACGCTTCAATAGTCCGGACGTTGTACACAGTCCGGCTGCCCGGATACCCCCTAATCCAGGACTCCCTCAGTAGCCCCTGAACCAGGCTTCAATGACGATGAGTCCGGCGCGCAGTATTGTCTTCGGCATTGCAAGGCGGGTTCCTCCTCCAAACTCTCCAAAGTAATTATCGAACACTCAAATCATGTCCGGATCTGAAAAATGATCTTCGCATACCACCGTAGAGAGAATGATATTTCACAAATGCAATCTGCTGACAACTTTTTCTGGTGATGTGACACGTTATTATGATCGGATCCATTATTCGAACCGTTTCCCCACAACCAGCTGCAATGCATAATACGAGGCGGTTTTTGTGACACATCTTGTCAAAGCAGAGATCGTGCCCCCTTATTACGGGATTCTCATCAATACGGGTATGGGTAATCTCACCATGCCATTAATCGTGGCGCTTGGGAAACAAGCGATTCCCAACGGGCAAGGGGGGAGGCGCACCGCTTCTGGTGCCTCTATAAAGGGATAAGATTCCCCCATTTTCACCCACGCTTTCTTCCTCCTTTCCCCACTCTTGCCCCCTCGAGCCCCAGTGCCCAAGCCCAAGTCTTCCCCACACAGCTAAACATGTCCAGTGTAGGAGGCAAGTGGGTGGCTTCCACCGTCAAGGAGAAGCACATCGCAAATCTTCGGGTGGCTGGATACTTGGCCGCGGACATAGCGCACCGTCTACCAGACGCCGGGCAGGTCATTTCGACCCCAGGACCCCACGAGAGGGTCGTATTCGTCGCCCACTTCGTCCATGGACTGGGATTTTTCACTCCACCCCTTCGTCCACGGGCTCATGTTCTACTACGGGCTAGATTTCCATGATCTAGCCCCGAACTTCGTCCTCAACATCTCGGCGTTCATCGTCGTATGCGATGCCTTCCTCCGCATCCGGCCTCACTTCGGCCTATGGCTGCAAACTTTCTGCGTGAAGCCAAAGGTGGTAAGCGGCCAACAGGCGGAGTGCGGAGGGGCCATGGTGGGCAGAATGCCCAACGTCACATGGCTCGACGGCTCCTTTGCGGAGACCATAAAAGGATGGCAATCGGGGTGGTTCTACATCACCGAGCCGTGTGGCGCCGACTGGGCAGCGGCCCCCGAGTTCTGATCCGGAGCCCTCATGCGGCTCACCTCCTGGGAGAAGAAGGGCCTGTCCTGGGGCGATTCCACGGAGCTGGCCGAACTCCAAACATGCGTCAAAAGCATGAAGGACAAGAACATCAAGCTTGTCAACATGATCCAGGTCATGCTCGTTCGCCGGATCCTACCCTGCTAGAGGCGGGCAGTCAATCTGTTGGAGTTCGTCCCAACCGAGCACCAGACGTTCCAGAGGCTCTACGACATGACGCACAAAGGCGCATGGAAGGTGTTGTTCAAGGCCTCCGAAGTGCCTCCTCCAACATCCGGGGACCGCGGGCTTCACGCCGCGCGGGCTCCTAGGCCGGTGAGTTCTTGGACTGACCCCGGACCCAATTCTCCCCGATATATTCATGGGAGTGCCTTAATTAGTTGTGCATATTTGCTTCAGGACTATGTGGAGACAGCGGAGCAGGTCTACTGTCCGGCTCCACTGCCAGAACACCCAGCGGATGCTCTCCTGATGGAGATGCTGGTCCCGGCACCGTACAAGGTGCCAGAGAAGAAGGCCCCGGGGATCTGAAAGGGTCTCTGGCGTAAGGTCGTGCCAGAAGCCTCGTCCGAAGACGATGAGGCGGACTCCTCCCACGAAGGGGAGGAGGAAGAAGAGGAAGACACCCCATTCGGAGAGGATGAGGGGCCCGGGGAAGCGGACCGGGGGGGCGACAAAGGTCCTCGGCGCAGGGCCGTCATTCCCCTGTCGTCTGATGACGATGAGTCGGATTCCTCCCGCGGAGGCGGGGGGAATCAGGAAGTGATCCTACCTCCCCCCACTGGGGGGGAGAAGAAGAGAAAAGCCGCCCCAGGAGGGGAGTGAGGGAGTCCTGGATTAGAGGGTGTCCAGATGGCCGGACTATGACCTTTGGCCGGACTCCCGGACTATGAAGATACAAGATTGAAGACTTCGTCCCGTGTCCGGATAGGGACTTTCCTTGGCGTGGAAGGCAAGCTTGGCGATACGATATGAAGATCTCCTCCCATTGTAACCGACTCTGTGTAACCCTAGCCCTCTCCGGTGTCTATATAAACCGGAGAGTTTTAGTCCATAGGACGAACAACAATCATACCATAGGCTAGCTTCTAGGGTTTAGCCTCTCTGATCTCGTGGTAGGTCAACTCTTGTAATACCCATACCATCAATATTAATCAAGCAGGAGAGGTTTACCTACGGAGGGGCTGGGTAAAAACATCGCCCTGTTCCACCAGCAAGCGCACAGTGGGACACCTACCCGAGTTCGCCGGACACGGACTGGGGCGCCAAGACAAGGGCCCTTCCGGACTACTCCGCAAGCGCTCTCAGCGAGGAGGGGTGGCTGCCAGGGGGAAGCCCTAGTGCGATCGTAAGTGTCTGCATTCTATCATGACTTTCACTTCACAGTTTTTGTATTTATAATGCCGAACATATGTGCAGTCCGGCCAGGGATCACCCGAGGTATCCTCCTCCGGGTCCCTGAGCAATTCGGAGATGAATTCGCTTCCGACGCCACTACTCCTCAACCCCGCGGACGACATGGAGGTGGCTGTCCCAAAGGCTCCCAGAGTGGGGGGAGGTGACCTCTTGAGACGTCCCGAGCAGGGTCCCAGATGTCGGACACGCGGGGTTCAAGATCCCCGCGGATCGTGTCGACGAGAGCCATGGCCAGCCGGGTTCTCAGCCGCACACAATTCCGTAACCTTCAATTGTTCCAACTCAGGCAGGCGACCCCTTGTTAGGGAGGGCGAGCCGTCTGTATTGAGGACTTCCATCGCGCCTGAGGCGTCGGACTGTCTGCTTGAAGCGCTTCGCGGCGCTTCCATAGATGAAGAGCACCGTACTCTCATGAGTACGGTGATTCGAAAGGTTTTGTCCGCCAAAAGCGGACTAACCGAAGCTTGCACCAGCCTCCTGACAGGCTTTGAGGTAAGTAATAAATATGTGCAAAATTACCACCCGATAGGTAGTAGCCCCTGATGCTCTGTTTGGTGTTCGGAAGGAAAAGCCAAATGGAGGATCCATGATAATCCGCAGGAGTTTAATGATAAGTAATGTTGTGAATAAGCAGATTGTGCTGCTTGCTGCTGCTGCTGCCCGTACTGCCGAGGTTGCCAAACTGAAACGGGACCTGGAGCAGGCGCAGGGAGAGCTAGACCTCACGAAGAGGCAGCTCGAACAGAACAAGGGTAAGTGATTCCCTCTCTGATGCATGTGAGGATACTAAGAATTGAAGAGTCTAACGCCTGAGTGTCGTGACTGTGTAATAGGGTCCACCACCGAAGTGGCGTCCCTGAAGAAGGCGCTATCCGAGGCCGAAGAAAAGGCGGCCTCAGAGTGTAAGAAGCGCGAAAAGCAAAGTGCTAGAGTAGGTGAGGTACAGCAAGAGCTCCAGGACCTCGGCAAGAAATGCGAGTCCGTGGAGCATGATCTGAAGGCGAAAGATGTCGAGCTTGCGAAGGCCCTTGTGAATTTGAAGGACGCCAAGGCCGAAGCCGAGAAAGCACAGCAGGAGATCCAGGAGGCCAAGAAGATAGCAGCGGGTAAGAAGTTCTTTATGCAAAGCAAACATGTGGAGGAGGCGTTTCTTTTACTTACTCGAATTCAGAGCTCTCCCGGGACGTTCGCAGATCTGCCACGCCGCGTATCAGACATTGCGGAGTTCTATTGTTCCCAGGAGGGGAACTCAACGGAGAAGTTGTTCTGGTCCCAGTATGCTGGGGCCGAACACCCGATGCCTCTGAGTGACCAACTGAAGTAGTTGGTCGAACTCCACAGGGCGGCCGAACTGGCTATGAAAGGTTTCATAGTCCGGGTGTGGCCTGGTGAGCTCATGCCCAGTAGCTACTTCAGCCTGATCAAGCGGATGGTGGATGCCTGCCCGCGGCTTGAAGTGATCAAGCGATCCGTGTGCATCGAGGGTGCCCGCCGGGCCCTTGCCCGCGTCAAGGTGCATTGGGGCAAGCTGGATGCGGAGAAGCTAGTCGAGGGCGGGCCACCGGAGGGCAAGGCGCATCGCCATCCCGAGCTGTACTATGATGGTGTTATGAAGGGTGCTTGTCTCATCGCTGATGAATGTACCAAGGACACCATTTTTGAATGAATTCGTTTCTGTCGTGTTTGTATTTCAAGGACGAAGTTACTTGCGCTATGTAGCGCTTTTGTTATTTAAAATATTACCTTCTGTGCGGCCGCTTATAAAATCCTGAAAGTAGGCCAGTCGTCGGCTTCCGCCCCCACGTGACTAGCGCTGGGGTGTTCGTGGAAAACCCGGACACTCTTTATCCAATTGTTTGGTCCCTTAAGGAGGTGTCCGGTGCAGCGAACGAGGCAATTGGACTATGCGGCTTTATAGCTTTCACTTAGCCATAGAAGTCTACAGTTTTAAATTTCGGCGAAGCCCCTAGAATCTGGAAGGGCGAATTGGGGCGCTATATACGCCTAGATCAGACAAAGCCGATTTATCGCCTAAAGCAGAAAATCTTTAAGGATTTTAGTACCTCTCGAACAGCGACCAGCTCTCGCCACATCATGCCGGTCAGTTTTCGGCTTTCTCTACTGAGGTGCTCGTTCGGAAGAACCGGGACACAATCGCAGTAGTTCTCCCTGTGCTACCTTAGCCGATATAATGGAACGTAAGGCACCAAAACAAGGGAGCCGGGCTATCCCAACTATAGACCCAAGACATGATTCAGAGTTGATGCATATAGTGCTATAAGTTCGGGGTGCCGCACTGTTTAAAGTGTTCGGACTTTATTTGCCATACTTCGGGGCGCCATCAGAAGCCCCTGGCAAACTAGTCGTACCAAGGTGTACGGATGCAATACCAAATAAACATTTATAAGAGAAAAATACTCAAATAAGGATAATAAGCTGACGCTATATATAATCTCCCATTGACGAAAAATACGTTTAAGCGTATGTTTACAATGGATGCATTAAGCAGAGATAAAAATAGGAGTATTTGACATGTCCTATCCAGGGGCAAGCTGTGTACAGATAGATGAAATAGGTATAATGATCGTAAATAGATTCCACCTGGGTATTTCCTTCTGCGCACCACGTCTGTTGCCTCCTTGGATGTCTCTTCCATATGAGTCTAGCAATTCGGCTCTTCTGAGGATGCTGCACTAACGTTGTGTCCTGAAAGGTAAGAGGGAAAGAGTATGAAGGTATTTAGCGGTTACCCGCATTATCGACTGAGTCATTGATGCGCCTCCGCCTATGCCCAAGGTATCTTGAGTGCATAATTGTGTACGCGTGCAACGGATGCTGCTTTGGGGCAGCTTGAGCGGAGGCCAGACTGCTAATCGCGATCTTGACATTCATGATGATCCTGTTGCGGGGTGCTCCGGACTCGTTTGACAGTGCTCGAAGCTGTCGCCGGATTGGTTTGTCAGAGGAGGCCGCATTGTACTTCTGCCGCGAGGGTTGCCGTATGCTCTTCTGTTCGAAGGGAGCGGTCCATATTTCCGTTGACAGTGATGACCCCGCACTGTCCCAGCATCTTGAGCTTGAGATATGCATAGTGCGGCACCGCGTTGAATCTAGCGAATGCGGTTCGTCCGAGCAGTGCGTGGTAGCCACTGTGGAAAGGGACGATGTCGAAGATTAGCTCTTCGCTCTTGAAGTTGTCTGGGGATCCGAAGACCACTTCCAATGTTATAGAGCCCGTGCAGCGGGCCTCTACTCCAGGAATAACACCTTTAAAGGTAGTTTCAGTGGGCTTGATCCTTGAAGGATCAATGCCCATCTTCCATACTGTGTCCTGATAAAGCAGGTCCAGGCTGCTGCCGTCATCCATAAGGACACGCGTGAGGTGGAATCCGTCGATGATTGGGTCTAAGACCAATGCGGCTGAGCCGCCATGACGGATGCTGGTAGGGTGATCCCTACAGTCAAAGGTGATCGGACAAGCTGACCATGGATTGAACTTGGGGGCGACTGGCTCCATTGGATAGACATCCTGTAGTGCCCGCTTCCGTTCCCACTTGGGGATGTGGGTGCCATAGATCATGTTGACCGTTTTCACCTGGGGGGAATTTCTTTTGTCCCCCCGTATTCGGACGCCGGGGCTCATCGTCATCGTCGCTGTGCAGCCCCTTGTCCTTGTTTTCGGCGTCTATCTTGCCGGCCTGTTTGAACACCCAGCAGTCTCTATTGGTGTGGTTGGCTGGTTTGTTCGGTGTGCCATGAATTTGGCATGAACGCTCTAGTATGCGGTCCAGACTGGACGGTCCCTAATTATTTCTTTTGAACGGCTTTTTCCGCTGTCCGGACTTAGGTCCGCTGAATCCGGCGTTGACTGCCGTGTCTTCAGTGTTGTCGTCGTTGTTCCATCTCTTATGTCTGTTGCGCCGTGGCTTGCCGTTAGCATCGCGGCCGTCCGAAGTGCCAGAATGTGGCGTGGTGCCGCTGCGAGCCAACCAGCTATCCTCACCCGCACAAAAACGGGTCATTAGGGTTGTGAGAGCTTCCATAGACTTGGGTTTTTCCTGGCCGAGGTGTCGAGTGAGCCACTCGTCACGGATATTATGCTTAAAAGCCGCCAGGGCTTCGGCGTCCGGACAGTCGACTATTTGGTTCTTTTTAGTGAGGAACCGAGTCCAGAATTTCCGGGCTGACTCTCCAGGCTGTTGAGTAATGTGGCTCAGGTCATCAGCGTCCGGTGGTCGCACATATGTGCCCTGGAAGTTGTCAAGGAATGCGTCTTCCAGGTTTTCCCAACTGCCAATGGAATTTGCTGGCAAGCTGTTTAACCAGCGTCGGGCTGGTCCTTTGAGCTTAAGGGGGAGATACTTGATGGCGTGTAGATCATCTCCGCGGGCCATGTGAATGTGGAGAAGGAAATCTTCGATCCATACTATAGGGTCTGTTGTGCCATTGTATGATTCGATGTTTACGGGTTTGAATCCTTCTGGGAATTCATGATCCATCACTTCGTCAGTGAAATAGAGGGGGTGTGCGACGCCTCTGTGCCGGGCTATGTGGCTACGTAGGTCGGATTGTTCTGGGTTGCTATGTTCAGCCCGGCCGGACTTGTTGATGATGTATCCAGCGCGACGGTCATCATCGCGCGCTGGGGCGTGCCCCCTCGATCCGTAGATCGATCTTGGCTGTCCTGCTTTGTTTTCCAGAATATCTTGCAGGTCGTGCCTGTTGCCCTGAGCCGTATTGTATCGGCGTGGGGGTGCGGGTTGGTATCCGGGCTGGTATCATGTTTTATCCCGGCCACGGGGTGGCCGGTCAGCCGTTTGGCATTCGAGTCCATATTCCTTGGCTGCCAGGACTTCAGTCCATCTATCTGTGAGCAGGTCTTGGTCAGCTTGGAGTTGCTGCTGCTTCTTCTTCAGGCTCCTCACAGTGGCTATAAGCCTACGCTTGAAGCGCTCATGTTCTACGGGATCCTCAGGCACGCCGAATTCATCATCACCGAGGCTAATCTCGTCTTTGGAGGGGGCATGTAGTTGTCCTCCTCCGGGTATGCGTCTGTCGCCTGTTCTTCTGGGTTGAGCTGCTCATCTTCATGTTCGGCCTGCTCGAAGGCGGGCTGGTCGGGCTCATATTCTTCTTCGGTGCGATCCGGATTATTTTCGTCTCCGGGGCCGGTATTGCTGTGGCGGGGCTTGGAGCGGCGCCGACAACGCCCATTCTTTGATTTTCTTCCCGAGGGGTTGTCCATCGTTGCCTCGTCGCCATTAGTTTCCTTCGGAGTGTCCACCATATATATATCATATGAGGAGGTGGTCATCCACCGCCCGGTGAGCGGTGGCTCCTATAATTCTCCTACATCGTCGTCCATACCGTCGATGTCTTCGGAGTCAAAGTCAAGCACGTCGGTTAGATCATCGATCGTGGCAATGAAGTGGGTGGTGGGCGGGCAACGAATTCCGTCGTTGTCTACTTCCCACTCGAGCCGGACATAGTTCGGCCCGGAGTCTCCTGACAAGGAGAGAGACTTCAACAAGTCCAGCATGTCGCCGAAGGGCGAGTGCTGAAAGACGTCTGCCGCGGTGAACTCCATCATCGGAGCCCAACCAGGATCGGTGGGCTCGGAGGCGCGCGGACTAGAACCTATGTCCAAATATGAATCTTGGGGTCCGGAGTCACAAGCTCCCTTAGAGGTGAGACCTGTGTTCGGCTCCATCGCCGATGAGGGGACGGCCTGAGGGGCGGGGTCCAGCCCTCCGTCCTTAGGTGAAGCAACCTGCCCCGGATTTAGATCCGAGGCTTCTGTCGGGGTGATATCCCGAGCAACGTCTGACGACAGGTCTAAGCCGTGCTCATCGTGACTGTTCGGCGCTTCTGGCGCTGGCCCGAATCCATTGAAGATAGGGTCTCCGCGGATATCCGTCATGTAGTTCAGGTTTCCGAACCTGATTTGGTGGCCGGGGGCATAGCTATCGATCTGCTCCAGGTGGCCAAGTGAATTGGCCCGCAGTGCGAAGCCGCCAAATACAAAGATCTGTCCGGGGAGGAAAGTCTCACCCTGGACGGCGTTGTTGGTGATGATTGAAGGAGCCATCAAGCCTGACAGCAACGACACAGAGGAACTCTCAAGGAAAGCACCAAGCAGGCTGATGGTAACAGGAAGCAAGGGACACAGATGTTTACCCAGGTTCGGGCCCTCTCGATGGAGGTAAAACCCTACTTCCTGCTTGATTAATATTGATGATATGGGTGGTACAAGAGTAGATCTACCACGAGATCGTAGAGGCTAAACCCTAAGAGCTAGCCTGTGATGGTATGAATGTAATTGTGATCGGCCTTCTAAGGACCAACCTCTCTTGTTTATATAGACACCGGAGAGAGCTAGGGTTTACATGGAGTCGGTTACAAGGAAGGAAATATAATATCCGGATCACCAAGCTTGCCTCCCACGCAAAGGAAAGTCCCATCCAGACAAGGGCCGAAATCTTGAGTCTTGTATCTTCACGCTTCAATAGTCCGGACGTTGTACACAGTCCGGCTACCCGGATACCCCCTAATCCAGGACTCCCTCACCCTCCCCCGTATATAAAGGAGTGGAGGAGAGGGGGCCGGCCAAGGGGGTGGCGCGCCCTAGGGGTGAGTCCAACCCCAACCGGGAGTAGGACTCCCCCCTTTCCTATTAGGAGTAGGAGAGGGACAGAAGAGAGGGGAGGGAAGAAGGAAAGGGGGGCCGACCCCCTTCCCAATTCAGATTGCACTTGGGCGGCGCGCCCCCTCCTTTGCTCCTTCTCCCTCCTTTCCACTAAGCCCAATAAGGCCCATATACCTACCGGGGGGTTCCGATAACCTCCCGGAGCTCCGGTATAGTCCCAATCTCACCCGAAACCTTTCTGGTGTCCAAATATAGTCGTCCAATATATCGATCTTTATGTCTCGACCATTTCGAGACTCCTAGTCATGTCCGTGATCACATCCAGGACTCCGAACAACCTTCGGTACATCAAAACTCATAAACTCGTAATAAAACTGCCAACAAAACCTTAAGCGTGCGGACCCTACGGGTTCAAGAACTATGTAGACATTACCTAGAACTGTTTCCGGTCAATAGCCAATAGCGGAACCTGGATGCTCGTATTGGCTCCTACATATTCTGTGAAGATCTTTATCGGTCAAACCGCATAACACCATACGTTGTTCCCTTTGTCATCAGTATGTTACTTGCCCGAGATTCGATCGTCGGTATCTCAATACCTAGTTCAATCTCGTTACTGGCAAGTCTCTTTACTTGTTATGTAATGCATCATTCCATAACTAACTCGTTAGCTACATTTCTTGCAAGGCTTATTGTGATGTGCATTATCGAGAGGGCCCAGAGATACCTCTCCGATAATCAGAGTGACAAATCCTAATCTCGAAATACGTCAACTCAACAAGTACCTTTGGAGACACCTATAGAGCACCTTTATAATCACCTAGTTACGTTGTGACATTTGGTAGCACACAAAGTGTTCCACCGGTAAACGGGAGTTACATAATCTCATAGTCTGTCGCGCCCAATATGTGACCCTATCCAAAAGGAACTCGAAGGTCCCACCAAGGATAGACCCGCATATTGAAATGCTTTTGCAAGGTGGATATCATTACATCAACATTACATAATAGGTAGGGATACATACATAAGGCATACCATGCCACACGAATACAACATCATCTTACATAAGAGCACCATTCAACTACGGATGAAACACAAAACAGAAACTCAAACGACATCCACCCTGCTAGCCCAGGCTGCCGACCTGGAACCTATCCCCTAATCGAAGAAGACGCAGAAGAAGAACTCCAAAACAAGCAAACATCGCTCTCGCGTCATGATCATCGCATAACCTGTACCTGCAACTGTTGTTGTAGTAATCTATGAGCCACGAGGACTCAGCAATCCCATTACCATGGGTATCAAGACTAGCAAGGCTTAATGGGAAAGGAAGGGGTAAAGTGGTGAGGTTGCAGCAGCGGCTAAGCAAGTATGGTGGCTAACATAGGCAAATAAGAGCGAGAAGAGAAGTAAAGGAACGGTCGTGAAGCTAGCAATGATCAAGAGGTGATCCTGAACTCCTACTTACGTCAAACATAACCCAAAATCGTGTTCACTTCCCGGACTCCGCTGAAAAGAGACCATCACGGCTACACACGCGGTTGATGCGTTTATTCGGATCTGGTGTCAAGTTATCTACAACCGGACATTAACAAATTCCCATCTGCCACATAACTGCGGGCACGGCTTTTGAAAGATTATACCTTGCAGGGGTGTCCCAACTTAGCCCATGATAAGCTCTCGCGATCAACGAAGGATATTCCTTCTCCCAGGAAGACCCGATCAGTCTCGGAATCCCGGTTTACAAGACATTTCGACAATGGTAAAACAAGACCAGCAAAGCCGCCCGATGCGCCGACAATCCCGATAGGAGCTGCACATATCTCGTTCTCAGGGCAACACCGGATGAACACTACGTACAACTAAAACCAGACCTCAAGTTTCCCCGAGGTGGTGCTGCAAGTGGCTCTGGTTCGGACCAACACTTAGACAAGCATTGGCCCGGGGGGGCTATAATAAAGATGACCCTTGGGTTAATTACTCCCAAGGGAAATGTAGGTGGTGGTGAGGCAAATGGTAAAACCAAGGTTGGGCCCTGCTGGAGGAGTTTTATTCAAAGCGAACTGTCAAGGGGGTCCCATAAATCACCCAACCGCGTAAGGAACGCAAAATCCGGGAACATAACACCGGTATGACGGAAACTAGGGCGGCAAGAGTGGAACAAAACATCAGGCATAAGGCCGAGCCTTCCACCCTTTACCAAATATATAGATGCATTAATTAAATAAGAGATATTGTGATATCCCAACATAATCCTGTCCACCATGGAGCAATCTTCAAACTTCACCAGCAGCTAGCAACGCTATAAGAGGGGCTGAGCAAAGCGATAACATAGGCAAACAAAGGTTTGCTAGGAAGGGTGACAAAGGTTAGAGGCTGACATGGCAATTTGGGAGGCTTGAAGAGCAAATGATAGGTAGCGCAGCAAAGCGATAGAACGAAGCAACTAGCATAGCGATGATAGTAGTGAGATCCAGGGTAGCGTTCATCTTGCCTGAAATCCCGCTAGGAAGAAGAACGAGTCCATGAAGAAGATGAAGCCACGAAGATGAACCAAGCGTAGACGAACGAATCCTCACGATCGCAACGAAACGGGAAACTATCGAGAAGAAGCACACAATATAGTAACAACACCACACATAAACATGACATGATGCTCAACCAAGTATGATGCAAGACAATACTACATGAAGCTACTCATGGCAAGATATGATGCATACTAGAACAACACATCAAAGCAAGTTTAAATGAGGCCGGGAACAACATATAACAATTCCGGTAAATCCTCGTATGCAAATTTCGAAATTGGTCCAGATCTGAATAAACCTTATGTTCAAGTTGTTAAACAGCAAGTAAGATGCACCAAGATGATCTACATGAGATTCTAGTCAAGTTACATATAAAGTTCATTTAGTTCGGAGCTACGGCCTAGAAGATATGAGCAAAACAAGTTAAGCATGGCATTGATGCAAAATGCATACAAACATCAAGAAAACACCTCAAAACAAGGATGCAACATGGTAATATGAAACTACATGCAAAATCAAGCAAGTTTCATATAGAGCACACTCAAAACGGAGCAACGGTTCAACACATACACTCCAAACATGATATAGCAACAATCTGTCCAAAACAACAACTAGGCATCTAGCAAGCATCGAAACAACATGCTACAGCACCCCAACATGAGAACGAAAGCCATGGACATGATGTACAGGTAATGCATCACAAAACATGAACACTGAGCTATCTCCAGAAATCACTAGAACATGCTCAAACACACATGGCAAGATTGCAAACAATAACAGTTTCAGACTTTACAGAAATAATATCAGGTTGCAATGTTTAGAGCTATCAAACAACATGTTAAAGAAACTTAACATGGCAAACAAAGGCATGGCATGAACCTACTAATTGCATTTAACAAAAGTCCCTTACTGACCATGAGCCAAAAGGGCACAGAAAATATGATGGCACCCATGTAAACATGGCAAGTTATATGACAGATTCATACATGGCAGGAGCAAAAATAAGTAGGCATGTTGGTGAGCTTGTACCACTCACCACAGAGCAATACATGGCATGGAAAGACTACCAACAGTAATATTACATGTTTTTGAAGCTAAGCATGGCAAGAGCAAGTTCATAAGGTGCATGGATCACTAGCAAAACACATGGCAAAACTGAACCTCATGTTAACAGGCTGACAGCAACATTATTTAGCAAATTGAGAGCAAGATTACAACAAGCTAGAGCAAGCTATAAATGCAACCAGGGGCATGGATGGATAGATCATGACATGTATAACAAATCATCCTTAGTGAACATCTCCAGATTATGCATGGAATTACTTGTAGCAGCAGGTTTACATAGCATCACAAAATAACAGATTCAGCCTAGCAAAACAGCAACAACAAGTATCCTACTTAACAAGCTTGATGCACTCACCACAAAACTCACAAAAATACATGGATAGCACCCCTGTAAATATGGCATGACATAGTTCAAAACACATGTAGGACTCATGCTCATAGGATGCACACATCAAATGCAACAAAAATGACAAATCATCAAGTTATAACAGTTTCAGCAGATTAACATCATATAGCACTCTTGCAACGATGATTCAGGCATCAAGATGACCTCACACAAACATGGCACAATGGAATGAAATGGAGAGCATCTCTCAATGAACATTTTGATATATTACACGCACGAAATGGAGCAGTATGCAGCAAGTTATGGCAGGTCAAAGGGGGCACCAGAATATGCAAAATTATGAGGACTTAGGCAAAAATCGGGGTCAACCTTGGGTCTTCCAGATCTGGATCTGGGGGTTTCGCCGGAGACAGGGAAGAAGGCGGCGGCCGGAGTTGTCGGGGACGGGGCCTGGGAGGTCGGGGAAGATGCCGACGAGGCTGGGCCGCACCGGACCCGGCCGGAGCTGGCGCAGGCAACGTGCGGTGGCGGGGCGCAGGGCTAGAAGTGCGCGGCCACGGCGGCTCCAGCGTGGAGGTGCGATGGCCGGTGGTGAAGGAAGGAAGCTGGGCGGCGGGGAGGTGCCGGAGCACGGGGGCGAGGGCGGGACGCAGCGGCGCTCGATCCGCGGCGGCGGCGGCGGGCCGCGCAGTGGAGGTCGCCGGGCGGGATCGGCGGGGCACCGACGCGAGGTCGGAGGAGCGGCGGAGGTGGCCGGCGGCGATGGGCCGGGGCATGCGGGCCGGCGGCGGCGTCGGACGGGCCCCGCGGGCCTGCTGCGGGCCACGCGGGCCGGCGGCGGATGGGGGCGGCGCGGGGACAGGTGGCGGCGGCGGATTGGAGGCGGAAGGCGGCTGGACGTGTCCGGCGGCTGGACGGACATGTCCGGTGTGCGGAGAGGGGAAAAAGCTAGGGTTTCGGGGGGATTCATCCGTGAATATGGACGGGGAGGGCATATATATAGTTTCTGGGAGCTAGGAGAGTCCAAATGGAGCACGGTTTTCGCCCACACGATCGTGATCGAACGAACGAGAGCATGAAGGGGAGTTTGCTGGGTTTTGGGCCACTTTGAAGGGGTGTTGGGCTGCAACACAAAAGAGGCTTTTGCGGTTACCCGGTTAACCGTTGGAGAATCAAACGACCTCCAAATGGCATGAAATTTGACAGGCGGTCTACCGGTGCTATACCAAGGCCGCTTGGCAAATCACGTACCATTCCGAGATTGTTTAACACACGCACATGAAAAGAGGCAAAAGGGGGCGTCGGGTGACATAGGAGTGCCGGATTGCAAAACGGACAACGGGGAAAATGCTCGGATGCGTGATACGAACATGTATGCAAAATGAGATGCACATGATGACATGACAATATGCAACACGCAAGCAAATGACATGGCAACAACGGCGAATAACTGGCAGACACCTGGCGCATCGAATCTGGGGCGTTACAACACTCCTCCACTAACAAGAGATCTCCTCCCGAGATCTTAGGACCGAGACGGAAGGGAAAAGGGATGAGGTGAAACAAAACTCGAGAAGAAGAAAGGAACGACGAGAATGACGAGAATCGAAAGCTCACAGAATCAGATAGACTATGAAACCACTTCGGTTAGAATAAGATAAGAAACGAATAAGATTGAAAGGATTTAGGCTGCACTCCGGCTAAAAATGGAAGGAATGGAGACATGAACTTCACAAGATGGGATGGAACTTGATGAAGACATGACACAAAACCTCTAGAAAGAATTGAAAGAGTTGAAAGAAAAGAACGGAGAAGAAAATGACAACTTGTGCCACGAATGAAATTGAAAGCACCTTTAGAAGGAAGGTTTAAACGGAGTTGTTGGAAATTCAACAACAAAAGAATAAGCTTGTTGTGGATTTATAGATAACATCTCAAAATTATGAGGTGATCTCCGACCACAAGCGGAAATGATTGGATAGCTGAGAAGAACAAAGAAATGCAAAACTCCGCTTCACAAGAACATAGAGAATTAATTGCACTTCGAGACGCGAGAATAAAAGATACTTGAATTCCACCAACAAAGTTTTGATGAACTCTTGAAGAATGAATTAAATCATGAAGAACCACCATGAAAAACTCTGGTGACAAAAGGATGATGAGATAGAATGAAGGATGAAAGAATAAGATGAGCCTTGCGGTGATTTAGATGGAGGTTCCAACGAAATGGTCGAGGAAATTTGAACTCCGGAAAAGAAAAGATGAAAACACTTGGAACTAGAAATTATTCATCAAGAACAAACTCCAAAGGAAGGGATTACTCACTTGGATGAAATAAGAATAAGATTTATTGTATGCTTATCCTTCATCAAATTTAATTGATGACAAGCAATGGATTTTTGCATACTACTTATTCTTCTTGAAAAGGATTAAGGGAAATGTGGCGCAAAACTTGAGAAAGTCTTCATGAACCACTGGTAGGATAGAAAAGAACGAAATAATATATGTGATAATCAAGGAAAAGAATCTTGAACGAACCACCGTTAGAATTCGGAAAAGACTGATGAAAGAGAATGAATCACCGGGAAGAATTGGAAGGACAATATGCTTGAGGAGGATTAGATGCAAAAGAACAAAGAGATCATGAGCTGATTAAATAACACTTGAAAGAAGCACCGGGATAACTGGATAACGGTAGCTGAAATGTGAGGACGAAGAATTCTTCTGGAATGATGGCCTCTGGTGAAAAGAAACAGAAATCAACTCCTGAAATACTCCGGATGGGTAAGGAAAGAATATCTGACGATTGGAATAATTTGAGAGGATGACATGAAGCTAGAACCACGAAACTTCGAGAGAACGGGCAAGATTTAGAGGAAAAACTCTTCTTCAATCTTCAAATGATGACGAGAAACACCACCAAAATTACTGAGGTACTCCGGGAGAATGAAAAACAAAGAGGTTGAGCCAACAATGAAATGATTTGAAATCGATCTTGACAAGGCATGTGACTGATGGAATCCATTATTACGTCACACTTGAAAAGAATTGAGAATAACTCCGGGGGAATCAGAAGAGTCAGGTAAGATCCTGGGAAAAGACCTGTGGGTTAGGGCCCACTGAAGAGATAACACCGTTGAAAAAGGATTGTTGACGAGATAGATGATGCACCGGAACACTTGAAATATTTGAATGAGGTGACAACCTCGAATTAATTCGAACACAGACGAATCTCCTGAGGTGTCTTGAACACTCCGGAAGGATAAACTGGCGAGAGGCGAACGAGCAAGGAAAACACTTGAGCCGAGGGAAAGAATATAATCACTACCGAAAAATGGAATTGAATGAACGAGACGAGAGATCCAGCGGTTGAAATGATTGAGGGAAGACTGAAGAGGCTCCACACGAATGAAATTGATCGTCGAAACAGACTCAGACTCCGGGAAGAAAAGGGGTGGGAGGGCAGGAAAAACACAGGCAACTGGAAGGGGGAATCGATGAATATCTTGAAGAGAAAACACCAGTTGAAATAATTGAGGAAAGAAAGCAAAGACTTCGCACGAGTAGGATGGATACTCGATTACGGACTCCGGTTCCGAGAGGAAGAAGGGTGGGCGGGTGGGAAAAAACTGAGGATTGAACTTGGCGAAGAAGAAGAGGCTCGAGTCAACTTGACGAGAAATGCACCGGATGCAAAGAGCTGAGAACCAACGATCGGAAAACCAACTGCGTGAACCTAAAGAAAATTTGAAGGGGAAGAGGAGTAATTCAAAACACCTACGACAAGATTCCTCACCAGAGCGACGAAGGGGCTGAGGAGTAAAAAGAATTCCTACTCTCCGATATAACTAGACCCCGAAAAAACAGTTTTCTTCTAGACTCAACAACGGCCAAACTACACGATCAATCAAGGGGGCTCCTAGGGTCGGTCGAGGCTCTGATACCAACTTGTCACGCCCAATATGCGACCCTATCCAAAAGGAACTCGAAGGTCCCAGCAAGGATAGACCCGCAAATTGAAACACTTTTGCAAGGTGGATATCATTACATCAACATTACATAATAGGTAGTGATACATACATAAGGCATACCATGCCACACGAATACAACATCATCTTACATAAGAGCACCATCCGACTACGGATGAAACACAAAATAGAAACTCAAACGACATCCACCCTGCTAGCCCAGGCTGCCGACCTGGAACCTATCCCCGGATGGAAGAAGACGCAGAAGAAGAACTCCAAAACAAGCAAACATCGCTCTCGCGTCATGATCGTCGCATAACTTGTACCTGCAACTATTGTTGTAGTAATCTGTGAGCCACGAGGACTCGGCAATCCCATTACCATGGGTATCAAGACTAGCAAAGCTTAATGGGAAAGGAAGGGGTAAAGTGGTGAGGTTGCAGCAGTGACTAAGCAAGTATGGTGGCTAACATACGCAAATAAGAGCGAGAAGAGAAGCAAAGGAACGGTCGTGAAGCTAGCAATGATCAAGAGGTGATCCTGAACTCCTACTTACGTCAAACATAACCCAAAACCGTGTTCACTTCCCGGACTCTGCCGAAAAGAGACCATCACGGCTACACACGCGGTTGATGCGTTTTAATTCGGATCTGGTGTCAAGTTATCTACAACCGGACATTAACAAATTCCCATCTGCCACATAGCCGCGGGCACGGCTTTCGAAAGATTATACCCTGCAGGGGTGTCCCAACTTAGCCCATGATAAGATCTCGCGATCAATGAAGGATATTCCTTCTCCCAGGAAGACCCAATCATTCTCGGAATCCTAGTTTACAAGACATTTCGACAATGGTAAAACAAGACCAGCAAAGCCGCCCGATGCGCCGACAATCCCGATAGGAGTTGCACATATCTCGTTCTCAGGGCAACACCGGATGAACACTACGTACAACTAAAACCAGACCTCAAGTTTCGCCGAGGTGGCGCTGCAAGTGGCTCTGGTTCGGACCAACACTCAGACAAGCATTGGCCCGGGGGGGCTATAATAAAGATGACCCTTGGGTTAATTACTCCCAAGGGAAATGTAGGTGGTGGTGAGGCAAATGGTAAAACCAAGGTTGGGCCTTGCTGGAGGAGTTTTATTCAAAGTGAACTGTCAAGGGGGTCCCATAAATCACCCAACCGCGTAAGGAATGCAAAATCCGGGAACATAACACCGGTATGATAGAAACTAGGGTGGCAAGAGTGGAACAAAACACCAGGCATAAGGCCGAGCCTTCCACCCTTTACCAAATATATAGATGCATTAATTAAATAAGAGATATTGTGATATCCTAACATAATCCTGTCCACCATGGAGCAATCTTCAAACTTCACCTGCAGCTAGCAACGCTATAAGAGGGGCTGAGCAAAGCGATAACATAGCCAAACAAAGGTTTGCTAGGAAGGGTGACAAAGGTTAGAGGCTGACATGGCAATTTGGGAGGCTTGAAGAGCAAATGATAGGTAGCGCAGCAAAGCGATAGAACGAAGCAACTAGCATAGCAATGATAGTAGTGAGATCCAGGGTAGCGGTCATCTTGCCTGAAATCCCGCTAGGAAGAAGAACGAGTCCATGAAGAAGATGAAGCCACGAAGACGAACCAAGCGTAGATGAACGAATCCTCACGATCGCAACGAAACGGGAAACTATCGAGAAGAAGCACACAATATAGTAAACACACCACACATAAACATGACATGATGCTCAACCAAGTATGATGCAAGACAATACTACATGAAGCTACTCATGGCAAGAGATGATGCATACTAGAACAACACATCAAAGCAAGTTTAAATGAGGCCGTGAACAACATATAACAATTCCGGTAAGTCCTCATATGCAAATTTCGAAATTGGTCCAGATCTGAATAAAACATATGTTCAAGTTGTTAAACAGCAAGTTAAGATGCACCAAGATGATCTACACGAGATTCTAGTCAAGTTACATATAAAGTTCATTTAGTTCGGAGCTACGGCCTAGAAGATATGAGCAAAACAAGTTAAGCATGGCATTGATGCAAAATGCATACAAACATCAAGAAAACACCTCAAAACAAGGATGCAACATGTTAATATGAAACTACATGCAAAATCAAGCAAGTTTCATATAGAGCACACTCAAAACGGAGCAACGGTTCAACACATACACTCCAAACATGATATAGCAACAATCTGTCCAAAACAACAACTAGGCATCTAGCAAGCATCGAAACAACATGCTACAGCACCCCAACATGAGAACGAAAGCCATGGACATGATGTACAGGTAATGCATCACAAAACATGAACACTGAGCTATCTCCAGAAATCACTAGAACATGCTCAAACACACATGGCAAGATTGCAAACAATAACAGTTTCAGACTTTACAAAAATAACATCAGGTTGCAATGTTTAGAGCTATCAAACAACATGTTATGGAAACTTAACATGGCAAACAAAGGGATGGCATGAACCTACTAATTGCATTTAACAAAAGTCCCTTACTGACCATGAGCCAAAAGGGCACAGAAAATATGATAGCACCCATGTAAACATGGCAAGTTATATGACAGATTCATACATGGCAGGAACAACAATAAGTAGGCATGTTGGTGAGCTTGTACCACTCACCACAGAGCAATAAATGGCATGGAAAGAGTACCATCAAAAATAATACATGTTTGTGAAGCTAAACATGGCAAGAACAAGTTCATAAGGTGCATGGATCACTAGCAAAACACGTGGCAAAACGGAACCTCATGTTAACAGGCTGACAGCAACATTATTTAGCAACTTGAGAGAAAGATTACAACAAGCTACAGCAAGCTATAAATGCAACCAGGGGCATGGATGGATAGAGCATGACATGTATAACAAATCATCCTTAGTGAACATCTCCAGATTATGCATAGACTGACTTGTAGCAGTAGGTTTACATAGCATCACAAAATAACAGATTCATCCTAGCAAAACAGCAACAGCAAGTACCCTACTTAACAAGCTTGATGCACTCACCACACAACTCACAAAAATACATGGAAAGATGGCATGACATAGTTCAAAACACATGTAGGACTCATGCTCATAGGATGCACACACCAAATGCAACAAAAATGACAAATCATCAAGTTATAACAGTTTCAGCAGATTAACATCATATATCACTCTTGCAACGATGATTCAGGCATCAAGATGACCTCAAACAAACATGGCACAATGGAATGAAATGTAGAGCATCTCTCAATGAACATTTTGACATATTACACGCACGAAATGGAGCAATATGCAGCAAGTTATGGCAGGTCAAAGGGGGCACCAGAATATGCAAAATTACAGGGACTTAGGCAAAAATCGGGGTCAACCTTGGGTCTTCCATATCTGGATCTGGGGGTGTTGCTGGAGACGGGGAAGAAGGCGACGGCCGGAGTTGTCGGGGTTGGGGCCTGGGAGGTCGGGGAAGATGCCGACGAGGCCGGGCCGGAGCTAGCGCAGGCAACGCGCTACGGCGGGGCGCAAGGCCGGAAGTGCGCGGCCACGGCGGCTCCGGCGTGGAGGAGCGGGCCGGTGGCGGAGGAAGGAAGCTGGGCGGCGGGGAGGCGACGGAGCACGGGGGCGAGGGCGGGACGCGGCGGCGCTCGATCCGCGGCCGCGGCGGCGGGCCGCGCGGTGGAGGTTGCCGGCCGGGATCGGCGGGGCACTGGCGCGAGGTCGGAGGAGCGGCGGAGGCGGCCGGCGGCGACGGGCCGGGGCACGTGGGTCGGCGGCGGCGGCGGACGGGCCCCACGGGCCTGCTGCGGGCCGCGTGGGCCGGTGGCAGACGGGGGCGGCGCGGGGACAGGTGGCGGCGGCGGATTGAAGGTGGAAGGCGGCTGCACATGTCCGGCGACTGGACGGACATGTCCGGTGCGCGGAGAGTGGGAAAAGCTAGGGTTTCGGGGGGATTCATCCGCGAATTTGGACGGGGAGGGCATATATATAGTTTCTGGGAGCTAGGAGAGTCTAAATGGAGCACGGTTTTCGCCCACACGATCGTGATCGAACGAACGAGAGCATGGAGGGGAGTTTGCTGGGTTTTGGGCCACTTTGAAGGGCTGTTGGGCTGCAACACAAAAGAGGCTTTTGCGGTTACCTGGTTAACCATTGGAGTACCAACGACCTCCAAATGGCACGAAACTTGACAGGCGGTCTACCGGTGCTATACCAAGGCCGCTTGGCAAATCACGGACCATTCCGAGAACTCTCTTCTTGCAAAATGCAGTTATGAAATCTGTAATCTAGATGATTCTGGTTGAAGGGGACGATGCAGCCTAGCGGTTACGAACTTTTTGTTCGATCCAAAGGATTTCCACTTGAGTCTTTTCTTTCTGAAGCAAGTCAAGGACAACTAGGTCAGTCTGGGGGGGGGCAATCCAATAGATCCGAACGATTGTCAACTACCAGATCCACTGGTCCGCTATATTCACCCTAGCCCACAAGCACAAATCTCGAAATCCGTTGCTTGTTCTTTTGGTAGCCTTCTTTCATTTCCGAATTTGCTTGCGAGGTGAGATATTTATTTAAGGAGGTACGTTCTATTTCTTTTCCTTTGTTTTATTCTGGTTGGATGGTGGCGATGAACTGCTTTTGACTTCTTCATTCGGTTTGTAGCCATACCGTATAGAGTGAAAAATGCCTTTAGAATAATATCTATTATCTTGGGAATCGTCGATATTGGGAAAGTCCATAAAATTTAGGAACATTAGAGTGGATTAGGCAGAGACAGCCACTGATCAGATTTAGCTGACCTCAGAGGGGACTGAGATGGTAGAGAATAGCCACCAAGGAGAGTGGCAGAAGTGGTGAGATTCTTTCTTTCGCTGACTGACCAAGGTAATTAATTCCTTCCATTGGCCAGGAAATGTATAACTCCCCAGGAATTTCAATTGCGCTTATATCCATCACTGTAGGACTTGGGTTTAAGCTTTCCCCCTTCGGCGAGGTAGCAATGAGCTATCAAACGCCAATAGAGGACAGATCCTGTTGTCCGTTTGTTTCAGCACCACAATCTTTGTTCGTCTGAAAACACAAGTTCTCTTGAAGCCTCTTGCTCATATCTCTCATCAAAGGAATTCCTCTTCTGACCGAAGTGAATAACAAACATCCCTTCCATCTGGACACTGAATAATGAGAGAATCGTAGAAGTTATCGGAATCCCCCGATTTCAAAGAAAGTATCTCTCGAGTTGCTTCGGGCTTCTGATTATCAGTCATATCATCGTCGAGCAGAATGCGTAGGGAAGGAATCGTCGAGTTCACTGGGAAATGAAAGTAGAAGAAGTTATCGAAACTCGGAACCACATGTTCAATCTTTTTTTAGCGGTTTCCCCAATGTTTTATCAAATGCATATGTTTTATCAAATACATTTTAATTATTTGAGCAGCCAGCCGCTTGGGAATAGAATAGGTAACAACCCCCCCCCCCCTCACATCAAGCCTGTACGCTAGCTACCAACATATAGTATGGAGTCCATGGCTACCTCCGCGGATGGAAGACCGTAGATTTTTCACTTTCGCTGAAGAGTTGAACTCTGACTGAAAGGACTATACGTGTCCTACGCTAGGCGGGATCGTTGTTTCACTCCTCCAAGCGTTCCTTGCAATGGGTAAAGCCTTTATCTATCACTTCGGTCAGAGACATATTAATTACCTTTTTTATCCTTGGAGTGAGAAATAAACAACTGCTCGGAAAGCTTCGGTTCGATCCGAAAGACTAAGGGGCTAGGCGCTCACCTACTATCTACACATTTCCTCTCCGTTGTCCTGGAAGCAATGCTTGAAAGAAAGCGTAAGGAAGCGTCAAATCAGTATGATGTATTGGCAAAGCCAGTTTGAGAAAAAAAAGAGAGAATAGGACAATCTATACGTTTAACACAAGCGGTTAAGTCGATAGCTTTCTTAAGGAACAGCTAAAGAAAACGCTCTCACGAATCCCCAGTATTTATTGGACAATATAACTGGCTGCTGAATACGCGCGGCTATCCTTCTAATACTTGGAGTTGTCATATTCCTATTAATGATTGTGACAGCTTTTATAGGATACAGCGGAAGATAACGAAAGGGAGACAAAGTCCTAACTTTAGGGTGTTTGTCAGTGGCGTCACCCGATATGGTGTGTGCCCAGCCTTTTCTTTTTCTTCTTGTTCCCAATTCACTACTAAGCAAGTTCTAACAAATTGACTATGGATTCTGATAACTCGAGAAGTTTTTATTTGGCGTAACTTTCTTATCTATTTGTGTATGCTATTAGAAAGGGAAATTCGATACAACCAACGCGCCCATGCGGACTTGATGTCATCCCCGCCTTCCTCCAGTATCTCACTGGCAGTCCCTCGTGAGTGCGGCACGCACCTTTTTCTTTGTTTCGGTTCCGCAGTAGCATATTATTCCATGGAGCTAGGGTCCAAAATAGGAATCAACAAGTGTGTTTAACACCCGCACATGAAAAGAGGCAAAAGGGGGCGTCGGGTGACATAGGAGTGCCGGATTGCAAAACGAACAACGGGGAAAATGCTCGAATGCGTGAGACGAACATGTATGCAAAATGAGATGCACATGATGACATGACAATATGCAACACGCAAGCAAATGACATGGCAACGACGGCGAATAACTGGCAGACACCTGGCGCATCGAATCCGGTGCGTTACATAGTCACAGGAACATGTATAAGTCATGAAGAAAGCAATAGCAACATATATACTTAAACGATCAAGTGCTAAGCTAACGGAATGGGTCAAGTCAATCACATCATTCTCCTAATGATGTGATACCGTTAATCAAATGACAACTCATGTCTATGGTTAGGAAACTTAACCATCTTTGATTTACGAGCAGTCAAGTAGAGGCATACTAGTGACACTATGTTTGTCTATGTATTCACACATGTGTTATGTTTCCGGGTAATACAATTCTAGCATGAATAATAAACATTTACCATGATATAAGGAAATAAATAATAACTTTATTATTGCCTCTAGGGCATATTTCCTTCAGTCTCCCACTTGCACTAGAGTCAATAATCTAGTTCACATCGCCATGTGATTTAACAGCAATATTCATATCTGTATATGATTAACACCCTTAGTTCACATCATCATGTGACCAACACCCAAAGGGTTTACTAGATTCAATAATCTAGTTCACATCGCTATGTGATTAACACCCAAAGAGTACTAAGGTGTGATCATGTTTTGCTCATGAGAGAAGTTTAGTCTCATATCTGTATATGATTAACACCCTTAGTTCACATCGTCATGTGACCAACACCCAAAGGGTTTACTAGATTCAATAATCTAGTTCACATCGCTATGTGATTAACACCCAAAGAGTACTAAGGTGTGATCATGTTTTGCTCATGAGAGAAGTTTAGTCAACGGGTCTGACACATTCAGAGCCGTATGTATTTTGCAAAATATTATATGTCTACAATGCTTTGTACGGAGCTACTCTAGCTAATTGCTCCCACTTTCAATATGTATCCAGATTGAGACTTAGAGTCATCTGGATCAGTGTCAAAACTTGCATCAACATAACCCTTTACAACGAACCTCTTGTCACCTCCATAATCGAGAAACATATCCTTATTCCACTAAGGATAATTTTGACCAATGCCCAGTGATCTACTCTTAGATCACTATTGTACTCCCTTGCCAAACCAGGGTAGAGTATACAATAGGTCTGGTCCATAGCATGGCATACTTTTATAGAACCTATGACTGAGGCATAGGGAATGACTTTCATTCTCTTTCTATTTTCTGTCGTGGTCGGGATTTGAGTCTTACTCAATTTCACACCTTTGTAGCACAGGCAAGAACTCTTTCTTTGACTGTTCCATTTTGAACTACTTCAAAATCTTATCAAGGTATGTACTCATTGAAAATCTTATAAAGCATCTTGATTTATCTCAATAGATCTTTAAGCTCAATATGTAAGCAGCTTTACTGAGGTCTTTCTTTTAAAGAACTCCTTTCAAACACTTCTTTATGCTTTTCCAGAAAAATTCTACATCATTTCTGATCAACAATATGTCACTCACATATACTTATCAGAAAGGCTGTAGTGCTCTCACTCACTTTATTGTAAATACAGGCTTCACTGTAAGTCTATATAAAACTATATGCTTTGATCAACTTATCAAAGCGTATATTCCAACTCTGGGATGCTTGCACCAGTCCATAGATGGATCGCTGGAGCTTGCACATTTTGTTAGCACCTTTAGGATTGACAAAACCTTCTGGTTGCATCATATACAACTCTTCTTTAAGAAAACCATTAAGGAATGCAGTTTTGACATCCATTAGCCAGATTTCATAAAATGTGGCAATTGCTAACAAGATTCGGACAGACTTAAGCATCGCTACAGTTGAGAAATCTCATTGTAGTCAACACCTTGAACTTGTCGAAAACCTTTTTGCGACAAGTCGAGCTTTGTAGATAGTAACACTACTATCAATGTCTGTCTTCCTCTTGAAGATCCATTTATTTTCTACGGCTTGCCAATCATCGGGCATCTCCACCAAAGTCCACACTTTGTTCTCATACATGGATCCCATCTCAGATTTCATGGCCTCAAGCCATTTCGCGGAATCTGGGCTCATCATCACATCCTCATAGTTCGTAGGTTCATCATGGTCTAGTAACATGACTTCCAGAACAAGATTACCGTACCACTCTGGTGCGGACCATACTCTGGAAGACCTACGAGGTTCTGTAGTAACTTGATCTAAAGTTTCATGATCATCATCATTAGCTTCCTCACTAATTGGTGTAGGAATCACTGGAACTAATTTCTATGATGAACTACTTTCCAATTCAAGAGAAGGTACAATTACCTTATCAAGCTCTACTTTCCTCCCACTCACTTCTTTCGAGAGGAACTCCTTCTCTAGAAAGGATACATCTTAGCAACGAATATCTTGCTTTCGGATCTACGATAGAAGGTGTACCCAATAGTTTCCTTTGGGTATTCTATGAAGAGGCACTTCTCCGATTTGGGTTCGAGCTTATCAGGTTGAAACTTTTTCACATAAGCATTGCAGTCCCAAATTTTAAGAAATGACAACTTTGGTTTCTTGCCAAACCACAGTTCATAAGGCGTCGTCTCAACAGATTTAGATGGTGCCCTATTTAAAGTGAATGCAACTATCTCTAATGCATAACCCCAAAACGATAGTGGTAAATCGGCAAGATACATCATAGATCGCACCATATCCAATAAAGTGTGGTTACGACATTCGGACACACCATTACGCTGTGGTGTTCCATGTGGCGTGAATTGTGAAACTATTCCACATTGTTTAAAATGAAGGCCAAACTCGTAACTCAAATATTCTTCTCTATGATCAGATTGTAGAAACTTTATTTTCTTGTTCCGATGATTCTCCACTTCACTTTGAAATTCTTTGAACTTTTCAAATGTTTCAGACTTGTGCTTCATTAAGTAGATATACCCATATCTGCTCAAATCATCTATGAAGGTCAGAAAATAACGATACACGTCGCGAGCCTTAACACTCATCGGGTCGCATACATCGGTATGTATTATTTCCAATAAGTCAGTAGCTCGTTCCGTTGTTCCGGGGAACGGAGTTTTAGTCATCTTGCCCAAAAGGCACGGTTCGCAAGCATCAAATGATTCATAACCAAGTGATTCTGAAAATCCATCTTTATGGAGTTTCTTCATGCGCTTTACACCGATATGACCCAAACGGCAGTGCCACAAATAAGTTGCACTATCATTATTAACTTTGCATCTTTTGGCATCAATATTATGAATATGTGTATCACTACGATTGAGATCCAACAAACTATTTTCATTGGGTGTATGACCATTTGAAGGTTTTATTCATGTAAATAGAACAACAATTATTCTCTGACTTTAAATGAATAACTGTATTGCAATAAACATGATCAAATCATATTCATGCTCAACGCAAACGCCAAATAACATTTATTTAGGTTTAACACTAATCTCGAAAGTATAGGGAGTGTGCGATGATGATCATATCAATCTTGGAACCACTTCCAACACACATCGTCACTTCCCTTTCAACTAGTCTCTGTTTATTTTGTAACTCCTGTTTTGAGTTACTAATGTTAGCAACCGAACAAGTATCAAATACTCAGGGGCTACTATAAACACTAGTAAGGCACACATCAATAACCTGTATATCAAATATACCCTTGTTCATTTTGCCATCCTTCTTATCCACCAAATATTTAGGCCATTTCCGCTTCCAGTGACCATTTCCTTTGCAGTGTAAGCACTCAGTTCCAGGCTTTGGTCCAGCTTTGGGTTTCTTCGCGGAAGTGACAACTTGTTTGCCATTCTACTTGAAGTTTCCCTCTCTTTCCCTTTGCCTTTTTCTTGAAACTAGTGGTCTTGTCAATCATCAACACTTGATGCTCTTTCTTGATTTCTACCTTCGACAATTTCAACATCACGAAGAGCTCGGGAATCGTTTTCGTCATCCTTTGCATACTATAGTTCATCAAAAAGTTCTAGTAACTTGGTGATGGTGACTAGAGAACTCTGTCAATCACTATATTATCTGGAAGATTAACTCCCACTTGATTCAAGCGATTGTAGTACCCAGACAATCTGAGCACATGCTCACTAGTTGAGCGATTCTCCTCCATCTTTTAGCTATAGAACTTGTTAGAGACTTCATATCTCTCAACTCGGGTATTTGCTGGAAATATTAACTTCAACTCCTGGAACATCTCATATGGTCCATGACGTTCAAAACGTCTTTGAAATCCCGATTCTAAGCCGTTAAGCATGGTGCACTAAACTCTCAAGTAGTAATCATATTGAGCTAGCCAAACCTTCATAACGTCTGCATCTACTCCTGCAATAGGTCCGTCACCTAGCGATGCATCAATTACATAATTCTTCTGTGCAGCAATGAGGACAATCCTCGGATCACGGATCCAATCCGCATCATTGCTACTAACATCTTTCAACACGGTTTTCTCTAGGAACATATCAAAATAAACATATGAAAGCAACAGTGCGAGCTATTGATCTACAACATAATTTGCAAAATACTAACAGGACTAAGTTCATGATAAATTTAAGTTCAATTAATCATATTACTTAAGAATCCCCACTTAGATAGACATCTCTCTAATCATCTAAGTGATCACGTGATCCAAATCAACTAAACCATAACCGATCATCACGTGAAATGGAGTAGTTTTCAATGGTGAACATCACTATGTTGATCATATCTACTATATGATTCACGCTCGACCTTTCTGTCTCGGTGTTCCGAGGCCATATCTGCATATGCTAGGCTCGTCAAGTTTAACCTGAGTATTCTGCGTGTGCAAAACTGGCTTGCACCCGTTGTAGATGGACGTAGAGCTTATCACACCCGATCATCATGTTGTGTCTGGGCACGACGAACTTTGGCAATGGTGCGTACTCAGGGAGAACACTTTTATCTTGAAATTTAGTGAGAGATCATCTTATAATGCTACCGTTAATCAAAGCAAGATAAGATGCATAAAAGATAAACATCACATGCAATCAATATAAGTGATATGATATGGCCATCATCATCGTGTGCTTGTGATCTCCATCTCCGAAGCACCGTCATGATCACCATCGTCACCGGCGCGACACCTTGATCTCCATCATAGCATTGTTGTCGTCTCGCCAACTATTGCTTCTACGACTATCGCTACCGCTTAGTGATAAAGTAAAGCAATTACAGGGCGATTGCATTTCATACAATAAAGAGACAACCATATGGCTCCTGCCAGTTGCCGATAACTTCAGTTACAAAACATGATCATCTCATACAATAAAATATAGCATCACGTCTTGACCATATCACATCACAACATGCCCTACAAAAACAAGTTAGACGTCCTCTACTTTGTTGTTGCAAGTTTTACGTGGCTGCTACGGGCTTAGCAAGAACCGTTCTTACCTACGCATCAAAACCACAATGATGGTTCGTCAAGTTAGTGTTGTTTTAACCTTCGCAAGGACCGGGCGTAGCCACACTCGGTTCAACTAAAGTTGGAGAAACAGACACCCGCTAGTCACCTGTGTGCAAAGCACGGCGGTAAAACCAGTCTCGCGTAAGCGTACGCGTAATGTCGGTCCGGGCCGCTTCATCCAACAATACCACTGAACCAAAGTATGACGACATGCTGGTAAGCAGTATGACTTGTATCGCCCACAACTCACTTGTGTTCTACTCATGCATATAACATCAACGCATAAAACCTAGGCTCGGATGCCACTGTTGGGGAACGTAGTAATTTCAAAAAAAATCCTACGCACACGCAAGATCATGGTGATGCATAGCAACGAGAGGGGAGAGTGTTGTCCACGTACCCTCGTAGACTGAAAGCGGAAGCGTTAGAACAACGTGGTTGATGTAGTCGTACGTCTTCACGGCCCGACCGATCAAGTGCCGAAACTACGGCACCTCCGAGTTCTAGCACACGTTCAGCTCGATGACGATTCCCGGACTCCGATCCAGTAGAATGTCGGGGAAGAGTTCCGTCAGCACGACGGCGTGGGGACGATCTTGATGTTCTACCGTCACAGGGCTTCGCCTAAGCACCGCTACAATATTATCGAGGACTTTGGTCGAGGGGGGCACCGCACACGGCTAAGAGATCAAGAGATCAATTGTTCTGTCTATGGGGTGCCCCCCTACCCCGTATATAAAGGAGTGGAGGAGAGGGGGCTGGCCAAGGGGGTGGCGCGCCCTAGGGGGGAGTCCAACCCCAACCGGGAGTAGGACTCCCCCCTTTCCTATTAGGAGTAGGAGAGGGAAGGAAGAGAGGGGAGGGAAGAAGGAAAGGGGGGCCGGCCCCCTTCCCAATTCGGATTGGGCTTGGGGGGGCACGCCCCCTCCTTTGCTCCTTCTCCCTCCTTTCCACTAAGGCCCAATAAGGCCCATATACCTACCGGGGGGTTCTGATAACCTCCCGGAGCTCCGGTATAGTCCCAATCTCACCCGGAACCTTTCCAGTGTCCAAATATAGTCGTCCAATATATCGATCTTTATGTCTCGACCATTTCCAGACTCCTCGTCATGTCCATGATCACATCTGGGACTCCAAACAACCTTCGGTACATCAATACTCATAAACTCATAATAAAACTGCCAACAAAACCTTAAGCGTGCGGACCCTACGGGTTCGAGAACTATGTAGACATGACCTAGAACTGTTTTCGGTCAATAACCAATAGCGGAACCTGGATGCTCATATTGGCTCCTACATATTCTATGAAGATCTTTATCGGTCAAACCGCATAACAACATACGTTGTTCCCTTTGTCATCGGTATGTTACTTGCCCGAGATTCGATCGTCGGTATCTCAATACCTAGTTCAATCTCGTTACTGGCTAGTCTCTTTACTCGTTATGTAATGCGTCATTCTGTAACTAACTCATTAGCTACACTGCTTGCAAGGCTTATTGTGATGTGCATTACCGAGAGGGCCCAGAGATACCTCTCCGACAATCGGTGTGACAAATCCTAATCTCGAAATACGTCAACTCAACAAGTACCTTTGGAGACACCTGTAGAGCACCTTTATAATCACCCAGTTACGTTGTGACGTTTGGTAGCACACAAAGTGTTCCTCCGGTAAACTGGAGTTACATAATCTCATAGTCATAGGAACATGTATAAGTCATGAAGAAAGCAATAACAACATATATACTTAAACGATCAAGTGCTAAGCTAACGGAATGGGTCAAGTCAATCACATCATTCTCCTAATGATGTGATACCGTTAATCAAATGACAACTCATGTCTATGGTTAGGAAACTTAACCATCTTTGATTTACGAGCTAGTCAAGTAGAGGCATACTAGTGACACTATGTTTGTCTATGTATTCACACATGTATTATGTTTCCGGGTAATACAATTCTAGCATGAATAATAAACATTTACCATGATATAAGGAAATAAATAATAACTTTATTATTGCCTCTAGGGCATATTTCCTTCAGTCTCCCACTTGCACTAGAGTCAATAATCTAGTTCACATCGCCATGTGATTTAACACGAATATTCATATCTGTATATGATTAACACCCTTAGTTCACATCGTCATGTGACCAACACCCAAAGGGTTTACTAGATTCAATAATCTAGTTCACATCGCTATGTGATTAACACCCAAAGAGTACTAAGGTGTGATCATGTTTTGCTCGTGAGAGAAGTTTAGTCAACGGGTCTGACACATTCAGAGCCGTATGTATTTTGCAAAATATTATATGTCTACAATGCTCTGTACGGAGCTACTCTAGCTAATTGCTCCCACTTTCAATATGTATCCAGATTGAGACTTAGAGTCATCTGGATCAGTGTCAAAACTTGCATCGACGTAACCCTTTACGACGAACCTCTTGTCACCTCCATAATTGAGAAACATATCCTTATTCCACTAAGGATAATTTTGACCAATGCCCAGTGATCTACTCTTAGATCACTATTGTACTCCCTTGCCAAACCAGGGCAGAGTATACAATAGGTCTGGTCCATAGCATGGCATACTTTTATAGAACCTATGACTGAGGCATAGGGAATGACTTTCATTCTCTTTCTATTTTCTGTCGTGGTCGGGATTTGAGTCTTACTCAATTTCACACCTTTGTAGCACAGGCAAGAACTCTTTCTTTGACTGTTCCATTTTGAACTACTTCAAAATCTTATCAAGGTATGTACTCATTGAAAATCTTATAAAGCATCTTGATTTATCTCAATAGATCTTTAAGCTCAATATGTAAGTAGCTTTACTGAGGTCTTTCTTTTAAAGAACTCCTTTCAAACACTTCTTTATGCTTTCCAGAAAAATTCTACATCATTTCTGATCAACAATATGTCACTCACATATACTTATCAGAAAGGCTGTAGTGCTCTCACTCACTTTATTGTAAATACAGGCTTCACTGTAAGTCTATATAAAACTATATGCTTTGATCAACTTATCAAAGCGTATATTCCAACTCTGGGATGCTTGCACCAGTCCATAGATGGATCGCTGGAGCTTGCACATTTTGTTAGCACCTTTAGGATTGACAAAACCTTCTGGTTGCATCATATACAACTCTTCTTTAAGAAAACCATTAAGGAATGCAGTTTTGACATCCATTAGCCAGATTTCATAAAATGTGGCAATTGCTAACATGATTCGGATAGACTTAAGCATCGCTACAGTTGAGAAATCTCATTGTAGTCAACACCTTGAACTTGTCGAAAACCTTTTTGCGACAAGCGAGCTTTGTAGATAGTAACACTACTATCAACGTCTGTCTTCCTCTTGAAGATCCATTTATTTTCTACGGCTTGCCAATTATCGGGCAACTCCACCAAAGTCCACACTTTGTTCTCATACATGGATCCCATCTCAGATTTCATGGCCTCAAGCCATTTCGCGGAATCTGGGCTCATCATCGCTTCCTCATAGTTCGTAGGTTCATCATGGTCTAGTAACATGACTTCCAGAACAAGATTACCATACCACTCTGGTGCGGACCATACTCTGGAAGACCTACGAGGTTCTGTAGTAACTTGATCTAAAGTTTCATGATCATCATCATTAGCTTCCTCACTAATTGGTGTAGGAATCACTGGAACTAATTTCTGTGATGAACTACTTTCCAATTCAAGAGAAGGTACAATTACCTTATCAAGCTCTACTTTCCTCCCACTCACTTCTTCGAGAGAAACTCCTTCTCTAGAAAGGATCCATCTTAGCAACGAATATCTTGCTTTCGGATCTGCAATAGAAGGCGTACCCAATAGTTTCCTTTGGGTATTCTATGAAGACGCACTTCTCCGATTTGGGTTCGAGCTTATCAGGTTGAAACTTTTTCACATAAGCATCGCAGTCCCAAATTTTAAGAAACGACAACTTTGGTTTCTTGCCAAACCACAGTTCATAAGGCGTCGTCTCAACAGATTTAGATGGTGCCCTATTTAAAGTGAATGCAACTATCTCTAATGCATAACCCCAAAACGATAGTGGTAAATCGGTAAGATACATCATAGATCGCACCATATCCAATAAAGTGTGGTTACGACGTTCGGACACACCATTACGCTGTGGTGTTCCATGTGGCGTGAATTGTGAAACTATTCCACATTGTTTAAAATGAAGGCCAAACTCGTAACTCAAATATTCTTCTCTATGATCAGATTGTAGAAACTTTATTTTCTTGTTACGATGATTCTCCACTTCACTCTGAAATTCTTTGAAGTTTTCAAATGTTTCAGACTTGTGCTTCATTAAGTAGATATACCCATATCTGCTCAAATCATCTGTGAAGGTCAGAAAATAACGATACACGCCGCGAGCCTTAACACTCATCGGATCGCCTACATCGGTATGTATTATTTCCAATAAGTCAGTAGCTCGTTCCATTGTTCCGGGGAACGGAGTTTTAGTCATCTTGCCCAAAAGGCACGGTTCGCAAGCATCAAATGATTCATAACCAAGTGATTCTGAAAATCCATCTTTATGGAGTTTCTTCATGCGCTTGACACCGATATGACCCAAACGGCAGTGCCACAAATAAGTTGCACTATCATTATTAACTTTGCATCTTTTGGCATCAATATTATGAATATGTGTATCACTACGATCGAGATCTAACAAACTATTTTCATTGGGTGTATGACCATTTGAAGGTTTTATTCATGTAAATAGAACAACAATTATTCTCTGACTTTAAATGAATAACCGTATTGCAATAAACATGATCAAATCATATTCATGCTCAACGCAAACGCCAAATAACATTTATTTAGGTTTAACACTAATCTCGAAAGTATAGGGAGTGTGCGATGATGATCATATCAATCTTGGAACCACTTCCAACACACATCGTCACTTCCCTTTCAACTAGTCTCTGTTTATTTTGTAACTCCTGTTTCGAGTTACTAATGTTAGCAACTGAACAAGTATCAAATACTCAGGGGCTACTATAAACACTAGTAAGGCACACATCAATAACCTGTATATCAAATATACCCTTGTTCATTTTTCCATCCTTCTTATCCACCAAATATTCAGGCCATTTCCGCTTCCAGTGACCATTTCCTTTGCAGTGTAAGCACTCAGTTCCAGGCTTTGGTCCAGCTTTGGGTTTCTTCGCGGAAGTGACAACTTGTTTGCCATTCTACTTGAAGTTTCCCTCTCTTTCCCTTTGCCTTTTTCTTGAAACTAGTGGTCTTGTCAATCATCAACACTTGATGCTCTTTCTTGATTTCTACCTTCGACAATTTCAACATCACGAAGAGCTCGGGAATCGTTTTCGTCATCCTTTGCATACTATAGTTCATCAAAAAGTTCTAGTAACTTGGTGATGGTGACTAGAGAACTCTGTCAATCACTATCTTATCTGGAAGATTAACTCCCACTTGATTCAAGCGATTGTAGTACCCAGACAATCTGAGCACATGCTCACTAGTTGAGCGATTCTCCTCCATCTTTTAGCTATAGAACTTGTTAGAGACTTCATATCTCTCAACTCGGGTATTTGCTGGAAATATTAACTTCAACTCCTGGAACATCTCATATGGTCCATGACGTTCAAAACGTCTTTGAAATCCCGATTCTAAGCCGTTAAGCATGGTGCACTAAACTCTCAAGTAGTAATCATATTGAGCTAGCCAAACCTTCATAACGTCTGCATCTACTCCTGCAATAGGTCCGTCACCTAGCGATGCATCAAGGACATAATTCTTCTGTGCAGCAATGAGGACAATCCTCGGATCACGGATCCAATCCGCATCATTGCTACTAACATCTTTCAACACGGTTTTCTCTAGGAACATATCAAAATAAACATATGAAAGCAATAGTGCGAGCTATTGATCTACAACATAATTTGCAAAATACTAACAGGACTAAGTTCATGATAAATTTAAGTTCAATTAATCATATTACTTAAGAATCCCCACTTAGATAGACATCTCTCTAATCATCTAAGTGATCACGTGATCCAAATCAACTAAACCATAACCGATCATCACGTGAAATGGAGTAGTTTCCAATGGTGAACATCACTATGTTGATCATATCTACTATATGATTCACGCTCGACCTTTCGGTCTCGGTGTTCCGAGGCCATATCTGCATATGCTAGGCTCGTCAAGTTTAACCTGAGTATTCTGCGTGTGCAAAACTGGCTTGCACCCGTTGTAGATGGACGTAGAGCTTATCACACCCGATCATCATGTTGTGTCTGGGCACGACGAACTTTGGCAATGGTGCGTACTCAGGGAGAACACTTTTATCTTGAAATTTAGTGAGAGATCGTCTTATAATTCTACCGTTAATCAAAGCAAGATAAGATGCATAAAAGATAAACATCACATGCAATCAATATAAGTGATATGATATGGCCATCATCATCTTGTGCTTGTGATCTCCATCTCCGAAGCACTGTCATGATCACCATCGTCACCGGCGCGACACCTTGATCTCCATCGTAGCATTGTTGTCGTCTCGCCAACTATTGCTTCTACGACTATCGCTACCGCTTAGTGATAAAGTAAAGCAATTACAGGGCGATTGCATTTCATACAATAAAGAGACAACCATATGGCTCCTGCCAGTTGCCGATAACTTCAGTTACAAAACATGATCATCTCATACAATAAAATATAGCATCACGTCTTGACCATATCACATCACAACATGCCCTACAAAAACAAGTTAGACGTCCTCTACTTTGTTGTTGCAAGTTTTACGTGGCTGCTACGGGCTTAGCAAGAACCGTTCTTACCTACGCATCAAAACCACAACGATAGTTCGTCAAGTTAGTGTTGTTTTAACCTTCGCAAGGACCGGGCGTAGCCACACTCGGTTCAACTAAAGTTGGAGAAACAGACACCCGCTAGTCACCTGTGTGCAAAGCACGGCGGTAAAACCAGTCTCGCGTAAGCGTACGCGTAATGTCGGTCCGGGCCGCTTCATCCAACAATACCGCTGAACCAAAGTATGACATGCTGGTAAGCAGTATGACTTGTATCGCCCACAACTCACTTGTGTTCTACTCGTGCATATAACATCAACGCATAAAACCTAGGCTCGGATGCCACTGTTGGGGAACGTTGTAATTTCAAAATTTTCCTACACACACGCAAGATCATGGTGATGCATAGCAACGAGAGGGGAGAGTGTTGTCCACGTACCCTCGTAGACCAAAAGCGGAAGCGTTAGAACAACGCGGTTGATGTAGTTGTACGTCTTCACGGCCCGACCGATCAAGCACCGAAACTACGGCACCTCCGAGTTCTAGCACACGTTCAGCTCGATGACAATCCCCGGACTCCGATCCAGCAGAATGTCGGGGAAGAGTTCCGTCAGCACGACGGCATGGTGACGATCTTGATGTTCTACCGTCGCAGGGCTTCGCCTAAGCACTGCTACAATATTATCGAGGACTTTGGTGGAGGGGGGCACCGCACACGGCTAAGAGATCAAGAGATCAATTGTTGTGTCTATGGGGTGCCCCCCTCCCCCGTATATAAAGGAGTGGAGGAGAGGGGGCCGACCAAGGGGGTGGCGCGCCCTAGGGGGGGGAGTCCAAACCCAACCGGGAGTAGGACCCCCCCCCTTTCCTATTAGGAGTAGGAGAGGGAAGGAAGAGAGGGGAGGGAAGAAGGAAAGGGGGGCCGGCCCCCTTCCCAATTCGGATTGGGCTTGGGGGGCGCGCCCCCTCCTTTGCTCCTTCTCCCTCCTTTCCACTAAGGCCCAATAAGGCCCATATACCTACCGGGGGGTTCCGATAACCTTCCGGAGCTCCGGTATAGTCCCAATCTCACCCGGAACCTTTCCGGTGTCCAAATATAGTCGTCCAATATATCAATCTTTATGTCTCGACCATTTCGAGACTCCTCGTCATGTCCGTGATCACATCCGGGACTCCGAACAACCTTGGGTGCATCAAAACACATAAACTCATAATAAAACTGTCAACGAAACCTTAAGCGTGCGGACCCTACGGGTTCGAGAACTTTGTAGACATGACTTAGAACTGTTTTCGGTCAATAACCAATAGCATAACCTGGATGCTCATATTGGCTCCTACATATTCTACGAAGATCTTTATTGGTCAAACCGCATAACAACATACGTTGTTCCCTTTGTCATCGGTATGTTACTTGCCCGAGATTCGATCGTCAGTATCTCAATACCTAGTTCAATCTCATTACTGGCAAGTCTCTTTACTTGTTATGTAATGCATCATTCTGTAACTAACTCATTAGCTCCATTGCTTGCAAGGCTTATTGTGATGTGCATTACCGAGAGGGCTCAGAGATACCTCTCCGACAATCGGAGTGACAAATCCTAATCTCAAAATACGTCAACTCAACAAGTACCTTTGGAGACACTTGTAGAGCACCTTTATAATTACCCAGTTATGTTGTGACATTTGGTAGCACACAAAGTGTTCCTCCGGTAAACGGGAGTTACATAATCTCATAGTCATAGGAACATGTATAAGTCATGAAGAAAGCAATAGCAACATACTTAAACGATCAAGTGCTAAGCTAACGGAATGGGTCAAGTCAATCACATCATTCTCCTAATGATGTGATCTCGTTAATCAAATGACAACTCATATCTATGGTTAGGAACTTAACCATCTTTGATTTACGAGTTAGTCAAGTAGAGGCATACTAGTGACAGTATGTTTGTCTAAGTATTCACACATGTATTATGTTTCCGGGTAATACAATTCTAGCATGAATAATAAACATTTATCATGATATAAGGAAATAAATAATAATTTTATTATTGCCTCTAGGGCATATTTCCTTCAGCGACGGGGTCACGTTATCGTGAGTCTCTGCTCGTCTCCGCAAGCCCCTCAATGCACTAACAGGTTTGGGTAGTTGTTCTGAGTTGGCCTTTGGCCTTTATGCACTAACCACCACACGGGAATAGTTATGGTCCTCGACGTCGTGGTATCAGCCGAAGCTTTGTCAGACGTCCAGTTCAGCATTGCGGCACGGTCGGATCGAGCCGACCATCCGAGGCGGTGCTGGTATCCACCATGCTCGCAACAATAGGCGATGGGCCCAAGACCCCGGAGTGCTTAGGATGTAGACCCGCGGGGGACCTCTCTGCTGAGCTTAGGTAGGGATGCGACGTGTTGATCTTCCAAGGACATGCATTGACTCAGAAAAGGGTGTTCGGCCAAAGTAATCAAGCGTGTTGTGTAACGTGGTGCACCCCTGCAGGGAAGTTATCTATTCGAATATCGTGTCCACGGTAATGGACTTTCAGACTTGTGTCCTGGTCTGTTACAACTAGAACTGGTTACTTGAGACATGTGATGGATATGTTGGCTCCGGGATTGCTTTCTCGCAGGGAGTCGAGGAAGGATCTCTGGGCATTAATATTATAACATGCTTGTTAATTAAACTGCTATTTTGTACTCTTCTAAATGCTGCAAGATGCTTGGAGCTGCTTGAAGATGCTAGTCTTCGATAGGCTAGACTTTCCCCTTCTATTCTGGCATTCTGCAGTATAGTCCACACATACAACCCTTCCATTTAATACCAATGCATACTTAGTATAGATCTGATACTTGCGAGTACTTTGGATGAGTACTCATGGTTGCTTTGCTACCCCTTCTCCCCCTTCTTTCTTCTTTCTGGTTGTTGCAACCAGATGGTGGATCCGATGAGTCAGAAGCCACCGCTGATGGATACTACTACCCCGATGGAGCCTACTACTACGTGGAGATCGCCGTCGACCAGGAGTGGTTAGGAGGTCCCAGGCAGGAGGCCTTGCCTCTTCGAGCGTTGATGTTTGTGCTAGTCTTCTTAAGGCACCCTTGTTTAACTTATGTATGTACTCAGATATTGTTATTTCCGCCGACTCTTGTGTATCGAGCTATGTATTCGAGCCCTCGAGGCCCCTGGCTTGTAATATGAAGCTTGTATTATTTTGATTTGTGTCTAGGGTTGTCTTGTGATATCTTCCCGTAAGTCACTGATCTTGATCATACACATTTACATGTATGATTAGTATACAATTAAATCGGGGGTGTCACAATAATAGACAACCAAGAAAGCACAAAGCTTTGAGACCCTTAAAATTTGGAACGGCATGCATGTTTGTTGTTTAGTACCCACTTCGGGTACATGTTGTCCCAGACATATATGAAACTATGGTTCTAAGAAATTATACAGACAAAGTGGCTTAGCCTTAGAAAATAGTACTACTTCTGTCCAGATGCAATTATTATACAAAAAAGTGGCTTAGCATTAGAAATAGTACTATTTTATTCCGGACGCAATTTCCCTGATTCTAGGTCTGTTTGATTGACTAGCACATATGACCGTATGTTGCAACAGGAGAGAAAAATATCGGTTATATGCAAGCACAACTTCCTGTAGCGAATTCAACACGATAAAAATGCTAGTTGTCCCGTCCACCAAAGCGACAAACAGTGAAACATGCGGATGAATTTGCACGCCAAAGTCTAGAAAAAATGCATATCTGCCTCACATTATTCACATATGCTCATGCATTGCATGAAAGAAAAAATTGTCGGTTATGTGAAAGTGAATTTGTTGCGGAAAAATTGCATGTTGGCTGATCCACTTTGATTGCAGGTAGGCAAGTCGAGCACGAATATCATCAGTTTCGGCCTATATATACACCTTTTTTCCAGCCCACAAATTTTCCCTGCAATCTTCCCTTCTACACCAGTCCACACAATAATTCCTTTAATTATGCACCTTTTCTCTAGCCCACAAATATTTATTAAATTAATTTAAACCCATAATCCTTCCTCTTTAATTATGCTCTTTTGTTTCTAGCCCTGCTATCTTCTCTTCTACTTGGTCCAAGCTTGGAGAACCCCTCAGTCCAAGCTTGGAGATGTCTACTCCGAGAGGATCTCAAGAAGATTACATTGAGAACCAAAGAGAAACACAGAGAAGCTTTCAGAGGATGGATAACAGATAACCTAGCTTAATTCATTATGGATTTTCCTCGAACTGGTGTTGGTTAGATGGCCCGGATGTATTTTCTTCATGTACATAAGTTTGCTTAAATTTGAATGAAAATTACCGTAGAACGATTGTTCTACGGTCTTTGGTTAAAAAAAAAATCTTCTCTTCTACTCCATCCCACACAATACTTTCATTAGTTATGCACCTTTTCTCTAGACCACAAATATTTATTGAATCAATTTATTCCAGCCCATAATCTTTCCTCGTCAAATATGCACTTTTTTTCCACCTCACCCAAATCCTCCCCCACCTTTTATAGCCGTGTCATGGGCTGCAAAGCATCTCCCGCCTTTTTATTTAAGAGATCCAGCCTCTCCTACCTTTTTCTTTGAGGGATCCCGTTTAGTTAGCTCACGTCAGACAACGATGCCGAACATATATAAATTGGTGAGAATCGGTTTTGTGTAGCAAGGTGGGACTATTCAATACTCCCTCCTTTCCTTTATATAAGGTGTATTTGTTTTTTGACAAAAATTCACAATGTAAAGTGCATTTCTTCTAAATTCACATAATTCCCTTTTTATCCCTCCAGAAAGAGGAAAGTGTCTCTTTCTTGATTTTCTGTATCTCTTCTTGTATCAAAAGAAGGAAACTATCTCTCTCTTGATTGCATGTCTCTATTACTTTTCTCTACACACCGATTTAATTGCCACTAACCAACAAATTTGCCAGGGGTAATTTTGTCCTAACGCGTTTATAATTACGCGCCTTGGTCACCGTGCAAAGTTTTTGTCCGTTGACGATGTTTTGTGCGTTGTGATTCAGCTGCAGGCCCATTACAGCCGTCTGCCCTATGCAGTTCCTTAAAGGGAAATCCTATTTGGCGCTGCAGGCGCCGGTTAACGTGCATTTCGTTAACGGGCGCCTGCAGCGCACATCACCTACCGCGAGCTGGGCCGGCCCATTTACTTGTTTTCTCATTTTGATAAATCACAAAAAAGAGCGGTCTAGGTAGGATTCAAACCAGTGATCTCCTGGTTTCGAGAACGCCACGATAACCACCAACCCACCTCCTTCAGATCTGACTGATTACCTTCTTTTGAGAGTATTTACTTACTATTTTTTCGAACGATTTTGTTTGATTTTTTCTTTTTTACTTTCTTTTTATTCTTACACTTCTTGATAATTATTAAATGCGCGAACTTTTGTCATTCTCGCTATTTTGTTTTGGTAAAATCGATGAACTATTTTTCAGTTCGTGAACCTTTTTTTAATTCGATGAAGAATTGTTTTCGAAATCAATGAACTTTCTTTCAGAAGTTGTGAACTTTTTTTCAAAACTCGTGAACTTTCATGAAAATGGGTGAACTTTTTTTCAAAACCGATGAACTTTTTTCAAATGTATGAACTCTTTGTGAAAATCGATGAACTTTTTCAATTTTCTTGAACTATTTTGTATTTGATGAACTTTTCCAAAATTTTCATGAACTTTTTTCAAACTCACGAACTTTTTTAAGTTTGCTAACTTTTCTGGAATTAGTGAACTTTTTCAAATTTATGATTTTTTTTCTCGAAATAGTGAACTTTTTTCAATTCTCGTTAGCTTTCTTGAATAAGTGAACCTTTTCTTTTTGAAACAAATTTGTGAACCTTTTTAAAATCTGTGAACATGTAAATTTTTGAACAGCGCGGCTGCAATTGTCCTTAAACCCTTCGCGGTAATATTAGCCAGTCTTATGATGCGGGTGTAGTGGTAAGCCAACTGCGTACTGGAAGGCAACGATGCATGTTCGAATCCTCGACGCGACAAGTTTTTGAGGTAATTTTTCGCTGTTGTTGCTTGTTCGTGGGCCGGCCCACTAAGGTGGCGCAGCGAGCGCTAGTTTGGTTCAGCGGCGCTGAACGCGCTGAATAGGAGGTCCCTTCCTTAAACACGTATAAATATAATGCAACTTTTCTATTCAAAAGCGTATCATTGCCTAGTTGGTTAGGAGAGATAGCACGGTGTGTGAGATTTAGAGATCGACTACTCCCACATGCAGGTATATTTTTTCATTGAATTATTACTATATGCACCATGGGCCGGCCAAGCCCAAGTTAGCGTAGCGATGCCCACAAATGCATTGCACTGAAACTGTTTTTGCACGTGCGAAATGTTCGCTCACAATAAAATAAAATACATATATGAAACGTTAAATGTTTAACTATGGGTTGATTCTCGTAAAGGCCTAGGGTTTTTCTGCAAAATAGCATGACAAATAAAAAATATCTATTCCCTTTATTACTAGGTATAGATGTATGGTTATTTTAAAAAAAAAAGGTATAGATGTATGATTCACGTCGTGCCTACTACAAGTCGACATTATTTAAATAAGTTTAGTTGGATCATAGAAAAAAGAAAAAATATATTTTCGAGATATTTGAGTAGATTTAAATCTTTATGTGAAGCACATTGTAGAAAAATACTTTAAATAATTTATATTTTTGTTGCAAATTAAAAAAAAATTATATAGAGTTCAATTCTTAAAAAATAACATCGGCGAAATGTTCGCTCACAATAAAATAAAATACATATATGAAACGTTAAATGTTTAACTATGGGTTGATTCTCGTAAAGGCCTAGGGTTTTTCTGCAAAATAGCATGACAAACCAAAAATATCTATTCCCTTTATTACTAGGTATAGATGTATGGTTATTTTCAAAAAAAAAAAGTATAGATGTATGATTCACGTCGTGCCTACTACAAGTCGACATTATTTAAATAAGTTTAGTTGGATCATAGAAAAAGAAAAAAAATATTTTCGAGATATTTGAGTAGATTTAAATCTTTATGTGAAGCACATTGTAGAAAAATACTTTAAATAATTTATATTTTTGTTGCAAATTAAAAAAAATTATATAGAGTTCAATTATGAAAAAATAACATCGGCTTATCTATATACCCACTAATAAAGTAATTAGTGCTTCTACCCGTCCGTCCATAAATAACTCACTATGTCACCCACAAGTGAAGAAAATGATTCAATTTTTTTCCCAAGTCGCCATCTGGTTCGGTTCTTTTACCGTGGTACGCTCATATATCACAAGCACATAAGCACCACAATAGCTAAAGCCTGAGTCTTCCACACTGGAGACTCGGGTTCGATTATACACTTTTTCTTTTTGAATGGAAATGTGTCACCGCACACGTTCATGGGCCTGCCCATGTGCGGGGCGTGACGGCCCCTTTTTTCATTTCTTTTTTTGCTTTTTCTTTTATCCTCTTTCTTTTAGTTTTTTCTTATTTAAATTAATTTGATGTTTTATAAAATTCCAAATTTCAGAAAATTGTGATTTTTTAAAAATAATCGATAAATCTTAAAATGTTCATGAATTCAAAAAAAGTTCAAGAAATCATAAAAGGTTCATGATTTTATAAAATTGTCCAGATACTATAAAAAATAAATTTTGAAAAAAAGTTCATTGTTTATAAAAAAATAGTGTATTCAAAACATATTCAGGAATTGTTAAAAAATCCATAAAATATTCATAAAAATTCAAACAGATTCGTAAATAACAAACAAAACAAACCATCGCTTACATAGAGGTTTTATTAGGGAATCTTTAGAGTTTGTTTTATGATTTTATTTAATCCATCACGTGTCGTGTAAATAAAAGGTTTTTGTGTTCTGTACAACGCTGAGCCCCAAAAAAAATTGACACAACTTCCTATGGGTTAGTTTTTGCAAGGTATATGAAAATGACAAAATGTCTAATTTGCCTTCATACACAACTATGTTTATTTTGGTACCACCATTTTACTGATCATGAAAAACACCATGACGCTAGATCAATGCGAGACACATCATTCATTAGTCTAGCTCATGAAGGGTCCATCAATGCAGTTTGCTCAGCCAAAAAATGTTTTGTTGTGGTGCCATAGGAAATCAAGTCATGATGAGACCATCACATTTTCAATTTTTAAAATGACTTTTTAAAAGTCCCTATCTCATCATGATATGATTCAGATGTAGTTTATGAAATGACCTTTTAAAATACCTTATCTCATCTTGGCATATGTTGTAGACTTTTTTTATCTCTACCACATATGTATAATCTGATTGTTTTCCCCTGCTACAATGCACATGCATATTTGCTAGTAAAAAAATACATAAGATCTTGACATAAACATCAAGAATATAATAAATTTATTACCAAAAAAAGGTCTTGACTCTGCATGAAAATGTGATTATGTGCTACAAGCAATGACTATACTAGAAATAAACAAAAAAAGCAAGTTAGGCCAGTAATAATAAATAAAAAAGGAGGGAGCACAACATATTAAGATATTATCGGTCAAAGCGAAGACCTGATCTGAGGTAGTAAGAATTCCAGTGAAATAGTACGCTTTGATTAAAACTAGTAGAAGGTTGAGCATGTTTCGTTGCGCCGTTGGTGCTGTGGTGTAACATGTTGGTGTTCTTTTTATCTAGACTAGATGGTGAGTGGAAGTGCAGGACCGATGTGTTTCTAGACTGGTCGTTGTCAATTATTTTAAGAAATCGTTGATCCGGCCAAAATCGTGAATTAAGAGAATCGTTGAGGCAAATCCAGCATTAAACCCCTGATTGAGTGAAACGGCTTCGAAATTAAGAGATCCCAAAATAAGTGCCTCGACTATGTATACTAGCTCTAATGCAAATTTATACTAAGCTCAAGACACTTATTTTAAGACGGAGGAAGTAGATGATAGATCCTCCTTGCGCGGAATATGTCGAACAGCACTAAAAAAAACCGTAATATATCACACACAAAGGGAAAAGGAAAGTTAGCCCCAATAATCTAACAAAAAGACAAAGGAAAAGAAAGTTAGACGCGCGTGGCGCTCGGCGCGGGGCGCCCGTCACGGCCCCTTGGGGCGCGTGCACCGGCCGCCACCCTCGGGGCGCGTGCGCGCCACATGACCCGAACAACCGTCACATGATGCAACCCAACCCAAACCAAACCGCCGTGGCTTTCCTCCCCCTCCCCGCAAAAAAGTCCCCCGCCCTCGCATCCCAGCCGTCCATCCGTCCCGTGCACCTCGGGCAGATAAATACCTCGAGCCAACCAAACCCAGAGTCCCACCCGAACCCAAGCCCCCTCTCCCCTCCTCTCCGGCGGCCGTCGCTTTCCCCTCGGACTCCTCCTCTCCGCTCGCCCGCCCGCCAGCCAGACGCTGCCGGTTCTCCACGTCTCGCCCCCTCCTCCCTCCGGCCTCCGCCTACGACGCGCTCCAGGTGAGTTCTTGGTCCTTATCCTCCTCGCGCCTCCTCCTCCTTCTTGGTTTCGTCTCTGGTGCCTCTGCTTAGCGGGTTCTTTGGAGGAAGCAAGATTGCCCCCTTCTCCGTGCTCCCTTCTCCGCCGTCGTGGCCGTGCTTGCCGCGCCGCCGTCGTGGGATTGGGCCGCTCCGCCGTAGGTGTGGCGGGCTAGGCTCTAGGGGTTTAAATCTGTCTGTGCGGGGGAAAGTTCGCTGCGAGAGTTCTTGCGGTGGTGGTCGACAGTTAGATGGACGGGATCTCCGAGCGAGGGCTTCATGGTTTCTGAAGGTCTTTGCTAAGATGCGTATCAGTCGATGAAAATTCTCAGTCTTTCTGGGAAAAAGACGGTTCAATTTTACGATTCTGTAGCATGTCGACATGGATAGTGGCAAGCCCAGATATTTTTATCAAGAAGAGAAGTCTGGGATTGTTATGCTGGGTCACTGAAGCAGAAATAATTGTAGTTATGCAGACTAACTGGGGCAGAACTAATTGTAGTTATGCAGAATAATTTAAGCAGAATAACTGAGGCAGAATTAATTATTATGCTATGATATGCAGAATAACTGAAGCATAATTACTGAATCAGGACTTAACTGTGTACAACATGCTCAAAGAATTTCAATACTTGTTTTTTCTAGTGGCGTGTAAAATGAGTGGGGAGATCTTTGATGGGCTCTCGCTATTCAATGCAAGCATGAAACTGTGCAAAGATACTTTATCTTTATTTAAGATTGATGTACTCCTACTCATGATTGGGGAATACTTCAATCAATGTGCAGGTCCTTGTTGAGTGAAGCATCCTCCTTCCTTTTTCTGACATGGGTATGGAGCATTTGATGAGTGTCGTGAATCCTTCATCAGGTTAGCCAAACGTTTCCCTCTGCCGATACAGTTTCTATGCATAGCAGACTGTGACTGACTATTTGTACATAGGTTACATCTCACAAAGAGGTTTCGAACGTCGTGGTGATGGAACGATGGAGGAAATGAAAGAGCGACAGAAACAGAGGACAGAAAAAATGATGGAAGACTACCAAAACACAGAAAGCAGAGATGGAGCGATCAGATGTCCAATTCCATGCAAAAGCAGCAGGTATTTTCTCAACTCTCTGGTCAACTAGAATTTACTACGGTTCACAGTCTGCATCTTGTATGTACTAGTCAGTAGTTATATAAACCCACCATGGTCTTTAAATACATGTTTCTAAGAAATTACCAAATGTAGCTATTTTCTAGAGTTGTCCCAATCAGGATTTTCTCATTTGTATTTTAAATGGATAAACACTATGCAATGATTTTACAGCTAGTACACTCTGCTCTGATATGAATTTTTCATAATTAATTGGGCTTTAAAACATCTACAAAGTTGATCAGATTTTCTTTTGAGTTCTGACATTTTGATCTTTATTAAGACTCATGATTTTTCTTCTTCTTTGTTCAGACCGTACAGGGAGTATGATTTTAAAAGTGCACAAGATCTCTCTGATTTTATGGTGAGCAAGGTTAGTCTCTGTCTCTCTCTCTCTCTCTCTCTCTCTGATGTTCGAGAAATGTGCTTGCACTTTCCAGTCATAGGCTATTTCATATTTTTTCTTTTGAGCTGTGTTGGAGTAAATTGTTAGCACAGCTAAACAAACAGTCTGACGTTTACTTGTCATTTAACCAAGTCCCTCTTAATAATAGTTGGTTTGACAATCTGCAGGCTTCTCCTCCATACTTCATGGGATCTCCACCAGTTCGTGCAAGCAATCCCCTTGTCAATGACAGGCAGTTCCGTGCTTGGAAAGTACAAAGCGTTGATGAGTCGCTCGGCATTCCTATACCAACCAGGGGCTACTGCGTTGGCTACAACAAAAGGGCAGGGTCTACTACAGAGGACTGAAGCTACATTTATCAGTTTCATGACCTCGCTGTGAAGTGTAGTTGTAACAAGGGAAAATTGTACATAGGAAGTCATCACCTTCGGAAGCTTCCCGTTTTCGAGGCTTTTTGTGGCATGTCATCGGTAGTTATGTGTATATATCTTTTCGTTCAGTTTTGCGGGCAGCGAGGCTAGTTTTGGCAAATAAATTTGTCAAACTCTGTTGTTGAGAATTGAGGCTTTTGTTCAGGTTTAATGGAAATGACAGCATTTCTTTAGCTTCTAATTGCCGTGTTAATCTGTGCTGGATGTGTTACTCGCTGTTATGAGCTGATTTTTTGTCACGGTTATTGCTGGAACCCATTGACTGTTGGTCGGTACAGCAAGATCAGGATCATGTTTTGTATTTCTGAGCTCACCTTGTCACTGATACATACATTTCACAGAAGCTTTCTGAAGCTTCACATCTCGTTTGCTTTTCAACCGATTGCTGTAACATTTGCTCTATATCCCACTGACTCTTGATTGATGGTATATATTATCAACACATACTGTCATTTTTGTCTTCTGTAAATGTTCTTTGGCCTTGTCTGCCTGTTGAATTGCTGATCTTTTCTCTGATGCCCACCATCAAACTTCAGTGGGACGACCTGCTTGATGTATGAAGCGCCTGGGAAGTTTCTCCTTTCCTTTGCTAGCGACCGGAGCTCCGGTAGCCAGTACGCGACATATTTGCCGTCAGGATCGTACGTCTTGGCCTACAGAGGAATGTTCACTCGTGATCAGACTAAGGTATGAGTAGTAAAAAACCACCGTGCTCTGATATTAAGATCTTAGGGTTAGGAGGCAATACATTGATGCTCAAAACCTACACTTTCATGGTTGTTCTTAGGTCACCATGCTCATTTGCCAATACGCTAGCTATGGTGGTTTTGGGTAGTATGATTGACTGGAGTTCAGTCTGTTAAAAACAAGTATTCAGATGTTGGTGGTATTTAGTCTTGATGCTTACTTGCTTGGGTATGCTAAAGTATCGGTCTTCTCGTGGATCATTGCCAACTCCTGTCAAGGGTCCAGCTGCAGTTCAGTCAGTTCAAGTATCTCAGCAATTTATGTGTACATGAGCTCCTAATTTTGCATTATGTGCTTGAACCATGCTATGCTATCTAGTTTGAAGTATCAAAGATGGTAATGGGGCACAAGGAAACACTGACCTGCTCCATATGTCCAATTGCCATAATTAGAAGCCGGGTCATAATCCAGAAGGCATGTTTCAAACCATTCAGCTCCCATTCGCCAGTCGATACCCATGTCCCGGACCAAAAAAGAGCAGACAATCTGCATAGAAGATCATTGAACGATTGGCATATGCGAAAAGATGGCCTGCATTTAACCCAAATGTGCAGTCATGCTGATGATCAGCGGTATGTCGAAAGTTACCTGACGGCCACGGTTGGACATGAAACCAGTAGCTAAGAGCTCCTTCATGTTGGCATCAATAAGAGGGTACCTGAATTTCACCATAACCAAATTCAGAACTCAGAAGGTATGGCGAGGAGCAAAAAGACGGAACAACTTGGAGTATGCCGATGCCGTACCCGGTCCGACCATCTTTCCAAGATTCGAACAACGCCTCATCTTGGCTCCACTTGGACGCCACTTTTCTCGGCCCCCCTACAACATTCACAAAAGGATTATGCTCTCTTGCTGGCCGTGACCTTTTTTCCAGATAAAACATCTGCGCATTATTTTCGTAATAAACTGGAGAAGCAAGAAATCAGAATGATACATTTCCTCACGATGAGGGGAGAGACAATTGTATCCTTACCCAAGTGGAAAATGGAGTTCCCATATTTTGCTGAAAGGAATCTGAAGTAGTCCCTCCATATCAGCTCAAACAAAACCCTGAAACCATTGCCATGTCAGCCAGTAAAGGCAGACCAGACAGTATGAATCTGAGCATTCCTTACAAAAACTTCAACATGAAATTTAGGCCAGATATGCACACTGACTAACCAGTATGTGGAATCATTTGCCACTTGCTGCTTCTCATATCTCTTAACCTGAATAATCACCAGACATTTAGCACAAGAGAGAAAGAGCTGATAATGTGCGCAGACAACGCTAAATATCCACCTCTTCGCAAACATAGCGCGGCGAAAGGCTGCCGGAGGCAAGCCAAGGGGAGAACTTGGTGGAGTAGTCCGGCCCAAGCATGCCGTTCCTGGTCTCTTTGTAGACTTTCACCTGATCATTCTTCCAGAAGTACTCGTGAACCCTTCCGAGAGCCGCGCTCTCCCCTCCGACGAAACGCATTCCCTTCTCTGACTACATAGAGAGGCAAATCAAACAGTACCAACTGGAAGTGAAATTCTAGAACCATATCCAAACAAGGTACCACAGTGGGGGTACTGAAGATCAGTATGTGGAATACAGTTAACTGAACCTGCCTTCGTTACACTTAGGCCCAGTGACTCCAGAGTCGGTATCGACCCCCACCCGCCGAGCTCATCCAGGCCGGAGCCCGGGGCCGGCCCGAGCGAAGGCGGCAGCTTGCCACAGCTCCGGACCGAGGACTTCGACTCGACCGCCTGCACGGCAGAAGCATCACATTTCATGAACAACACCCACCAACCTTACCATTACAATTTACAGAGGAATCAGGATGAATGGAGAGCACCTACCTTTCTGAACTGTGTGTACACGTCCGGCAGGTTGCTCACCGGGAACGGGAGATCGTCGGTGTGGTACATCGTCGCTCCCCAGACGAGCTGAAGCTTGGGGCTGAGAGGCCTATTATTCCGGCCAGAAGCTCCTCCCTGTCCTTGAGGGAGAACCACCTGCTCCAAGCCTCTGCGCACGAGGCGCTCCACGAGGAGCTCCTCGCTGCAGGTCTCCTTGTGGGCATAGACCTGAAGATCGACCGGGAAATTCAGTATCAAGCTGAAGCAATTAACCGGCTCGGTGGATATGATATTGTGCTGTGCAGATGGGGCTCTTACTGTGTGTGCACTGACGGCCTTGGCGATCGCAGGGAGGATGTCTTCAGGCTTGCCGTGCCGGACGAGCAGGTCGAGCCCGCGCTTCTGCAGGTTCCGCTTCAGGTCTCCCAGGCACTCTATCAGGAACTGCGCCCTCAATGCTGCAGCAATCGATCAGTCAGTCAGTCAGTCAGTCGGTCGGATCAATCGAGGTTCAGTGTCGTCGATGGCGTGGAAATTTGCTGTGATGTGCCTCGCCTCCGGTCTTGGGGAAGCCGAAGCGGTGGGTGGCGCCGGCGAGGGCGCGGGGGTCGACGCAGTAGACGGGGAGGACGACGCCGGAGGCCGCCCACGCGCGCGCCAGCGCCTCGTTGTCCAGCACCCGGAGGTCGCTCCTGAACCACACGACGGCCACGCCCCCCGCGCCGACTGCCCTCCGAAGGCCCGGCGAGGTGTGCCTCCGGAAGGCCTCGTCGGCCGCGGCCGCGGTCTCCTCGGCGCCGAGGGACGGCACCGCCGCCGCCAGCACGGCGCGCGGGGGGCGGAACGGGATCGAGCTCGAGGTCGAGGCGGCCATGGAGATGAGGGCGCGGAGGATGGCGGCCGGCGGTCTCGGGAGGAGGAGGAGTGATTGCGCGGCGGCGGGAGGGAAGGAGGAGGCGGAGGAGGAGAGGAGGTGGTGGTGGAGCATTTCGTGGACTGGGAGGTGAGGTTTTTGAGAGTTGAGGGGGGTGGGTGGAAGATGGGTGAGGGAGGAAGGTGGAGGGAAGAGCGGGGAGAGGTGCCACGTGGGGGAATTTGAGTGGTGCTACGTGGATGAATGTGAGCCTGGGGATATGGGTGATGGATAATGTGGGCCAGAGCACAGAGGTTTTATGAGGGTGGACCCGAACGGCAGCGTGTTGTTGTCATCATTTTCTTAAAGCAACTCGAATGGAGCGATTCAAATGGACGGCGATTTTGTCTGCTTTTTATTCGTTTGGGTCGGCCGCCCACCGGCATCCGCCCTGTTTAGATATGGGTCGGTAGCGCGCCGAACGCGTCGATTCATATGTGTCGGCGTGGCCGGCTGGCCGCCCTATTTTACATTGATGAATTTGCATTTAAACATATAGTCAAATAACATAGTTTGAACCGAGTAAAATAGCATGGTTTTACAAGCCCAATAAAAATAAAAATGACTCACATAGTTTTGCAAACGAATAAAATAAGATACATCTATTGGTTACCAACATGAACCCACATATGCTCAACCAAATCATTTTGCAGTTGCACGTGAGTTTCCCAATTACGCATGTCATGATGAAATTGGATGAATTGTTCAGACGTTGCCGCTCCTCCATGCTAAGGCACAACATTCTCACCCTGAAACTGAAACTCTTGATCATACAGACGTTTTGGGCGCTCGTCTTCTACGATCATATTGTGCATAATCCCACAATCAGTCATCACCTTCCACAGTTTCTGCGTGCTCCAGGTATTAGCAGGATACCGAATGATGCCCCGTCGAGATTGCGAAACACCAAAGGCACGCTCGACATCCTTCCTAGCACTCTCTTGCTCTTGGACAAATCTTTTCCTCTTCTCTCCGGCAGGGTTGGGTATTGTCTTACAATTCCACTGAGGATAGATATCGTCACCCAGGTAGTATCCTTTGTTTTAATTGTGGCCGTTGACAGTAAAGTTCACCGGTGGGATGTTGCCTTCAGCAAGCATAGCAAACACCGGCGAGCGTTGAAGCACGTTGATATCATTGTGTGATCCGACCATGCCAAAGAAAGAGTGCCAGATCCAAAGATCTTGAGACGCCACGGCCTCTAGTATGACAGTGCAAGCCCTGACATGGCCCTTATACTGTCGTTGCAAGCAGAAGGGCAGTTCTTCCACTCCCAGTGCATGCAGTCTATGCTATCAAGCATCCCTGGGAAGCCCCTGCTGGCATTCATCGCCAACAAACGGGTTGTATTTTCAGCAGTTGGCTCTCTCAAGTACTCAGGACCAAACAGAGCAATAACAGCCTTGCAGAACTTATACAGGGACTCTAGGCATGTAGACTCGCTCATACGAACGTACTCATCAATGAGATCACCGGGCACTCCATATGCAAGCATTCGGATGGCGACAGTGCATTTCTGATAAGAGGAGAAACCAATCTTGCCAACGGCATCCTCTTTGCACTCGAAATAGTCATCATAGCCGACCACCCCCTCTCTAATACGGTTTGAAAGATGCCTACTCATACGGAAACGGCGGGGAATTTTTAATGTTTGAACAACGGGTTTGTTGTATCAAAGTAGTCCTTCCAAAGAGGGAAATGCCCGCTCTCTCGGTTGCGATTCAACGCCGGAAGGTGGCCCGGAATGGAGTCAGGGAACAACGGCCGCTGGCTGTTGAGATGGTGATGGACCAACACGGCAGCCAATATCTCCTCCTCGTCATCGGACGACGAATCGTCGAAGTCGCAAAGGAAATTGTGAAAAAAGAACTCGTCGGCGGAGTCCATTTTGTACCTCGGCAAACTGTTGAACAGCTTGCGGGCGTCGACGAAGGAGACGGCTGGCGAAGGGAGTCGCGGCGCGCACGGACCAGCTAACTGCCATGTCGGCGTCCGACGAGCGTGCCGGTGAGGATTTGGCCGGGGCGGCGAGGCGGCTTCTTGGTCGGGGCGGCTGTGTGGTGGGGGGCGCGGGGGTGGGAAGCAGCCGGCTCCTCGGCGGCGGCTGTGTGGTGGCGGGAGACGTGAGAATGGGCGGCGTTGCTAGGCGGAAGTGGAGGCGCCGTCAGCTGGCAGAGTCGCCGGAAAAAATGGGCGGCGGCATCGGCGACAAAGGAGGTGGGTGAGGGTTGCTGTTGGATGGAGGAAGGCCAATGTGCCACCGACCAGCGGGCCCAGGGGAGGAGAAGGAGAGCGTGCATGCGTCCGTCGCATGTCTGCGCCGACGCAAATCCGGCTAAAAAATGGGCCGGGAATGGGTCGCCCGTGGACGAAAAGCGGATGCGCGTCCGTTTGGGTTGGTGCGTTGGGTCGCCTTTTATGTCCGCATCGACCCAAACGGACGGCGACGAAATGAGTCGCCCCATTGGAGTCGCTCTTAGGGATGTAAATTCCGAAAATACAAAGGTGAACATGCCACAAAAAATGATGAACTCTCACATGTGAAGTTATTTTTGGGAAGGGGGTTACACTCACATGTGAAGTTTTGCGAGGTAACAACATCGGTGGTATTCTGGCGAAGAAAACAAAAATGAGTCAAATTGCTTCGGCCATGTTTATTTTATAATGCTGATTTATCTTTTTGCTCGAAATGTCACAGATGTCGATCCAATATGGAAGCCGCACACACCTTTATGTATTTTCGCCAACAGTTCATGCTCCTCTTCCCGGCAAATGCACCTCAACTTCACACCGTTGGGTCTTCTTATGTATAATGTGTCATTGACAAACTAATACATACTAGCCCTCCTCACTACTCTTTCAGCTTCTTCTTGCTCCTCAGGAAGTTCTCCTGTTTGAAGGTAGTGGACTATGTGTCGTGCCTAAGTTGGAGTCTGAGGCTCGGCAACAAGGACAAACGACACCTCCTCGTTCGTGGGAGTGCTTATCTCGACCACAAGAACTTGTAGTTCAGCGGGAAGATGCTGCTCACCAAGCGAAGTAGAGATATTCCCGGCAGCTTCTCTACCGGGAAGTTCAGGAAGCACTGTCGGGAGACGCTTGCCGGAGTCCAATTTCCTCCTTTTCTGGGCCATCATTGTCGGGGATACTGAGGGTTGAGTCATGTGGAGAACAAAAGTTCCTGGTTCCACAGGAAGCTTTTGTGCAGCGCACTTTGACAGATGATCGGTAATGCTATTTTCCGCACGTGGCACATGCTCTGTTTGCAATCCATCAAAATGCTCCTCCAGCTTCCTCACTTCCTCAACATATGCTTCCATCAATGGGCTTTGGTAATCCTTGTTTACTTGTCTCACTACGAGATGCGAGTCTCCACGGATGATCAACTTCTTGATCCCCAATTCTATTACAATTCTAAGTCCGACAAGGAGCCCCTCATATTCTGAAGTGTTATTGGTGGCTTTCCCTCGAGGAAAATGCATTTGGATCACATATTTGAGGTGTTCTCTAGTGGGCGCAACAAGGAGCACGCCAGCCCCTGCGCCTTGCAATGAGAAGGCACCGTCAAAATACATGATCCATTCTTGAGGCGCCTCCTTGCCGGGGATAACTGTTTCTGGTGTCTCTTCATCTGGAGTGGGCGTCCAATCTGCAATAAACTCCGCCAGTCCCCTGATCTGAATGGTTGAGGTACTCTCATACTTCAGACCAAAACTTGATAGTTCTAGTGCCCATTCAACTATCATGCCGGTGCCCTTAGGGTTCCTCAGTATGCATTGTAAAGGGAAACGAGTGACAATTGTGATCTCGTGGGCTTGGAAGTAGTGGCGTAGTTTCCTTGAGGCCATGATGAGTCCGAAGATCAACTATTGGACTCCAGAGTACCTTGACTTAGCCCCCTGCAGTAGGGAGCTGACAAAGTACACTGGCCGTTGCACCACTTTCTTCATTGTCGTGGACTTGGAATGCTTTCGCTAACTTGCTCTTCTTCTCCTTGATTTGTACCCATACTTGTCGTGACTAGTTCAGTTCCTTTTCCGGCGAGGACAGTAGTTGCGACTGCTCCTTCATCTACCTCCCGTTGCGCCACCAGCGCTGCACTTACCACTTGATTGGTTGCCGCTAAGTATAGTAGGAACGGCCCTTGTGGTTTAGGAGTGACCAAGGTGGGAATAGAGGAAAGATAGGCTTTCAAGTCCTGGAGCGTTGCTCCTGTCTTCGAGGTCCATTTCATTGGCCCTGCCTTCTTCAAGATCTTGCAGAACGATACGGCATGCTCGGCAGACTTGGAAATGAACCTACCCAGCGAGGCAACACATCCAGTTAGACACCTCACGTCTTTGACTGTCTTGGGGGCTTGAATCTGCTCGATCGCTCTGATCTTATCGGGGTTGGCCTCTATCCCTCGATGAGACACAAAGAAGCCAAGTAGCTTGACGGAGGGAACGCCGAACACACATTTCTTAGGGTTAAACTTCAAGTTGATCCTGCGCAGGTTTGCAAAGGTCTCTTCCAAATCCTGGATGAGCGGCGATCTGTCCTTGGTTTTGACCACTATATCATCCATGTAGGCCTCTACGTTTCTGTGTAGCTGCGACTCAAAACCAATATGTCTCTTGCAAAGGTGGATCTGGCGCTTTTTAACCCAAAAGGCATCCGCACAAAGCAGTGCGTGCCACATGGAGTTATGAACGCGGTCTTCTCTTCATCTTTCTTGGACATGAATATCTGATGGTATCCAGAGTATGCATCCAAAAAGAAGAGCAGATCACACCCAGAAGTGGAATCCACAATCTGGTCAATGCGCGGCAAGGGAAAAGGGTCCTTCGGGCATGCTTTGTTCAGATCTGTGAAGTCTATGCAAAGCCTCTATTTCCCATTCGCCTTGTGCACTACCACTGGGTTCACCAACCATGTTGGGTGCAAAACTCCCCGGACCAAACCAGTTGCTTCAAGTTTCTTGATTTCTTCGGCAATGAACTGCTACCGTTCCAAAGCTTGCTTTCTGACCTTCTGCTTGACGAGTCGGGCATGAGGCAGACAACAAGGTGGTGCTTAATGCCCCGTCCACGTGCGGGCCCGTCGAGCTATAAGTGAGGGATCTTATTTAAAGGAGGGACGACGAAAAGTCACGTCTCAGAACAGAAGGGGTAGAAAAATGTGGGGAACCGAGAACCACTTGCTCTCTAAGAAACCCATGGAAAGTCAAGAAGTGAACGGATGCAAAACCGCTTTACTAAAGAAAGTGAGTTCACTAAGAGGGGAGAGAAAAAGGCGGGCGACAATTACCTTCCTGGGAACGCCGGGGATATCGGATGGCTGCCAAACAGACACATCGTCATTCGCCCACGGGAAGGCAACAAGCGCGCTTTTCTATATGTCATCTAGGGTGACACTTATGGTGAACGTACCATCAGTGCCATCCTATCATGTCGGGACTTTCCTCATAGCAGGTGAAGCAACCTTGGATCTCTTACTAGTGTGGCAAGTCATCGACGGGCGCAGCGCACTCCGGAGAGGCGCCCAGATTCCTTGCTGGCATCCCTACTAGCCTTCTTTCCTTTCTTGGTTTTCTTGGCGGGAGCTGCAGCTTCAGCGGCCTCAGCAGCCACCACATCCCAGTACATCTTATCCAGACATATGATTTCCTTGCAAAACTTGCGAGTATGAAGTTAAAGAATTGTTTACTTTTCTTTAGTATTATTTCCCCCTTTTTTTTGGGTTGCATCCAGGTTTCAAAAATTCATGTCCATGGAAACTTTCCCCAAAATGCGATGTGTCAAGAACATATCTATAGTGCCAAAAAACGTCTTACATTATAGGACGGAGGGAGTAGCATTTCTCTAGAAACACCAAATACCACCATAGGCCACCGGAAACCGGGGTCGACAAACTTCGACATGACATTGCGCCTTTGTTTATATTGCTTGGGGAGTAGTTGGTATTTCTGAGCACAATCAAATCGCTCTCAAGCAGACATTGAGAAAATGAATAAATCAACACAACATGTGGTTAACCATGTTACGGAAATTGAATAAATCTTCCATTTTGTTTATGGTAAAAACTACTCCCTCCATCCCAAAATGTAAGACATTTTTGGGACGGAGGGAGTAGCTCTTTGTATATATCTCCGGAACACACTGAATAAACATACAAATATTTGACAAGCGAGTTGTTTTTGGTGCAACACCATGATGTTGTTGTGGTGGGAGGCAAAGTGAGCACTGGAGGAAAGATTAAACAGGTGCTTTTCAGAAGCAAGGAGAAAGCTGATCCTTTCTTTACTCACTCCTTTTGGGTGAGCATACATACATATCTAATCATCCAACAATAGGCATCACAAGCCCAGCATATGCAAAAAAACAAAAAAGGCCTCTTGTCTATGTTTGTACCATGGCATCACTAAGTTCTCTGCAGTTAGCACCACCTCTGTACTCTGTACTGTATGCAGCCAAGCAAAACCAAAACCCAATCACTAAATCAGCAGTCACCTGGGTCCCCCGGCCTTGCCATACGAGTCGCGCGGCGTGACGGTCCTGTTGAACACGAGCTTCTCGGGCGTCGAGTCCGTGTCCACGGCAAAGTAGCCTGGGATTCGCATCAAGTTCATTCCAGCATGGTCAGTCAGTCAGCCGCATGAATCAACGGATACAGCGCTGGCAATCACAGAGAGATAGGTTCAGAAGATTTCTTACCGAGCCGCTCAAACTGGAACTCGTCGCCCACAACCGCGGTCGCAAGCGATGGCACGGCGTACGCACCCTTCACAACCTCCTTCGAGTGCGAGTTGAGATCGCGCAGCCAGGCATTATTATCCGGCTCTTTATCCTCCAGCCCGGCAGGATTCTACGAGGGCAAGAAATGCATTCACAAGGAAGTGACTTCCCTGTCCTACACAAGTCTGTTGTAATGACAGGCAGCAAGAACGGCGAGCAAAACTATACCTCTGATAAGAACAGCTTCTCAAACAGTCTTATTTCGGCCTTTAGCGGCTCGACTCCAGGCGCTGGCTCGGCAACCCAGTGCAGAACACCCTGAACGAACCGCGAAATAAGTCAGCATCTCTTTCTTGTGTCCCGACTCCCTAACTAGAATTTTCAGATTTGAATGTAAGGATTTAAGTGACCAGTTACCTTGGGTTTAGAAGTCTTTGAGGGGTCATACTCAGCTCGAATCTCAACAATGTCTTCTGGATTATCACCATAAATAAACTCTGTGCATTTTATCGGGAACGCATACCTAGCAATTAAATTCACAAGTACCATATTGTAAATTTGTGCCAATAAGGAGTAGGTGAACTATGAATAGTCAAGTAAATCCAGATCAACTTTCTCCACAAAAGAACAGTAGTTCTGAATCACTTACCTTAGCAGGGCGGATTTACCAGGAGCTAGCCCATAATAGTCTTTCGAGTCCTCGAGGCGAAAATCAGTTTTTTCAATGTAGACAGTTCTTGAGAACGCAACCTGTCAAAAGATAGCGAATAATAAATTACAAAGCATGAACATAAGGTAAAACGTATAAAGCACTAAAGATAAAGTGAACCTATAATATTTCCGTTACTGCATTCTCCAAACAGAATTTTAAACAAAGTTGTGCCGTAGCAACAAAACCTATTCTTCGCATCATATACTGAACAAGAGAGGCACCTTGTGGTAGGACGAAGCTTCATCAGCAGGAGCATCAGGCCACTTCTTTCCATCAAGGTCTATGACTTTTCCATCTTCCAAGTTAGTTATTACAACCTAATTTAGCAAAAGGAGGCACCATGAATGTGTTAGGGACTTCTAAGGGCTGAAGACATGGAGTGACTTGCAGCAGGAACCAGATGCCATACCTTTAGAGGATGCAGAACAACCATGGCTCGAGAAGCTGTTTTGTTAAGTTCTTCTCTGATGTGATATTCAAGACGTTCGAAAGGAATTAAGCTATTGTCACTGGACATAAAGAATACCAAGGGCAATCAGTAGCAGAAACGGAGATTTTGCGATTGTGCACCTGGCACAAAGCACAGTTCATGCAAAGCCGTTTGTTAATTATCATCCATGCATTTACCTTCTTGTTATCCCCATTCCACGGATAAATGAATTAATTGCAGCTGCTGACACCCCCCCGTCGCCGCAGTCCTGCCAGTGTTAACAAACGAGGATCATCCCACCCATCTACCCACTTCTCTGTCACAAGCCGATTCAACTGCAACAGAACAAGGACAATAAATATAGATCAAACAGGGTAACGCTGGTTTCTCAATTATTAACATACCTTTCTTTTAGACATAACATTATGTGATATGTTCAGCCTTGAATACTCCCAAACATACGGCTGGTACAAGCCCAAGGCAACAAGTACACAGTAGTACGACGGACGTCGTACGTCAAACTCAAGCGTGCACAGCTAATGAATAACCGCACTCAGTTAGTCGTGTTATAGTTTAAACAAGCCAAAGCTATTCTGAAAAGGGAAAATTACCGAATGAGTAATGTTTTCAAGTGAATCCACCATGCAATGGGCATAATCGTAGCTTGGATATATACACCATTTGTCACCAGCATGTGGATGAGGGGTGAACTATATGGCATAAAAGGATTAGTTATGTATTGATAAGATATGGCCATTCAATTCACAAGACGAGTTTTGCAACTTACTTTTATTCTGTATGCAATCAAGTCGTACATGTTTCTGGTATCATTCTGCATGTCCTGCTTCATTCGCAGAGTTGCTGCGCCCTCAGCAATTAACCCACGCCGCATGTCTTCAAATAACCGTAGTGACTCTTCAATAGGTCTATCCCTCCATGGACTATCCAAGCTATTTTCCCTGCCTTCCCTGATCTGCTCTGCAGTCTGGAAATCATATACCAGTCAGCATCTGCACATCTTATTTCTTAAGGATTCGATATGCATGCTCATTTCCTCCTTTCAAATTTTTGTACCATGATAAAGAAAGGAGGAGGGAAAGAACCTGGTGATCTACATAGGCCAGCCCTTTCCGTATTAACTCAACTGCATGCTCATACAAAGCTTGAAAATAATCACTTGTATATGTAACTTTATAGGGCTCCCATCCCAGCCAATGAACTATCTCCTGGATGTGGTCTATATATTCCTTCTTTTCAGCTTCAGGGTTTGTGTCATCAAACCTGTTTTTCAGATAGACAGCAGTTCATTTTGTCGTGAATGAGAATGTGGAAGGACTAAAGCAGCAAGAATTCTATGTAAGCACTTTTAGACCAAGCAAAACTAATCAGAACTCCAGATCGAAGATGGAAATGTATAATTAAATAGATGCAGTATATAATGCAAGAGAAGAAACATAATTTCAAGCAGTATTTGGTCAGGACAGACATGACTAAAATAAGTAGTCAGTTCAAAATTAGAACATAGCCAGGAAAGGATAGCATGGCAAGCAGGAAAAGATTGTTCCAAATGAAAAAAAAAATGTTACTACCTAAGGAAACAATAGCCATTCCGCTCTTTAGCCAGTCCAAAATCAATAAACATAGCCTGCATCAGATGAAGAATGTAAGCATAGTATTCCATTTTCCATGGAAGTGGTATATATGGAAATGCTTTTCATGAAGATTATAAAAACCTTGGCATGACCGATATGAAGATATCCATTAGGTTCTGGAGGGAAACGGGTCGTCACTTTCCACCAGTTGCCATAAGATGTTTCTCTAAAATCTCCTTTGTGTTATGCGCCCTCCATATGTTCCCATTGCTGAAGAATATTTCTGTATGAACCTAGCTCGTGCAAAGAAATCAAAACCACTTAAGTTCATTTCTTACAGGTGACAACCAACAGAACAGCCAATCGTAGCGCTTAGAAGAACAATACTAACGCCATTGGGGTATCAGAGAACAGTACTGTGCAGAATTTATATGCATAATATAACAGGCATTTAATCGATTTAACTCAAAAGTTTACGATACCTTGTTGTTTTCTGCTGACTCAGGAAAATGTGAGTATGGATTCAGTTCCTCAGACGGTGGGGCAGCAGTAGCTACCGCAACCTTTTTCTCCTGGATTTCAAAGAAAGCACAGGTAGCTAATTAATAATCAAATCGCCCTACTTTAAACCCAAAGGCTCTACTTCAGCGCACCAACCTCAGCTTTTGCTGCTTTTTCTTTCTTCTTTTTTACTGGTTTTACATTGTCAGCTTCCGTCTTTGGACCTAGTATCTCTGCAATCCTTTTCTCGATCTCCTCCTGTATGAGCAAAATATGAAGACTTGAAGAGGGTTAAAATGAAATTGATACAACCCAAATAAGTTAAGTGATGTATCTGTAGCAATTGTTATGCACCTTTGTCGCCTTAGCATCACCCCAGGGGTGTCTCTTCCTAACCTGTCCGCATAGGTTACCAACTGGAAGAAGGATAAAGCAGGATAAAGGATGGGTTCCCTCAAGTAACAAATCAAAAAATGTGTAATACAAAGGTGAACTGGATGACAACCATTTATATGATAACGCTGCTCCAATATAGCCTCCATATTTTCATGTAGAACCTTGGTGACAGTTGAATGAATCTCTTCAATTGAAACAACCACGCCTGCAGTTCAGCATTGCACTTGAATCAATAAGGCGGCCAATTGAAAGAATTGACTGAATATGCTGCTTCAGAGAAAGGTGTTCCTTTCATATCTGATCATCAAAATGCAAATTTGTCCTATATTATTGTAGCATCCAAACAACCACATTATCGAGTCACCATCATAGACTTTCTTAGGGTATGTAGACTGAAAGGTGCTTATGTGCGGGTTCATACAGAGAATGTTGCCACATCATTAAGCAAATATGTGAACTACATCTACTCTAGAGATTTATTATATAATATTAACAGTGTTAGTTAAACTCATAAGCACCTCCTAAACATTGGTGCCTAATCAAGCACTCATCCATCAATATAAGCACGAAGACTATCCTACGTGGCAAGTAAAAAATGGTTTATCTTTCTGGACATCTCTTTAAGCACTTGCACTGTACATGCTCTTAGTGTCCTGGCCGTGAATGAGACATGCATTAGTTAAAATTGTTAGAAGCGTATATATTGTTGTTGCAAAAAACATACCTACACCACAGGCTTCTTCAAACTTCCCAGTATCCAAAGGATCAGGACCAACATTAGTAAGAAATGACAGAGCAGCGTCTAGCTGTGAAGGGTTCTTTATCTGAAAAATAGTGACATAATGAAATACTTCAGACTGACAAAACTAAGACAAATGAGCTCTGAAACAAAGTGTCCATTCTTCATGCGCACTCCCGAAAACGCAAAATGAAGAATGAAAAAGGTGACAGATATTACCTTCATGGAGACAATATAGTCGATGAGAGCAGGACGATGGACAAGCGCATTGTTTGGGTATTTAGTGGCAACCTATTTCATCCACGACATAAGAAATCTTCAAATGCATAAACTAGAGAAAAAAATAGATAGAAATACTTACGGCATACAGAAGATTTCCCACCGACTTGTCGCACCCACCTATACCAGCCTGTTCATAGGCAAATCCAGTTAAAAGGGGAAACACTGTATGTTTGAAGAGATAAATGGCACTATTTGGTCACAGGAGTCCAATGCAACTTGCATCACAAAAGCAGAAACAACATAGTAAGACAGCATACTCCCTCCGTTCGGAATTATACCAACATAGTAACAGAAATACTCCCTCCGTTCGGAATTACTCGTCGCAGAAATGGATGTATCTAGAAGAACGGAGGGAGTACTAGGATAACAATTGGCTTCGCTGACAAATAAGTGTCAAGGCTATTTGATTCATATGCAACCAATGAGACCATTCATAATTCATGTGATTGATCTATTCATCTCTATGTATTTCCACAAGTGTATCCATGGTTAATTTCCAGGTGGGGAGGCATAGACCGGATATTCCATCCAATAGCAGACAGAGCAATGTAAGAACAGCATTCTGCAATCAGGGTAATGAGAATGTATGACACTAGATGGAACGCCTCCTACAATCCACATGTAGACACCTAGAATCCAAGCACGAAACCTAGAGAACATCAGGCTTTTCAAACCAGACAAGGAGGAGGAAGCAGGGGGGAGCGGAGGCTGGACCCAACCTGGGCGGCGGCGGCGGCGGAGTCGGGGGCGGCCGGGTCGACGACACACCCTCAGAGACAGAGCGGCCGTGGACTCCGGAAGGTGGGAGGCGGTAGGTAGCTCACCGCCGGTGCCGCCGTGCCTGAACCTCTGCTGGCAGGGTACGGGATCGGGAGGCGAGGGTTTGGTTGGCGACGGAGGCAAGGGTTCGGCCTTTGGGCCAGGGCGCCACGCCCGACGTTGTTAAAATAGGGGCCAATCTGTTTCGCCACGAATCCCCTACGCGCGGGAGCCCGCTAGGCAAGGCCCATGTCCGAGGGGTTCTACCAGTAGCCCAAAGGCCGAACCTGGGTTCTACCAGATAAATGACACTGACTTAACTTGCATCACACACACCAGACCTAGGGGTGTGTATCACCTCCCCTCAAGTTAGGGTTTCTATCTCCTCTCGGGCGATGGCGATGCCATCACCGTAGAGATCGATCTCCCCTACCGTCTGCCCGCTGGCTGGGGCTTGCTGCGTCCGGGAGGAGCGGGGGCCGCGCGGGGGGAACGGAGCTTGGGATAGTACTGCTCACGGAACCAAAAACCCCGAGCGAGAGGATCATGGATTCAACTGCATCTGCGTCGGGCTCGGCCACGTCTGACCTCGAAGCGCTGATGGAGGAATTGGGCCTCAAGGAAGATGATCTGCAGGACGTTGTGGTGGAGGACGGAGAACTGCCGGAGGAGGCGACGCGCTGGATGGCGATCGCTAGGGTTCACACCGACAAAACCTATAGCCAATACTGGTTCTACAGAGGTATGAGGGTGGCGTGGGATCTGGCGAAGGAAGTAAAGATCAGGCCACTCGAGGAGAATCTCTACACCCTCCAATTCTCGTGCCTTGGGGATTGGGAGAAAGTAATGGAGGACGACCCTTGGAATTTTAAGGGGAAAGCAGTGGTTCTGGCGCCCTATGATGGGTTCATGAAGCCGTCGACGATTGAACTCAAGAAGATAGATATATGGCTGCAAATACATGATCTCCCAGATGGTTATTTCTCCAAGATAAAGGCATTGCCTTCCACGGTGGGTGAGTTCATATTTGCCGAACCAAAGTCACATGACTTCGAGGGTAATTTTGCAAGGGTGCGAGTGAGAATTTATGTTACTAAACCTCTGAAGAATGCTGTCTCGCTGGTGGTTAAGAAGAAGGATACGGTTGAGCGTGTCATCTTCAGAATCAAGTATGAAAGATTGTCTGATTGGTGTGCGGTGTGTGGATATCTAGGCCATCTGTATAAAGAGTGTGGAGACGGCGTTCACCCTCCAAAGTCGCTTGTTTCTAAGGACATAAAGGCGATCTGGTTCCAGAACCCATGAAGGGGAAGGGAAGAAGATAGCAGCACCAGAGGCGGCCGTGGTCGAGGCCGGACAGGAAGAGGAGGGGGGCGTTCAGCATGGGACTGTGAAGCAGCGAGCAGCCAGGAAATGGAGGAGGCGAATCATGCGCTCAAGGACGTCACCATGGAAGATATAGAGCACATCAGAAAAAAGAAGTGCCCTAGCTGACCAAAAAGTTTCACAGGGGTCACCTCAGGTGCAATCTAGCAAGTCCCCTCTCATGCTGCCTCCACCGATTCCACCAAGCTCCACATCTAAGCAAGAAGCGAAGAGAAACAAACCGGGCCCTTCATCTGCAGAGACCAACACAGCCAAGGTTGCAACATCTAACAAGACCCCAGATGCGCGTTTGGCGAGTCCCCAGGGAGGGGCTCGCCCGGTGCAATGAGTCTTCTTTGCTAGAACTGCCGCGGAATTGGCAAAGCCGCGACAGTTCGGGAGCTTCGTGGCCTAGCGAGGCAGTTTGCCCCCTCTATACTTTGTATTTTGGAAACACAACTAGAGGGTTCGAGGGTAGAACGTTTGGCAGAAGGGTTAGGTTTCAATAAAAGTTATGCAGTTAGTAGTTCTGGAAGAAGCGGTGGCCTATGTATCTTTTGGAATGATGAAATAAACGTTGAAGTTATCGGTTACTCAAGGTATCACATTGATGTTTTAGTAGATAATATGGTGGCAATGCAGGTCAGGGTTACCTTCGTCTATGGAGAAGCCCAAGTACCAGATAGATACAATACTTGGAACACCTCGAAAAACATAACCGAGATGCAGAACAGGCCTTGGGCAGTCATTAGTGATTTCAATGAGGTACTAAACCTAGACGAGCACGATGGAATTGGTAGTCGAAGCCAATCACAGATTGATGGTTTCCGAGAAGTAGTTGATGTTTGCGGGCTGGCAGATATTGGGTACACAGGCACAAAGTGGACTTTCGAAAAACGTGTTGCGGGAGGCTCATTTACTCGAGTAAGGCTGGATAGATGTCTAGTGAATCCTGAGTGGCTCATGGCATTACCAGCATCTGCCTTGCTCCACAAGAATGCGGCGGGCTCTGACCACATCCCAATCCAGCTCATGCTACGTGAACAATAGCCATGTAGACGGGGCCCAAGGCCATTTAAGTATGAAACTAGGTGGGAACGAGAAGACTCTCTATTCACAACAGTGTCCGATCGATGGAGCATGCAGGACGGGGAGACAGTGGAATCATTGCGAGCCAAACTGGGTGATCTAGCATGAGATTTATCCATGTGGGACCGGAACACATTTGGATCCGTGCGGAAGGAGATTGCCCACCTGAAAACACTTCTGCAGACTTTGCGCGCTGTCCCAGGTCGATCCGGACCTACACACGAGGAAACAAAAGTATCAGACCGCCTGGTTGAATTGTTTCACCGCGAAGAAATGCTTTGGCTTCAGAGGGCGAGGTTGGAGTGGCTAGTCCACGACGACAAAAACACTTACTTTTTCCACTTGAGGGCAAGCAGGAGACGGCGCAAAACCAGATCAAATCGTTGCATGATGAGCAAGGGCATGTGGTTGAGGACCAAACAGTGATGGAAGAGATGACAACGGATTTTTACAAAAAGTTGTATACATCTGAAGGGGTGCATAATATGGAGGAAGTACTAAGAATGGTACCAACCAAGGTAACATCCAATATGAATGACCTCCTGAACGCCCCATATACGAAAGAGGAGGTCAAGAGAGCCTTGTTCCAAATGTTCCCGATCAAAGCACTGGGTCCAGACGGATATCTAGCCCATTTTTTTCAGCATCATTGGGAGGTTTCGGTGGGAGAAGTCACCAGTATTGTCCTTAAAATTGTCGAGGGGACCGAGTCAGCTGCTTGTATCAATGAAACAGTCTTGGTTCTCATACCAATGGCGAAAAACCCCACTCTTCTCAAACAGTTTAGGCCTATCAGTCTTTGCAATGTGCTCTATAAAATAGCATCAAAAGTAATATCAAATAGACTCAAACAAATTCTTCTAGATATTATCTCACCAGAGCAATCAGCCTTTGTTCCAGGCAGACTAATCACTGATAACATCATAGCGGCCTATGAGTGCTTGCATTTTATGAAGAGGAATAAGGCAAAAAAGCATCAGTCTTGTGTTCTCAAGTTGGACATGATGAAGGCCTACGACAGAGTCGAGTGGGCTTATCTTCGGGCCATAATGCTTAAGCTGGGGTTCACGGAAAGGTGGGTGGATATTGTTATGAGCATGGTGTCCACAGTGAAATTTTCAGTACTTTTCAACGATAAGAAGCTAAAAGAGTTTTGTCCATCACGTGGGATCCGACAAGGGGACCCGATATTGCCATACTTGTTCTTGTTAGCAGCAGAGGGCCTGTCGTGCCTGTTAAAATCACAAAGAGAGTCATCAAATCTAGGGGGATTCAAGTGGCACCTTCGGCGCACCGATAAACCACCTACTATTCGCTGATGACAGCCTGCTGTTTTTTAAGGCAAACAATGTTGGTGCTACCGAGGTTAACCAATTGTTGGAGACATATTGCAATGCAACAGGTCAGCGGATTAACTTTGATAAATCATCCGTATTCTTCAGCAAAGGTGTCCCTGAGGTTGTTCGCAATGATATCAAAAATGTCCTGAACGTTCCAAATGAAACATTGAATGAGAAATATCTGGGAATGCCTTCAGATGTGGGGGCCTCAAAAAATGGGGCGTTCAAGTATTTAAAGGATAGACTGTGGAGCAAGATTCAAGGTTGGGTCGAAAGAACTATGTCTTCAGCAGGCAAGGAAGTGCTAATGAAGGCAGTGGCACATGCCATACCAGTGTTTTCCATGTCTTGCTTTAAAATGCCAAGGGGCCTTTGTGAGCATCTGAACATGTTGATAAAGAAATTCTGGTGGGGGAGTAAGAACGGCCAACGCAAACCACATTGGGTATCATGGAAGGCAATGACTCAGCCAAAGAGCATGGGAGGTTTGGGGTTTAAGGACTTTGAGCTATTCAACCTAGCTATGCTAGCTCGACAGGTTTGGCGTATGCTACAGGACCCTACTTCTCTTAGTGCGCGTGTTGTAAAGAGCATTTACTTTCCAAACACCAATATCCTTGAGGCTGCGCTTGTGAGTCATCCGAGTCAGATTTGGTGAGCACTTATTGAAGGAAGAGACACGCTGAAAATCGGCCTGATCAAGCGAATTGGCAACGGAGAAAGCATCGACATTTGGAATGATAATTGGCTCCCCCGTCCAGAGATGATGAGGCCATATGGCTGTCTGACAAACACACCGCCAATCACTGTGGCAGAGCTGATGGATCACACCAGCACCACATGGAATAAGTAGAAGATCGATGCCACATTTTTTGCTTTTGACGCGAAGGTTGTGCTAAGTATCCCACTATGCACGACTCTGATGTAGGATTACTGGAGCTGGGTGCATGAAAGAACAGGCTAGTTCACGGTTCGGTCGGCCTACAATATGCTAGTGTCGACGAGGCAAAGGAGAGAGGCTTGGCTGGAGGGTTCCGGGGGCTCTTCAACAACATCAGAGTCGGCCTCATGTAAGACTTTGTGGAAGATGGAAGTGCCATCGAAAGTTTGCATGTTTCTGTGGAGGCTCTCGAAGCAGTTGCTGCCGATGGAAGATGTCAGGGAACATCGCAATATGACAACGACGGGCTCCTGTGGTTTCTGTGGCGCAGCCGATTCATGGCGCCACTCTCTCCTCGAATGCACCGTTTCCAGATGCACATGGGCGCTAATTGACGAGGAACTTTGCTGCACCCTGCTAGCTACAACTGAAAACCGAGCCAAGAGCTGGCTTTTCAACTTAATGGGAGAGCTATCGCATGAGCAATTCACCTTGCTGGTGGTGACACTCTGGGCCATCTGGACATCCCGGCGTAAGGCCATACACGAGTCTATATTCCAGACCCCACATGCGATAAGGGCCTTCATAACACGCTACATCCAAGATTTGGAAGTTTTGAGAAAGCCCAGAAAACTGAATCAAGCAGCGGCCAGAACTACATCTGGCATCACTCGACCGAAGGCTCTGCCAACAGGTTATGCGAAGATTCATGTAGACGCAGGAGTTCGTCCACAGAGAGGGGGCTCGGCAGTAGCAATCTGCAGAGACAGCCAAGGAGCATTTATGGGCAGTTCTGCTTTAGTGTTGTTTGGATTCTGCGATGCAGCCACTCTGGAAGCCATCGCATGTCGTGAAGCTATTGCATTGGCGGAGGATCTTAATCAACATCATTATATTGTCGCATCCGATTGCAAGCAGGTTATCGATGGCATTACTAAAGGTAGTCAGGGAGATTATGGAGTTATTATCAAAGAGATTAGATCAAGGTCACCACCTTCTACTAGTAGTTTTACTTTTGAAAAGCGTGAGGCTAATGTAGAAGCTCACAAGTTAGCTAAGCATGCTCTTGCTTTACTTCCAGGGCGTCATGTGTGGTTAGGCCAGCCACATGACCCAATTTGTATCCCACATTCTGTGGACTTTGAGTAATAAAAGGCCTTTTCCCTCAAAAAACCTAACTTGCATCACAAAAGGTGGTAGGAATATGTAGTAATTTTTTGGGCACTATATTTTTCCCTCACGCTAGGGTTTTTCCTCCCGGAGGCGACTGCATCGCTGCTGTCGAGAATTCCTTCCCTCCTCCGATCCTCCAAGGCTGTCTGATTCGGGCTGACAACGGGGCGATCTGGCATCGCTACCCAGCCTTGATCATCGCCCTGGAGAGAGAAGAGAGTTAGGGTTCGTTCGCATTGGTCCGATCTGTTCTTCGGGCTAGGGTTCAAGAGTTGATGCAGATGGGATCGAAGGCTGACGAGGCGTCTGGGTCCAACACTGCAGCGGATGTGGAGAAGATGATGGCTGAGTTAGGTCTCCGTGAGGAGGATCTCGACGACGTCGTCTTTGATGAGAAACAAGCACCTCCAAAAGCGGTGAGATGGATGGCGGTGGCAAGGGTTCACATAGATAAGGCGTATAGCCAATATTGGTTCTTCAAAAACATGAGGGCCGCATGGGATCTGGCTCATGATGTTAAGTTTCGCCCCTCGGAGGATAATCTTTATACGATGCAATTTTTCTGCCTTGGAGATTGGGAGCGTGTGATGCAAGACGACCCGTGGAATTTCAGGGGAAACGCGGTCGTGATCACGCCATATGACGGTATCACAAAGCCAACTGAGGTCAACCTTGACACTATCAACATATGGATACAAATCCATGATGTCCCAGACCTGTATGCTCATCTCGTTGGAGATCTAGCAGCAAGGGTGGGCGAGGTCCTGTTCAAGGAACCAATGACGCAATATTTTGCCGGAAACTTTTACCGTGTATGGGTGAAGATCAACATGCACAAGCCCTTGAAGAATGTTGTGTCTATGATCCGTGATGGGAAAAGGTAGATCTATCGTGTGAAATATGAGCGGCTACCAGATTGGTGTGCTGTGTGCGGGCACCTGGGGCATGTCTACAAAGAGCATGGTGATGGGATCCATCCCCCTTCTGCCTTGTACTTCAAGGATCTTCGGGCCACATGGACTATGAATGTTGGAGCTGGCCTGGGCGGCGGTCGTGGCAGAGGATGCCGTGGCGGTCGTCGTGGCGGCCGCTCAGGCCGTGGGTCTGGGAAAGAACATGGCCAGGGAGAAGAGTCAGAACAGATGATGGATGAAGATACAGACCTTGCAATGGTGGAAGTGGAGGACAAACACAAACGTTCAGTTGTACCCTCCTCCTCGCAGGTCTCACCAGCGCTGCCAACTGCGATAGCCAGCCCCCCACCCAAGCAGGATCCGAAGAGACTTCATGTGAACCAGGATAGCCTCGGCGTAAAGAAGGGAGGAGCTCCAGGAAAGCCTACTGACTCTAAATCGGCGACCTCCCGCGAGGAGGATCACTGGGCACAATGAATATCATATGCTGGAACTTTCGTGATGCAGGCAAAGCCGCGACAGTCCGAGAGCTTCGCGATCTAGCGAAGCAATTTGCCCCGACCGTGCTCTGTATCGTAGAGACTCAAATTTCAAAAGTACGTATTGAAATTTTAGCGGGTACCTTAGGTTTTAATCATGCCTATGCAATAAATAGTTCAGGCCGCAGTGGCAGCATTGGTATGTTTTGGAACGATGGAATAAAGCTTGATGTGTTTGGTTATTCGGAGTACCATATTGATGCTACTGTTAGTATTCCAAACCATGATAATTGGAGATTGACCTGTGTGTACGGAGAAGCCCAAGTTGGCGATCGTTACAAAACCTGGGGTCTTCTACGATCCATAGTATCGGCAAGTGCTCTCCCCTGGCTTTGCATTGGGGACTTCAACGAAGTCCTTCATCAACATGAACATGTGGGAGTGGGGCAGAGAAGAAATTCACAGATACAAAGTTTTCGTGACACAGTTGATGCATGTGCCTTTGCTGACATTGGATATCAAGGGAAGAAGTGGACTTTTGAAAAGAAGACAGCAGGAGGAGGCTATTGTCGCGTCCGGCTAGACCGAGCTCTAGCAAACACAGACTGGTCTTCATTATATCCTCATGCTGTTCTTCATCATGAGACCGGGGCCTTGTCTGATCACTGCCCCATCAGACTACAACTGGAACCGGCGAACAGAGTGCAAGCAGCTAAAAAGATCTTCAGGTATGAATGTTATTGGGAGAAGCATGCAAATTTTGGCACATCTTTTGAGGCCATGTGGAACGGATCGGCCAACGCCCAAACAGTGACTGACCTTAGCTGCAAACTGTCTGACCTGTCAACATCGCTACAGGAGTGGAGTGGAGCCACCATTCGGAATGTGGCCAAGACAATAAAGAAACTGGAAAAGGAGCTGGCTGTTTTGCAGAATGACCCTCGCCGCTTAGCACCATCACATGCAGAGATAAAAACTTCCGATCACTTGGTGGAGCTATATCATATGGAGGAGATCATGCAACGGCAACGGTCACGTACCAATTGGTTGACTGATGGCGACAAGAACACGAAGTTCTTCCAGAGGCGAGCTAGCATGCGGAGGAGGAAGAACACAATCAAGAACTTACAGCGGGCTGACGGGCCGATGACGAATGATCAAGCAGAGATGGCGAACCTTACAAATTCTTTCTATAAGAATCTATATAGCTCGGAGGGCACATCCGGCATGCAGCAAGTTCTGAATGCAGTCCCGGTAAAAGTAACTCAGGAGATGAATGGAAATCTGTTAGCTCCCTACAGTCCCGAGGAGGTGAAGAAGGCCCTTTTCCAAATGTATCCAACCAAGGCCCCGGGTCCAGATGGGTACCCGGCTCATTTCTTCCAACGTCATTGGGAACTTTGTGGCGCAGAGGTGACCAATGTTGTACTACGCATACTGCGGGGTGAGGAGAATCTGGAGGTAATTAATGAGACGATTCTAGTATTGATCCCTAAGGTAAAAGACCCAACACAATTGTCTCAATTTCGCCCTATTAGTTTATGCAACGTACTATACAAGATTGCCTCCAAGGTGGTGTCAAATAGGTTGAATCTAATCTTGCCTGATATTATTTCAGAAGAGCAGTCAGCTTTTCTCCCAGGGAGATTGATCACAGATAAAATTATAACAGCTTACAAGTGCCTGCATTTCATGAAGAGAAACAAGGCGAAACGAAATAGATTTTGTGCTATGAAACTAGACATGATGAAGGCATATGACCGGGTGGAATGGTCATATCTTGAGGCTATAATGAACAAGCTGGGTTTTGCTCCAAACTGGATCAACCTGGTTATGAGAATGGTAAAATCTGTTAAATTCTCGGTCCTTTTTAATGGTGGGAAATTGGAGGAGTTCATCCCATCTAGAGGGATCCGTCAGGGGGACCCCATATCTCCTTATCTTTTTTTGCTTGCAGCGGAGGGCCTTATGTGCCTCTTAAAAACCCAAGATGAATCATCGCACCTCAGTGGAATCCAAGTAGCTCCCTCGGCCCCGCCGGTTAGCCACTTGCTCTTTGCAGATGATAGCCTGCTATTTGTCAAAGCCAGTTCTGAGGGAGCTATGGAGTTATCTGCTCTGATGGAGAGTTATTGTAATGCTTCGGGACAGAGAATTAACTTGTCTAAATCCTCGGTGTTCTTTAGCAAGGGATGTCCAAATATTTTAAGAGAGGGGGTGAAGCAAGCTCTAAATATTACGAATGAATCCCTCTCTGAAAAATATCTTGGAATGCCTTCTGATGTTGGAAATTGTAAAAACGGGGCTTTCAAGTTCCTAAAGGACAGAGTATGGAGCAAGATTAAGGGATGGATGGAGAAACTTCTGTCATCTGGGGGGAAAGAAGTGTTGATCAAATCAGTGGCTCAGTCAGTACCGGTGTATTCCATGTCTTGATTTAAGCTCCCAAGAGGCCTTTGTGAACATATCAACTCTCTGATTTGAAAATTCTGATGGGGTAGCAAGGAAGGCCAACAAAAACCGAGTTGGGTCTCGTGGAGCGTTATGACACGCCCAAAATATTGTGGGGGACTAGGCTTCCGAGATATCGAGCTGTTTAACCTAGCCCTCCTAGCCAGGCAGGCATGGTGCGTACTAATGCAGCCTGAGTCACTAAGTGCACATATTCTGAAGGCCAAGTATTTTGCTAATGGTGAGTTTTTGAATGCAGAACTCACCTCCGCCCCCTCACAGATTTGGAGAGCAGTTTTGGATGGACGTGATGTTTTAGTCCAAGGACTCATTCGTTGCATTGGAGATGGCCAGACCACACGCATTTGGCAGCACAACTGGCTGCCTCGCCCAGCCAATATGCGACCAATTGCAAGCAGAGTGGCCAACCCGCCAGAACGCGTGGGGGAGTTGATCTTGCCGGGTGCAGAATGGGACCGACACACTATTGAGGCAGTGTTCCTTCCCACTGATGCTGAAACCATCTTGGCGATTCCTTTGTGCACAAGACATATAGAGGACCACTGGTCCTGGGTACATGAAAAAATGGAAACTTCTCGGTACGATCGGCCTATCGTATGCTCATTGATACAAAGCTGAGACGGGAGGCTTGGCTTGAGGGAAGATCCAAAAAAGGTCTCGTTTTATCCTCTATCGAGGCAGGATAATATTATTATACCTAAAAGAAGGGTTGTAAAACAGTGGTCGTCAAACACAGCAGGCGAGCACAAGGCATGGACGAAACTTTGGAATATAGATATCCCGTCGAAGGTCAAAATTTTCCTTTTGAGGCTGGCCCAGCAATCCATCCCGACGGCGGACCTTCTTCATGATAGAAACATGTCCACTACCATGTGCTGCGGACTCTGCGGGGCTGAAGATTCTTGGCAACACTCTCTTCTCCATTGCAACGTCGCAAGATGCGTCTGGGCTCTCCAAGATCATGACCTGGTCGAGGCACTGAACAGTACGGTGGAACCTGACGCAAAAAGATGGGTGTTTGCTTTGCATGACATGCTGTCAAAGGAGGAGTTCACCCAGACTGTGGTTACCCTTTGGTCGATCTGGTTCGCAAAAAGATAGGCATTACATGAGCACATATTTCAGAGCCCCCAAGCGACTCATAATTTCATCATGAAGTATCTGAGAGAGTTGAAGGAGTGCAAACCCACCACATCTCCATCACGGACAGGGCCGGTGCAGCACCAACCTCGGCGTGTGGCTTGGAGCCCTCCGCCACCTGGGTACGTGAAGATTAAAGTTGATGGGTCTGTGGCACGCCAGGGAAATGGCGGCGCTTTTACTGTAGTTTGCAGGGATTCAAAGGCTTGTTTCTTGGTTCTTCAGCCATATGTTGCAGAGGTATTTCTAACCCGGCTATCCTTGAAGCTCTGGCGATTCGCGAAGGTTTGGCTTTAGCTGATGACCTTGGCACTACGTATGTGGTAATATCATCTGATTGCAAGGGGGTTGTCCAGGAATTGCGAACAACACCGGAGGAGAGTACGGTCCGATCGTCAGGGAAATACGGGAGACATCTACTTTGTTTCAGCATTGTACCTTCACTTTTGAAGGAAGAGAGACTAATATAGAGGCACATAGCCTCGCTAGACATGCCTTGGGTCTGGATCATGGACGCCATGTGTGGCTTATAAATCCACCAGACCTTAATTGTATCCCTATGAATTTATTGGCTGAATAAAGAAAAGCATGTTTAGACTAAAAAACAAAAGGTGGCAAGAGGGACCTACACTAGGTTCGTCTGGATAGAGGCGTTGCCAATTCAGCCTTTGTTTCAGCTTTCCCTAATGCAAATATTGAGCATAAGAGTGCATCATTGTCTGATCATATCCCTATCTTGCTCCGTTTGCGCGACGTGCATGCATGCAGCAGGGCCCCCCGTCCCTTTAAATATGAATTATGCTGGGAGCGGGAAGAGGCGCTGCCCGGGGTTGTGGAGACTGGATGGCCGCGAGTGGTAGGAGATTCGGTGGAATCCTTGCATGAAAAGCTGCAGGGGCTGTCGGCTGATCTGACCAATTGGGAGCACACACACGTCGGCAGTGTGAGACAAGAAATTGACCAACTCAAGCAACAACTGTAGATTCTACGCCAGATCCCAGGCCGCACAGGACCATGCCATGCAGAGCTAAAAGTGACTGATAGGCTAGTTGAATTATTCCACCTAGAGGAGATTTTATGGCGCCAAAGAGCAAGACTTGATTGGCTGGCTCATGGAGACAAAAACAATTACTTTTTTCATCTCAGAGCAAGCAGAGCCGAAGGAAAAATCAAATCAAAGCACTTCAACATCCAGATGGGCAGATGACTGAGCATATCAGTTAGATGGAGGCACTGACCATGGTGTTTTACAAGGAATTGTATACCTCGGAGGGGACCCATAACATGGATCAAGTGTTAGATACAGTACCAAGAAAGGTAACTCCGGAGATGAATCAGGTCTTGAATTCACCATGTAGCCATGAGGAAGTGAAAACCGCTTTGTTCCAGATGTTTCCAACAAAAGCGCTGGGGCCGGATGGGTTCCCAGCCCACTTTTTCCAAAGACATTGGGATATATGCAAAGAAGAGGTTACTAAAGTGGATATGAAAATTGTTGAAGGACAGGAGTCAGCCGAGAGCATAAATGAGACGGTGCTGGTTTTGATTCGTAGGTAAAAAACCCCACGCTCCTCACTCAGTTCCGCCCGATAAGTTTATGCAATGTCCTTCACAAGATGGCATCCAAGGTGATTTCTAACCGTCTAAAGGTAGTTTTACCTGATATAATATCATAGGAGCAATCAGCTTTTGTTCCAGGGAGGTTAATTACTGATAACATCATAACAGCATATGAATGTTTACACTCCATGAAGCGGAATAAAGCAAAAACACATCAATCTTGTGCGGTGAAGCTTGATATGATGAAGGCATATGATAGACTGGAGTGGTCTTACCTATGGGCAATCATGCTCAAACTTGGCTTCACCAACAGATGGGTGGACATCATGATGAGTCTGGTGACCACGGTAAAATTCTCGGTGATGTTGAATGGTAAGAGACTGGAAGAGTTCATACCATCAAGAGGGCTAAGACAAGGGGACCCAATATCTCCCTACTTGTTCTTGCTAGCAGCAGAGGGCCTGTCGTGCCTACTCAAATCCAGAAGAGAGTCATCCAACTTGCAAGGTATACAGGTGGCACCGTCGGCGCCACTGTCAACCATTTGCTATTCGCTGATGACAGCCTGCTGTTTTTCAAGGCAAATGGTGAGGGAGCTAATGAGGTGAACCTGGTTTTGGATCAATATTGTCAGGCCACAGGTCAGAGAATCAATCATGCTAAATCCTCTATATTCTTTAGCAAGGGGGTGCCAGACAGTACAAGACAGGAAGTAAAAACCGGCCTAAATGTCCAGAACAAAACTCTGAATGAAAAGTACCTTGGGATGCCATCAGATATTGGAGGAAGCAAGAATGGTGCTTTTAAATATCTCAAAGATCGTCTATGGAGCAAGATTCAGGGATGGATTGCGCAGGCCCTGTCATCAGCTGGAAAGGAAGTTCTTGTCAAATCTGTCGCCCAAGCAGTGCCGGTTTTCTCCATGTCGTGTTTCAAACTACCTAGAGGTTTATGTGAGCACTTGAACATGATGGTCAGAAAGTTCTGGTGGGGGTCAAAAGATGGCAAGCGGAAGCCTCATTGGGTATCATGGAAAGTAATGACACAACCTAAAGGTATGGGAGGTCCATGTTTTAAAGATTTTGAGCTCTTTAATCTAGCAATGCTAGCCCGCCAGGCATGGTCCCTAAGTGGCCGAATTTTGAAAGCTGTTTACTTCCCGAACACTACAATTCTGGAAGTTGTTTTGGGAAATCACCCAAGCCAATTTTGGAGGGCTATTATAGAGGGAAGGGATACTCTGAAACTGGGTTTAATTAGGCATATTGGCAACGGAAATACAACGGATATTTGGAACGATAATTGGCTACCACGGGATGAGATGCTACGCCCGTATGGATGTATCTCTCATAACCGGCCCTCTCTAGTGTCCGAGCTGATTGATCCAACATTCGCAACGTGGATCAGACAACGAGTTGAGGAGGTGTTCATGCCAATGGATGTTTCGGTCATTCTCGGAATTCCTCTATGCACAAGAAATATCCCAGATTTTTGGAGTTGGAACTTTGAAAAGAACGACAATTTCTCGGTGAAGTCGGCTTATAGAATGCTTGTTTCAACCAGGCAAAGGAGGGAGGCATGGCTCGAGGTCACCGCTTGCTCGTCCCGGGCGAATTTGGAGGAGAAGTCATGGAAAACCCTTTGGAATACTAAGGTTCCAGGGAAGGTCAGGATGTTCTTATGGCGTCTCTCTAAACACTCCATACCTACGAATGATGTTAGGGCCCATAGACATATGACAGACTCAGCGGCATGTGGCATTTGTGGAGCACCAGATTCATGGAAGCATTCTCTTGTTAACTGCACCATGTCATGATGCATTTGGGCACTTGTTGATGAAGAGTTGGCACAAAAGTTAGCACAGACAACAGAGACCAACGCCAAGCAATGGATCTTTACTTTGATGGATCTATCATCCCATGACTTGTTTGTCAAGCTATCTGTTACTTTGTGGGCGATTTGGGCAGCGCGCAGGAAGGCTATCCACGAAGGCATATTTCAAAGCCCCCATGCAACTCATTCATTTATCACTCGGTTCATAGAAGAGCTATCAATCGTCTCAGAGAAACCTGCTACCGGAAGCGCTGCGCCTACCATGCAGGGCTATGCCCAGCGCCCTAGCACGCCACCGACGGGGTACCACAAAATTCATGTTGATGCCGCAGTTCGTCAGGGCAGGGGCGGCTCGGTTTCTACGGTATGCAGGGATGGCAATGGGATCTTCATTGGCAGCTCATCGTTGGTGGTCATGGGGATACATGACCCAACCACTTTGGAGGCAATGGCAGTTAGGGAAGCATTAGCGCTTGCGGAAGATCTGCATGTACCCAATATGGTCATTTCTTCTGACTGTAAGCAAGTCATAGGAGACATAATGAAGGGCTCATCCGAAAGATATGGCGCCATCATCAACGAGATCAAACTGCAGTCAGCACCTTTTAACTGTATTTTCAAATTTGAGAGTCGTAGAGTAAATTTAGAAGCTCATAACTTAGCCAGGCATTCGCTTACTCTTGGTCCGGGACGCCACGTTTGGTTTGGCCAATCCCACAACCAAAGATGTATCCCACCCTCTGTGGTTTTTGATGAATAAAGCTTGGTATTCCCCTAAAAACAGTTATTTTCTTTTCCAAGCTCTAAAAAAAGTTATTTTCTTTTCCAACTCTTCATCTTGCGGGCTGTGTGGGGGCACCAGACTTGTGTCAAGATGCACTAGGGCACTTGCGGATGAAGAATACGTACTCTCTCTGACTTCTTCCCTCTAGTTAGGGTTTTCTTTCTCTCGGCGGCGACTCAAGCCGTCGTTGAGATCCACTTGTTTCCTTCCCGCCAATCTGCTGTGAGGGAGCGTCGGGGGCACCCTGGCCCTGGCGTTCTTCCCTCTTCCATAGTTGGCTCGGGTTAGGTTTGGTCACAAATACACCCGGTAGTTTTCAGATCGGGTTAGGGTTTGAGTAATGGCTGCGGAAGCTGGGGCGGATCGGCGACGGCCGGTGGCTCCTCTTCTGCGTCAGAGATCAAGAAGCTGATGGAGGAGCTTGGACTCCGGGAAGATGACATGGATGACGTAGTGGTTGACGAGGATGTTGTTCCTGATGATGCTACCAGGTGGATGGCGATAGCACGTGTTCACATTGATAAACCCTACAGTCAAGTCTAGTTTTTCAGGAACATGAGATCTGCATGGGATCTAGCGCAACAAGTAAACTTTAAACCTCTTGAAGCAAACCTGTACACGTTGCAATTCCGGTGCCTCGCGGACTGGGAGCGAGTAATTCAAGAGGGTCCATGGAATTTTCGTGGTAATGCCGTCATCATCCAACCCTACGACGGGGTGACACAACCCTCGAAGGTGAAGCTGGACACATTAGATATATGGATTCAAATCCATGACGTTTCGGATCTGTATGCCCATCTAGTTCCTTCTTTGGCAGCAAAGGTGGGAGAAGATTCGTGTAAACAAGATGTGTGTGATAGTGGGCAGACACGATGAGCAGAGCGCGCCATGGCCGCCTCAATGGCGAGCAACTACGTGGTCAACCTTCTGGCACCCCGTGGGGGGTTCGAAGGCGCATCCATCAGACACGATGGTGATATCTTGACGGTGTGTGATAGTGGGCAGACACGTACACATACATCCGAGCACGTAGGCCCATGTACGCCATCCGGAGACCGATTCGGGCTTCCGATGTGTGGCATACGGTTGATCCAAAAGAACTGTTTGCGATGAGCTAGAACAACAGAAACGAGCTTTGAGCCTAGAACCATCAATAAATTTTGACCTTGTTTCTCGTGACATTACAGATTACAACGCAATAAGTAATTGCAAATCTGTTCACACCGATCAAACCAATATGTGTTCACACTAAGCACCGGGCTATAAAAACTACCCAGTTGAAAATTACTTCACAGTTCCTCTCCTCATCACCCACAAAACTGGTCTTTCATGTCAAGTCGTTCCGCCATGACCGGTAGGAGGAGTTTCAGGAGGACATATAACCAGGGAGCAAAGACCAAGGTTGCGGAAGCACTAGAGAAGTCCTGTTGCTACGCGGCAGCCGCAACAGAGATGTCCCAGCGCACCGCGGAGCCCTCAAACAAGTTCTCACTGGCACACGAGGGCTCTCATAAGCGCACTCCCCGCGTCGGCGATCGCAACGAGATGGCATTGCTGGAGTCCTTGGCAAGCGATGGCAACATTCTCGTTGGCCTCACTAAGCAGCAGGAGGTGGTCGACGGCTTGAAGAAGCTGCTCGAGATCAGCGATGCCTCGGTTGAGAAGGCGATCGGCGTCATCGAGCAACTCATGGGTGACAATGCGAAGCTACTCAAGGCGCTCACTCACCCTGTGCGTTCGGTTTATTCGATTTACATGATTCGGTTTATACGGTTTCTTGATTTGTACGGTATTAATACTTCGGTAAATACGGTATGAAAATAAAATACGATTCTATTTTGGTATATACCAAATTTTTCGGTATGGTTTCGGTATATACCATAAAAACCAAAGTTGACGCGAATTTGAAAATGACATAATAATAATTATCAAATTTATGACTCAAAACACATACTATTTTACACAAATAGTATACGACTACATATATAAGTATATATGAATGCTTTGATTCATCTATTGATGGTTATGCACATGCTTAGCATTTTAAAAGGAGAAAAATGACCATGTTATAAGAAAAACTTACATGCTTAGTAGTGAATTTAACTCATGTACAAGAAAAATGACAACTTTTATGGTTGTCCATCTCAAGAAATATAAATTTATTTTTTATTTCGGTTTATTTGGTTAACCGTTCGGTTTTTCGATATATACCATAAAAACCAAAGTTCAAATCGGTATGAAAAGTTCATACCATACTGAAACCAGAAACCATAAAAACCATAAAATCGTTTCGGTTCGGTTTATTTTTGGTATGTTTTTTCGGTTCGGTTTTCAGATGCACAGAGTGAGTGCTCACCGAGAAGGAGGAGGAGGCCACAAGCTAGAAGATGCTGCATGAGCAGAGCAGTGCCTCGGGGATGACGCTGAAAGCAGTCGTCGAGGAACTGATGGGTGACTTGAGGAAGCTCCGGATCGAGCGCTAGCAGGAGGTCGAGGAATCCATGGCTGCTATCAAGCAAAGTCATGAGGAATTGAAGAAGGAGCTGGAGGATGTCATCGCCCGGCGATCGATCGAGGAGTATAGACAGTAGCGACCAAGATCATTGTCTGCGATTTCCTTCTTCTCTTGCCCCCGTGTATTCTGGGCTTTGTCGCATGTGGCATTTTAAATTATCTGAAATATGTAAGACAATTATTATCCGCGCCATTGGAATTTTGTCATCGTATTACCCGTTGCCATTTTATTTGTCATCGTATTATCCGTTGACATTTTATTTGTCGTTGTATTATCCGTTGCCCTATGTGAAATTTTAAATTATCTAGAATACGAGTTGAAAACGCGAAAAAAGCAAATGCTAACATTGAGAGGGGCCATGGGATCACAAGCAAACACGCTCAGTCCATGTGCTTTAACTAACCGCGTGTTAAACAGTGGCTCGGCCACCATTAATGGATAAGTTGTGAGCGAGGTGGGCGGCTGGTGGATGGAGGTCAAAGAGCTCGCTTTCTGGTGAGCATGGGCAGCCTTGCTGCTCGCTTGTGTCCCGTCGAGCCTGCGAGGTGGACAGGATGCACGCGTCCTGTTGAGCCTGCACGACGAATTGATCACACACGTCCCGTCGAACCTGCATGTCATACTTCTTGTGCTCATCCCATCTGATCAAACAGCTACACGCACGCCATCGAGTATGGTTAAATTTTGGCACAAAATACAAAGACGACCAATGAACAAGGACGGAGGTAGTACTATCCCATAAGAAAAGAGGGACACGTGGCCGCACTTAAATGGTTACGGGAACACATGGTTCATATAATACAATTGTTTGTGATATTAACGTGTCAGCTATTTGTTTCAAAAGGACTTCATTGGCTATTAATGTGTGCGCCTTGTCTCAAACTGGGTGATTTTTTACCACGACATATATGCTCCATGTCATGAAACCATGCCAAGTTTCATGTTTTTTGGGTGAGTTTTCGATTTATTGGGATTTAAAAACTGAGATTCTCAATGTTTCAGGATGACGAGACGTTTGTAATTCATTCCCATTCCTTCAGTGAGACCTAAACATGCACCCAACGACACATGTACGATTTTCCACCCATTTTGCTTCACTGGAGCATGTGCTTGTTGTTCAAATTTGAATTATGGACTACGTTAAATGCAACTCAATTACTATACAAAATGGCTAAACAAACCCTGAACAGTTTCAAATTTCAGCACGATACTCCTGTTATTCTATGTTGCCTATAGAAAACAAAATTCAAGGCGAGAGGAGGCAGCAACTATAGTTTTTCCCACAAGAGGGGCATGTTTCCCTACCAGAACCACGAGGGTTGCGAGAAGCTTTGCTTTGTAAGAGGCTTGTAATATAGCTTGGCCCAAATTGGACATTTTTTTTACCATGACATATATGTGCCATGTAGTGACACCATGCCAAGTTTCATGATTTTCTGGTGAGTTTTGGATTTACGGAGATTTAAAAACCGAGAATTGCAATGTTTGAGGCCGAGTCAGGACGCCGAGATGGTTGAATTCATTCCCATTCCTTCCATGGGGCCTAAACATGCACCCCTGAGGACACATGTACGATTTTTCTAGCCATCTTGGTGCACTGGAACATGTATTTGTAGTTCGGATTTGAATTATGGACATTAAATGCCTAGAAAACTCAATTAATGAATAAAAAGGTCAAACGAACCCTAAATATTTCAAAGTTCAGCGTGAATCTCCCGTTGTTCCATGTTGCGCGTAGAAGAAAATACAAGGCTAGAAGAGGGAGCGATGATGATTTCGCCCACAAGGGGACACAGTTCCCTATCAAAACCACGAGGGTTCTTGCAACAGGCTCCGGTTTGGAAGAGGTTTGTAATAAAGCTTGGCCCAAATTGGACAATATTTTACCACGACATATATGTTCCATGACGTGACACCATGCCAACTTTCATGAATTTCTGGTGAGTTTTGGATATATGGGGATTTAAAAACCAAGATTCCAAATGTTTGAGGACGAGCCAGGACGCCGGTACGGTTGTAATTCATTCTCATTCCTTGCATGGGACCTAAACATGCACCCAAGGACACATGTATGTTTTTTCTAGCCATTTTGGTGAACTGGAGCATGTATTTGTAGTTCAGATTTGAATTATGGGCATTAAATGCCTAGTAAACTCAATTCATGTATAAAAAGGCCAAACCAACACTGAATAATTTTAAATTTCAGCACAGATATCCTATCGTTCCATGATGCCTATAGAAGAAAATATAAGGCGAAAAGAGGCAATGATTATCATTTCGCCCATAAGGGGGACACATTTCCCTATCGGAACCATGAGGCTTCTTGAGAGAAGCTCCGGTTTGTAAGAGGCTTGCAATAAAACTTGCCCCAAAATGGAGAAAAAATTCCTCGACATATATGTGCCATGTCGTGACACCATGCCAAGTTTCATGATTTTTGGGTGAGTTTTGGATTTACGGGGATTTAAAAACCGAGATTCTCACAAAATGTTTTCAAATAGCACATGGTTCACTCACGAAAGCCGTGTGCCTACCAAACCGTGGTCGATGCCCCCCGCTGCGCGGCTGATCTGAGTCGTGCGTTCTGATTGGCCAGAACCCAAACACCACGGATCGTACGCCTGCACTGTTGGATGCTCCCAGATCAAATGGTAATCCTCATCCCTTTCGATAGCACATGCAATTCATGTTGTGATTTTCTTTATATATATATGGGTAAGCACTATGCGCATGCGTCGTGCTAGCTCACGCTCCCTTCTCTACTAAGTTTTCCAAATTCATGTAAAAAAGTTTTCCATATTAATGTTGTTATATATCCAAACACGCTAACATTTCCCACCACCCCTCCCATCGGTTTCCCGCCTCTTCTCCCATCGCTTTCCCGCTGCCAGTGTCAGTGCTCATTGAAGGCTAGGCGGCGACACATTGGCCATGTAAATATTGCACACAGTTTCTAAAAGCACAAACATGTGTGATAGTAGGGAGTAGGTCCCATAGGGTGACCAGCGTGAAACATCTTAAAGGCAAGGAGGCAATTCCTATTAGCAAGGGGCGGCTTCCCATCCGCTAGCCTAGCCGGATAGAACGCAGAAGTTAAGCATGCTCGGGCTGGAGTAGTCTAAGGATGGGTGTCCCGATGGGAAGTTGCATATCTCAAGCTTCATTTAAACGCTATGATACGGTCATTATAGACATTTATCATCTAAATGTCTCTATAGTGACCTGTCATGATGATTATATAAAACTTGGGATCCTTGTTTTGCTAATTTCTAGACTATGTTTTTATTGGTTATCTTTTGTTCTAAAAAATAAAAGAATGATCGACATCTATAGGACCACACAAATTATACCTTTGGCCCAACGCACGAGAAGGGTTTACTCTTTGCTTCGTGCACTATGTTAGAGCAAATCAAGTTTCAACACATGAGTTGGACGACACCCTGTGATAACCCACAAGTATACGGTATCGTTTGTAGCCTTCTTCGATAAATAAGAGTGTCGAACCCAACGAGGAGCTAAAGGTAGAACAAATATTCCCTCAAGTTCTATCGACCATCGATACAACTCTATGCACACTTGACGTTCGCTTTACCTAGAACAAGTATGAAACTAGAAGTACTTTGTAGGTGTAGTAGGAAAGGTTTGCAAGATAATAAAGAACGGGAAAATAAAAGTTAGGTGCTGTTTAAATAAAAGTGCAAAAGAAAATAAAGCGAGTGTGGAAAAGTGGTGGTAGGATTTGTAGAATTGTCCCTAGGCAATCGATAACAAGTACCGGTAATCATTCTTGTAATTTTATATGAGGGAGAGGCATGAGCTAACATACTTTCTCTGCTTGGATCATATGCACTTATGAGTGGAACTCTAGCAAGCATCCGCAACTACTAAATATCATTTAAGGTCATGAAACCCAACCGTAGCATTAAGTATCAAGTCCTCTTTACTCCCATATGCAATACCCCACTTATCTGTGTTTAGGCTGCTGTCACCCCCGCAACACTGACCACAAGCAAAGCATGAACATATTGCAACACCCTACAGCGGGGGGCCCTCTCGTTTGCGCAAGAACGGAGGCACCGTAGGACAGCACCAAAATAAAATATACAATCATACCACCAAGATCGCGATTAACCCATAGGACAACAAAAATCTACTCAAGCATCACAGGATGGCAACACATCATGGGATAATAATATGAAGCATAAAGCACCATGTTCAAGTAGAGGGTACAACGTGTTGCGGGAGAGTGGACCACTGAATATAGATGGGGGAAGGTGATGGTGTTGACGGTAGCAAGATTGTTGATGTAGATTGCCGTCCTGATCGTTGCCCTGGCGGCACTCCGGCGCCACCGGAAGCGAGGGGGAGAGAGCCCCCTCCTTCTTATTCTGGGGAACCGACATCATATGTATTGAATCTGGCTTGGGGTCTGGTACGGTGTTCAGTTTGTAATGTAGTTGGTGCCCCATCGAAGTTGTGCATTTGGGATTTGAACACGTCACACACCACCGTACCAATACATATTTTTGGGCCGCATGCAGTGTATAGGGGGTCTTCTGATCGACCACGTCTCCCTTGTGCGTTTTTTTGTAGCGACACCGATATTTGTGGGCTCCCCGAGTGTATATATATCATCCCTTTGACCGATAACAAGGGGTATGTGTTGGCTATGAATGGATTCCTCCTAGTCCTAATTCTTGTTAGGGCTGGTCACCATCACCTGTCGTTCAACCAAAGCTAGAGCTCATGTGTTGTCAGGATTCCCTCTCACACGCTCAGATTGTTGGGTTCGACCGACACCGTACCCTACGTATATCGTCCATAACTACCTAGCTTTCATGGATGTTGTATATATCGAGAGGCATATGCCACATCTAAATTGTACATTATTCGATATTGAAACACACATCACCCCTTCCAATGTACATCATTTTGGGCCGCATGCAGGCGGTGCTGGTTTTGTGGACCCTCTTGTGCGATTTTTTATGATGGTTCAATCTATTGGCCCACGTGATATATATTCTATCCATTTTTTATCGACAACAACAGTTAACGTTTGACCAAGCGATAGATTCATTAGCCGTCTTATGGTAGGTCATGGCGACATGCATGTATGACCAAAGTATCATTATGTGCATCCATCCCGCTGACACGAAGTGGGAGGTGGGTCAAGCACCCTAGCTAGGTAGCTATGACATTATGTCATTATAGATATATCCAAGGGTGCTTTCGGGTTTGCGAGGCAGGTGCCACCAAAGTTGTGCATTGTGTATTTAAAGTTTTAAACATCACATCGTATATTCCTACATATATTTGGCCACTTTCAGGTGGTTCTTGACTTCTGGCCCCTCTCATCGATCTTTGACGACGCGCCCAACTGTGGGCCCGCACGGTCAAAGTTGTGCATTAGAATTTTTAATATCACAGACCACCCTTTTCACTCATATATATTTGGGCCACATGCTGGTGTGGCTGTCTTCTGACCCTCTCTAATGTTTTTTACTACGAAGACTCGGATGACGCTCAAAGGACATGGGTGTACTGGCTTAACCGTGTGCGATGCAAGTGCATTGTGAATCACCATGACTGCGCAAGCGCGAGTGAAGGTGGAGGTACTGGCTTAACCGCGTGCGATGCTAGTGCGCTGTAAAATGACCACCCGCGCAAGCTAAAGGCGGGTAGTTTATTTAGATTGAATTCCACATCCACGTCTAAAAATTAGGACGAACCATGTGAGATAGACCAGCTAGCTAGAAATCTAAAAACAAACTAACCGCCTTGAGCGTTGCAAAAATCGACGGTTCCGCCACTTTTCCTTATTATCATACACGCATATTCTTATTGAACCATGTGCAATCTTGGCTACTCCCGCCCCGCATCAATTCCTTTACCCAAATTTTAGTAGTCGTTGTAGTTCAATTGTCGCCCCCACTCCTCCAACACCGACCTTATAGTAAAATTATAGTAGCCGAGGCATATGAACCATCGCCCTCCCTCGTCAACCACCATCTCCACCTACCATTAATAAAAAATTTGGTAGTCGTGGCGTATCCTCAAACACCCCCTCCATAGTCCCCCCACCAGTCCCCCCTCACCCTCTTGAACCCTAGCTCGCCTCCGCCACTGGCGCTGCCATCGCCAACCCCTGCCGGTCTGCCCATTCCTCCTAGCTTAGATAATAAAGTTCAGGTTACCCACCGATTCCCATACTATCTCCCCACTCCCCTGAGTTTTTAGATGAGGATTGTGGTGTCCCTCACCGCCAGATCCACATCCCCTGCTCCAGAATGTCGCAGCCTAAGCCCGACCGTGTATCCAGTGGAGCCCGACAAGCATTCGGCCAAGAGGAGGTTTATCATGGCCTCTCCGGCGGACGTTGGCGAGGTGGTCGCTGTCGGTGTCAAAACCGGCGGATCTCAGGTAGGGGGTCCCGAACTGTGCGTCTAGGCAGATGGTAACAGGAGACAAGGGACACGGTGTTTTTACCCAGGTTCGGGCCCTCTCGATGGAGGTAAAACCCTACTCCTGCTTGATTAATATTGATGATATGGGTAGTACAAGAGTAGATCTACCACGAGATCGGAGTGGCTAAACCCTAGAAGCTAGCCTATGGTATGATTGTTGTTCGTCCTACGGACTAAAACTCTCTGGTTTATATAGACACCGGAGAGGGCTAGGGTTACACATAATCGGTTACAATGGGAGGAGATCTTCATATCGTATCGCCAAGCGTGCCTTCCACACCAAGGAAAGTCCCATCCGGACACGGGACGGAGTCTTCAATCTTGTATCTTCATAGTCCGGGAGTCTGGCCAAAGTTCTTAGTCCGGCCATTCGGACACCCCCTAATCCAGGACTCCCTCAGTAGCCCCTGAACCAGGCTTCAATGACGACGAGTCCGGCGTGCAAGTTGTCTTCGGCATTGCAAGGCGGGTTCCTCCTCCGAATATTTCATAGAAGATGTTGAACACCAGGGTAGTGTCCGGCTCTGCAAAATAAGTTCCACATTCCATCGTAGAGAGAATAATATTTACATCAATCGGATCTGCTGACGTATTCCGCAGCGTGACATCATGCCATGGCCAGGCTTTTATTCATTTTATTGTTCCACCTCAGCGCGTTTAGCGAGGCGGTTTCCTTGGCACGTCTTGTCAAAGCAGAGATCGTGTCCCCTTATTCCGGGATTCTCATCAATACGGGTGTGGGTAACCCAACCGCGCCATTAACCGCGGCGCTTGGGAGATAAGCGAGTTTTATCAGGCCGGTGGGGGGCTCATAGTTTTGGCCGCCCATATAAGGGGATAGGAATCCGCCTTTTCCATTCACGCCTTCTTCCTCCTTCGCTTATTCGTCCCTGCACGCTCGAGCTCCAACGCCCAAGCCCGCACTTCCCACCTCAACCTTCTCCAGTCATGTCCGGAGCGGGAGGTAGATGGATGGCTTCCTCCGTCACGGAGGGGCAAATCAAAAAGCTGAGGAAGGCCAGATACTTGTCCGGCGACATCGCGCACTGGCTTCCAGATGAGGGGCAACTCACCCCCACCCCTGGGCCCCATGAGAGGGTTGTTTTTCTTCCCCATTTCCTCCGCGGACTAGGTTTTGCTCTTCACCCGTTCGTCCGGGGGCTCATGTTCTACTACGGCCTGGACTTCCATGATCTGGCCCCGAACTTCATCCTCAACATCTCGGCGTTTATCGTCGTGTGCGAGGCCTTCCTCCGCATCCGGCCTCACTTTGGCCGATGGCTGAAGATCTTCAGCGTCAAGCCGAAGGTAGTGGGCGGGCGCCAAGCGGAGTGCGGAGGCGCCATGGTGGGCAAAATAGCCAACGTCACATGGCTCGAGGGCGCCTTCGTAGAGACCATCAAAGGGTGGCAATCGGGGTGGTTCTATAGCACCGAGCCGCGTGACCCTAAATGGGCAGCGGCTCGCGAGTTCCGATCTGGTATCCCCACACGGCTCACATCTTGGAAGGAGATGGGCCTGTCATGGGGTAGTTCGGCGGAATTGACCGGACTTCAAACCTGCATCAAAGACCTGATCGGCAGGAAGGTTAAACTCGTCAACGTCGTCCAGGTCATGCTCTTCCGCCGGATTCTCCCGTGTCAACGACGGGCTTTTAGCTTGTGGGAGTTCGACCCGGCCCAACACCAGACTTGAAGGAAATATGCCCTAGAGGCAATAATAAAGTTATTATTTATTTCCTTATTTCATGATAAATGTTTATTATTCATGCTAAAACTATGAGATTATGCAACTCCCATTTACCGGAGGAACACTTTGGGTGCTACCAAACGTCACAACGTAACTGGGTGATTATAAAGGAGTACTACAGGTGTCTCCAATGGTACATGTTGGGTTGGCGTATTTCGAGATTAGGTTTTGTCACTCCGATTGTCGGAGAGGTATCTCTGGGCCCTCTCGGTAATGCACATCACTATAAGCCTTGCAAGCAATGTGACTAATGAGTTAGTTGCGGAATGATGCATTACGTAACGAGTAAAGAGACTTGCCAGTAACGAGATTGAACTAGGTATTGGATACCGACGATCGAATCTCGGGCAAGTAACATACCGATGACAAAGGGAACAAAGTATGTTGTTATGCGGTTTGACCGATAAAGATCTTCGTAGAATATGTAGGAGCCAATATGGGCATCTAGGTTCCGCTATTGGTTATTGACAAAGAATAGTTCTAGGTCATGTCTACATAGTTCTCGAACCCGTAGGGTCCGCACGCTTAAGGTTTCGATGACAGTTATATTATGAGTTTATGAGTTTTGATGTACCGAAGGAGTTCGGAGTCCCGGATGAGATCGGGGACATGACGAGGAGTCTCGAAATGTTCGAGACGTAAAGATCGATATATTGGACGACTATATTCGGAGTTCGGAAAGGTTCCGAGTGATTCGGGTATTTTTCGGAGTACCGGAGAGTTACGGGAATTCGCCGGGGAGTATATGGGCCTTATTGGGCCATACGAGAATAGAGGCGAGAGGCCGAAAGGAAGGAGGCGCGCAGCCCCCCTCTGGTCCGAATTGGACAAGGGTTGCGGCCCCCCTTTCCTTCCTCCTCTCCCCCTCTTTCCCCCTTTCTCCTACTCCAACAAGGAAGGAGGGAGTCCTACTCCCGGTGGGAGTAGGACTCCCCTTGGCGCGCCCCTCCTAGGACGGCCGCCACCTCCCCCCTTGCTCCTTTATATACGGGGGCAGGGGGGCACCTCTAGGGACAACACAAGTTGATCTACGGATCTTTCCTTAGCCGTGTGCGGTGCCCCCTCCACCATATTCCACCTCGGTCATATCGTCGCGGAGTTTAGGCGAAGCCCTGCGCCGGTAGAGCATCATCATCGTCACCACGCCGTCGTGCTGATGGAACTCATCCCCGAAGCTTTGCTGGATCGGAGCCCGGGGATCGTCATCGAGCTGAACGTGTGCTGAACTCGGAGGTGCCGTACGTTCGGTACTTGGATCGGTCGGATCGTGAAGACGTACGACTACATCAACCGCGTTGTCATAACGCTTCCGCTTACGGTCTACGAGGGTACATGGACAACACTCTTTCCTCTCGTTGCTATGCCATCACCATGATCTTGCGTGTGCGTAGGATTTTTTTTGAAATTACTATGTTCCCCAACAGTGGCATCCGAGCCTGGTTTTATGCGTAGATGTCATATGCACGAGTAGAACACAAGTGAGTTGTGGGCGATACAAGTCATACTGCTTACCAGCATGTCATACTTTGGTTCGGCGGTATTGTGAGATGAAGCGGCCCGGACCGACATTACGCGTATGCTTACGCGAGACTGGTTTGACCGTTACGAGCACTCGTGCTTATAGGTGGCTGGCGGGTGTCTGTCTCTCTCACTTTAGCTGAATCGAGTGTGGCTACGCCCGGTCCTTGCGAAGGTTAAAACAACACTAACTTGACGAACTATCGTTGTGGTTTTGATGCGTAGGTAAGAACGGTTCTTGCTAAGCCCGTAGCAGCCACGTAAAACTTGCAACAACAAAGTAGAGGACGTCTAACTTGTTTTTGCAGGGCATGTTGCGATGTGATATGGTCAAGACGTGATGAGATATAAGTTGTTGTATGAGATGATCATGTTTTGTTGAATTTATCGGCAACTGGCAGAAGCTCTATGGTTGTCTCTTTGTTGCATAAGATGCAAGTGCCAAATAATTGCTTTACTTTATTGCTATGCGATAGCAATAGTTGCAAGAGCAATAGTTGGCGAGACGACCATGTGACAACACATTGATATAGATCAAGATGATGAAGATCATGGTGTCGTGCCAGCGACGATAGAGATCATGACAGTACTTTGGAGATGGAGATCAAAGGCGCAAGATGATCATGGCCATATCATGTCACATATTTTGATTGCATATGATGTTTATCTGTTATACATCTTATTCTGTTTTGTTTGACGGTAGCATTTTAAGATGATCTCTCACTAATTATCAAGAAGTGTTCTCCCTGAGTATGCACCATTGCGAAAGTTCTTCGTGCTGAGACACCACGTGATGATCGGGTGTGATAGGCTCTACGTTCAAATACAACGGGTGCAAAACAGTTGCACACGTGGAATACTCAGGTTAAACTTGACGAGCCTAGCATATACAGATATGGCCTCGGAACACGGAGACTGAAAGGTCGAGCGTGAATCATATAGTAGATATGATCAACATATTGATGTTCACCATTGAAACTACTCCATCTCACGTGACGATCGGACATGGTGTAGTTGATATGGATCACGTAATCACTTAGAGGATTAGAGGGATGTCTATCTAAGTGGGAGTTCTTAAGTAATATGATTAATTGAACTTAAATTTATCATGAACTTAGTCCTGGTAGTATTTTGCAAATTATGTTGTAGATCAATAGCTTGCGTTGTTGCTTTCATATGTTTATTTTAATATGTTCCTAGAGAAAATTGTATTGAAAGATGTTAGTAGCAATGATACGGATTGGATCCGTGATTTGAGGTTTATCCTCATTGCTGCACAGAAGAATTATGTCCTTAATGCACCGCTAGGTGACAGACCTATTGCAGGAGCAGATGCACACGTTATGAACGTTTGGCTAGCTCAATATGATGACTACTTGATAGTTTTGTGCACCATGCTTTATGGCTTAGAATCGGGACTTCAAAACGTTTTGAACGTCATGGACCATATGAGATGTTCCAGGAGTTGAAGTTAATATTTCAAGCAAATACCCGAGTTGAGAGATATGAAGTCTCCAACAAGTTCTATAGGTAAAAGATGGAGGAGAATCGCTCAACTAGTGAGCATGTGCTCAGATTGTCTGGGTACTACAATCGCTTGAATCAAGTGGGAGTTAATCTTCCAGATAAGATAGTGATTGACAGAATTCTCTACTCACCACCACCAAGTTAGTAGAACTTCGTGATGAACTATAATGCAAGGGATGACGAAGACGATTCCCGAGCTCTTCGTGATGCTGAAATCGACGAAGGTAGAAATCAAAAAAGAACATCAAGTGTTGATGATTGACAAGACCACTAGTTTCAAGAAAAGGGCAAAGGGAAAGAAAGGGAACTTCAAGCAAAATGGCAAGCAAGTTGTCACTCCCGCGAAGAAGCCCAAAGCTGGACCAAAGCCTGAAACTGAGTGATTATACTGCAAAGGAAATGGTCACTAGAAGCGGAAATGCCTTGAATACTTGGTGGATAAGAAGGATGGCAAAGTGAACAAGGGTATATTTGATATACATGTTATTGATGTGTACCTTACTAGTGTTTATAGTAACCCCTGAGTATGATACTTGTTCGGTTGCTAAGATTAGTAACTCGAAACAGGAGTTACAGAATAAACAGAAACTAGTTGAGGGTGAAGTGACGATGTGTGTTGGAAGTGGTTCCAAGATTGATATGATCATCATCGCACACTCCCTATACTTTCGGGATTAGTGTTGAACCTAAATAAATATTATTTGGTGTTTGCGTTGAGCATGAATATGATTTGATCATGTTTATTGCAATATGGTTATTCATTTAAAACCAGAGAATAATTGTTGTTCTGTTTAAATGAATAAAACCTTTGATGGTCATACACCCAATGAAAATAGTTTGTTGGATCTCGATCGTAGTGATACACATATTCATAATATTGATGCCAAAAGATGCAAAGTTGATAATGATAGTGCAACTTATTTGTGGCACTGCCGTTTGGGTCATATCGGTGTAAAGCGCATGAAGAAACTCCATAAAGATGGATTTTCGGAATCACTTGGTTATGAATCATTTGATGCTTGCGAACCATGCCTTTTGGGCAAGATGACTAAAACTCCGTTCTCTGGAACAATGGAACGAGCTACTGACTTATTGGAAACAATACATACCAATGTATGCGGTCCAATGAGTGTTGATGCTCGTGGCGGGTATCGTTATTTTCTGACCTTCACAAGATGAATTGAGCAGATATGAGTATATCTACTTGATGAAACATAAGTCTGAAATAATTGAAAGGTTCAAAGAATTTCAGAGTGAAGTGGAAAAATCATCATAACAAGAAAATAAAGTTTCTACGATCTGATCGCGGAGACGAATATTTGAGTTACGAGTTTGGTTTTCAATTAAAACAATGTGGAATAGTTTCACAGCTCACGCCACCTGGAACACCACAACGTTATGGTGTGTCCGAACGTCGTAACTGCACTTTATTGGATATGGTGCGATCTATGATGTCTCTTATCGGTTTTACCACTATCGTTTTCGGGTTGTGCATTAGAGACAGCTGCATTCACGTTTAAAAGGGCACCATCTAAATCCGTTGAGACGACACCGTATGAACTATGGTTTAGCAGTAAACCTAAGCTGTCATTTCTTAAAGTTTGGAGTTGCGATGCTTATATGAAAAAATTTCAACCTGATAAGCTCGAACCCAAATCGGTGAAGTGCGTCTTCATAGAATACCCAAAGGAAACTGTTGGGTACTCCTTCTATCACAAATCCAAAGGCAAAACATTCGTTGCTCAAAATGGATCCTTTCTAGAGAAGGAGTTTCTCTCGAAAGAAGTGAGTGGGAGAAAAGTAGAACTTGATAAGGTAATAGTACCTTCTCCTGAATTGGAAATAATTCATCACTGAAATCAGTTCCAGTGATTCCTACACCAATTAATGAGGAAGCTAATGATGATGATCATGAAACTTCAGATCAAGTTACTACAAAACCTCGTAGGTCTTCCAGAGTACGGTCCGCACCAGAGTGGTACGGTAATCCTGTTCTTGAAGTCATGTTACTAGACCATGATGAACCTACAAACTATGAGGAAGCGATGATGAGCCCATATTCCGCAAAATGGCTAGAGGCAATGAAATCTGAGATGGGATCCATGTATGAGAACAAAGTATGGACTTTGGTTGACTTGCCCGATGATCGGCAAGCCATTGAGAATAAATGGATCTTTCAAAAGGAAGACGGATGTTGATAGTAGTGTTACTATCTACAAAGCTCGACTTGTCGCAAAAAGGTTTTTGACAAGTTCAAGGTGTTGACTACAATGAGATTTTCTCAACTGTAGCGATGCTTAAGTCTATCCGAATCATGTTAGCAATTGCCACATTTTATGAAATCTGGCAAATGGATGTCAAAACTGCATTCCTTAATGGATTTATTAAAGAAGAGTTGTATATGATGCAACCAGAAGGTTTTGTCAATCCTAAAGGTGCTAACAAAGTGTGCATGCTCCAGCGATCCATCTATGGACTGCTGCAAGCATCTCGGAGTTGGAATATACGCTTTGATGAGTTGATCAAAGCATATGGTTTTATACAGACTCTTGGAGAAGCCTGTATTTACAAGAAAGTGAGTGGGAGCACTACAACATTTCTGATTAGTATATGTGAATGACATATTGTTGATCGAAAATAATGTAGAATTATTCTGCAAAGCATAAAGGAGTGTCTGAAAGGAGTTTTTTTTAAAGAAAAACCTCAGCAAAGCTACTTACATATTGAGCATCAAGATCTATTGAGATAGATCAAGACGCTTGATAAGTTTTTCAATAAGTACATACCTTGTCAAGATTTTGAAGTAATTCAAAATGGAACAGTCAAAGAAAGAGTTCTTGCCTGTGTTGCAAGGTGTGAAGTTGAGTAAGACTCAAGACCCGACCATGGCAGAAAATAGAAAGAGAATGAAAAGTCATTCCCTATGCCTCAGTCATAGGTTCTATAAAGTATGCTATGCTGTGAAACAGACCTATTGTATACCTTGCTCTGAATTTGACAAGGGAGTACAATAGTGATCTAGGAGTAGATCACTGGACATTGGTCAAGAATATCCTTAGTGAGAACTAAGGAAATATTTCTTGATTATGGAGGTGATAAAAGAGCCCGTCGTAAAGAGTTACATTGGTGCAAGCTTTTACATCGATCCAGATGACTATAAGTCTCAATCTGGATACATATTGGAAGTGGGAGCAATTAGCTAGAATAGCTTCGTGCAGAGCATTGTAGACATAGAATATTTGCAAAATACATATGGCTCTGAATATGACAGACCCGTTGACTAAGCTTCTCTCACGAGCAAAACATGATCACACCTTAGTACTCTTTGGGTGTTAATCACATAAGAGATGTGAACTAGATTATTGACTCTAGTAAACCCTTTGGGTGTTGGTCACATGACGATGTGAACTATGGGTGTTAATCATATATAGATATGAATATTGGTGGCGATGTGAACTAGATTATTGACTCTAGTGCAAGTGGGAGACTGAAGGAAATATGCCCTAGAGGCAATAATAAAGTTATCATTTATTTCCTTATTTCATGATAAATGTTTATTATTCATGCTAGAATTGTATTAACCGGAAACATAATACATGTGTAAATACATAGACAAACATATAGTCACTAGTATGCCTCTACTTGACTAGCTCATTAATAAAAGATGGTTATGTTTCCTAACCATAGACATGTGTTGTCATTTGATTAATGGGATCACATCATTAGGAGAATGATGTGATTGACATGACCCATTCCGTTAGCCTAGCACTTGATCGTTTAGTATATTGCTATTGCTTTCTTCATGACTTATACATGTTCCTGTAACTATGAGATTATGCAACTCCCATTTACCGGAGGAACACTTTGGGTGCTACCAAACGTCACAACGTAACTGGGTGATTATAAAGGAGTACTACAGGTGTCTCCAATGGTACATGTTGGGTTGGCGTATTTCGAGATTAGGTTTTGTCACTCCGATTGTCGGAGAGGTATCTCTGGGCCCTCTCGGTAATGCACATCACTATAAGCCTTGCAAGCAATGTGACTAATGAGTTAGTTGCGGAATGATGCATTACGTAACGAGTAAAGAGACTTGCCGGTAACGAGATTGAACTAGGTATTGGATACCGACGATCGAATCTCGGGCAAGTAACATACCGATGACAAAGGGAACAAAGTATGTTGTTATGCGGTTTGACCGATAAAGATCTTCGTAGAATATGTAGGAGCCAATATGGGCATCTAGGTTCCGCTATTGGTTACTGACCAAGAATAGTTCTAGGTCATGTCTACATAGTTCTCGAACCCGTAGGGTCCGCACGCTTAAGGTTTCGATGACAGTTATATTATGAGTTTATGAGTTTTGATGTACCAAAGGAGTTCGGAGTCCCGGATGAGATCGGGGACATGACGAGGAGTCTCGAAATGGTCGAGAAGTAAAGATCGATATATTGGACGACTATATTCGGAGTTCGGAAAGGTTCCGAGTGATTCGGGTATTTTTCGGAGTACCGGAGAGTTACGGGAATTCGCCGGGGAGTATATGGGCCTTATTGGGCCATACGAGAATAGAGGCGAGAGGCCGAAAGGAAGGAGGCGCGCAGCCCCCCTCTGGTCCGAATTGGACAAGGGTTGCGGCCCCCCTTTCCTTCCTCCTCTCCCCCTCTTTCCCCCTTTCTCCTACTCCAACAAGGAAGGAGGGAGTCCTACTCCCGGTGGGAGTAGGACTCCCCTTGGCGCGCCCCTCCTAGGCCGGCCGCCACCTCCCCCCTTGCTCCTTTATATAGGGGGCAGGGGGGCACCTCTAGGGACAACACAAGTTGATCTACGGATCGTTCCTTAGTCGTGTGCGGTGCCCCCCTCCACCATATTCCACCTCGGTCATATCGTCGCGAAGTTTAGGCGAAGCCCTGCGCCGGTAGAGCATCATCATCGTCACCACGCCGTCGTGCTGACGGAACTCATCTCCGAAGCTTTGCTGGATCGGAGCCCGGGGATCGTCATCGAGCTGAACGTGTGCTGAACTCGGAGGTGCCGTACGTTCGGTACTTGGATCGGTCGGATCGTGAAGACATACGACTACATCAACCGCGTTGTCATAACGCTTCCGCTTACGGTCTACAAGGGTACGTGGACAACACTCTCTCCTCTCATTGCTATGCCATCACCATGATCTTGCGTGTGCGTAGGATTTTTTTTTTGAAATTACTACGTTCCCCAACAAGACTCTGTCCCGGCTCTTCGACACAAAGCATGGGGACGCCTGGAAGGTGCTATTCAGGAGCTCCGAGGTCTCCCCTCCCGTCACCGAGGATCGCAGATTCTGCGACGAGCGCCAAGCCAACGCGGTGAGCTTAATTTTCCCTTTACGGGGTATTTATGTTTCACAGATTTGATTCTATGCGGGATCTAAACTCCCATCTCCTTAACAGGACTGGCAGAAAAAGGCCGGACAGATCAACTGTCCGGCTCCCTTGCCTGAAGACCCAGCGGATGCCCACTTAACGAAGCTGCTGGTCCCGGCACCTTACATGGTGCCGGATAAGAAGGCCAAGAAGAAGGCTATGGGGACTCAAAAGAGTTCCCGGCGCCTGGTGGTGTTGGATTCATCGCCCGACAGCCCCGAAGCACCCTCCGCCTCCGAGGATGAGGAGGAGGAAGAAGAAGAAGCCTCTCCCCCTCCAACGGGGGAAGGAAAGAAAAGGAAAGCCGCCCCAATTGGGGAGGCCAGAGGGTCCAAGAAAGGGAGAACCCTTCTTCCGGACTACACCTCCGATGCCGAAGACGGCGGGGAGGAATGGCCATCCAGGGTCAAGCCCCTGGCAAAATCGTAAGTATCCGGTCATCCGAATAACTTATGACGCCCCTCCATTATTTGGCATTTTCTGACACCGAATTTTGATCATGTAGTCCGCCCAAGGCCCAGCTCGACGATTCGACGAGCGGCTCCGTGGATTCGTCGGGTGTGAATAGCGCTTCACTTCCGACGGCCTCCTCCCCTCTCCCTACGGACGACGCCGAGGTGGAGTCCCAAAAGGGACTAAACCAGGAGGAGGTAGTCCTGGAGGCGCCACAAGGCGACCTTCTGGACTCCAGGCCCAAAGGGGGTAAAGCTCCGGAGGGATCTAAGTCCGGCCCCGGGCCGGACATTGCTCCGGAACCATCAGTGGTTCTGGAGTCCGACAGGCGGCGCCTTCATAAGAAGGGCAAGCCTACGACGCCGGCGACCTCCGTCCACCCGAAGGCACCGGACAATTTGCTGGAGGCGCTTAACGGCGCCTCCATCGACAAGGAACACCGCACTGTTATGAGTGCGGTGATTCAGAAGGTTCAGTCCGCCAAGAGTGGGCTGACGGAAGCCTGCACAAGCCTGTTAACGGGCTTTGAGGTATGTGTTCAAAAACATATAAAAAATATTACCGCATAGACAGTAGCCCCTGATGCTTAGTTCGGTGTTCGGAAAGAAAAGCCGAACTAAGGATCTAAAAATATAAACGCAGGAGTCTAATAGAAATATGTCAATATGGGAATGCAGGCTGCGCTGCTGACCTCTGCCGCACTGACTGCGGAGGTCAATGCCTTGAAGGAAAGCCTCGAGTGGTTCGAGAGCGAGCTCGGCCATGCGAAGAAGCAGCTCGAGGATAAAGAGGGTACATAGTACCTCCTGTAAATGTATATAGAAATACTTGGTTGCAAAATAATAACAGGACCAACGTTAATGTTGCAGGAGCCACGACCGAGGTGGCGACCCTGAAAGAGGCGGTCTCGAAGGCCGAAAAGAGTGCGGCCTTGGAGCGCACCGAGTGAGAGAAGCAGGAGGCGCGGGTGGTGGAGGTGCGGGAAGAGCTCCAGGCTCTCGTGGAAAAACACGAGAGTTTGGAGCGTGACTCGAAGACTCGAGAGTCTGAGCTTGCCTTGGCTCTTGAGAGTGCCAAGACCGCTAAGGCCGAAGCCCAGAAGGCCCTTCAGGAGATCGAGGCGATGAAGAAGATAGCGGCGGGTAAGGCATTCTTTATGCAAAGAAAAAAATATAAAAGTTAATTATCTGCTACTTACCCGAATCCGGAGCTCTCCAGGAGCGTTCGCCGATCTGCCCTGTAGTGTGTCTGATGCCGCCGCATACTACCGAGCCGAAGAGGGGAGCTCGACGGAAAAAGTGTTCTGGTCTTAGTATGCTGAGGCCGAACATCCGGTGCCCCTGAGCGACCAGCTGAAGCAGCTGGTCGAGCTCCACAAGGTGGCCGAACAGGCCATGAAGGCCTCATAGCTCAGTTGTGTCCTGGAGAAGTCATGCCTGAGAGCTACTTCGGTCTGGTGCGGTGGCTGGTGGACACGTGTCCGTGGATTGAGGTCGTCAAGCGCTCTGTTTGTATTGAAGGTGCCCATCGGGCCCTTGCCCATGCTAAGGTGCACTGGGGCAAGCTAGACGCGGAGAAGCTGTTGACGGGCGCGCCACCGCCGGGCAAGGAGTATCGTACGCCCGAGATGTATTATAATGGCGTTCTGAAGGGTGCCCGCCGCATAGCGGATGAGTGCTCCAAAGATGTAATTTTTGAGTAGACTCGCATTTGTTATCCTGTACGCTGAAGCTTTGTTCATATGCGTTAAGCAACGCTTGTTAATTTAAAATATTACCTTCTGTGCAGCCGTTTATCAAATCTGAGAGATGCAAGTCGTCGGCTTCGACCCCCATGCCACGAGTGCTGGGGTGTTCGGGATAAACCTGAGCGCTCTTGTTCCCATTCTTGGGTCCATCTAGGGAGGCGTTCAGCACAACGAACCAGGCCATCGGACTTATAATGCTTTATCACTCTCACTTAGCCATAGAATTCTATAATTTTAAATTTTGGCGAAGCCCCTAGTATTCGGAAGACCGAGTTCAGGGCGCTATCCACACCTAGGCCGGATAAGTCCGGTTCCTCGCTCGAAGCGGCATAAGTCTTTAAGGACTCGAAGAAACCTCGAGAACAGCGACCGGTCTCTCGCACTATCATGACAGTCAGTTTTAGCTTTCTCTACTGAGGTGTTAACCCAGCTCAACTGGGGCACAATCGCAGTAGTTCTCCCAGCGCTACCTTAGCCAACAATGCGGAACGTAAGGTACCAAAACATGGGAGCCGGGAAAACCCAACTATTGACCAAAGACATGATTCGGAGCCGATGCATATAGTGTTATAAGTTCGGGGTGCCGCACTCGTTAGAGTGTTCGGTCTTCTCACACCATGTTATGGGGTGTTGTAAGCCCCTGGTGTATTATCCGTACCAAAGTGTACGGTTGCAGAATGTCATGACTGAACATATTTGTATATAAAAATAGATAAGTACAATAATAGGTAAGAGCTATATATTGTTTATTAAAAAAGGTCTGCTGCGAAAGCAGAACGATACAAAAAGTGCGGTAAGCAAGAGATGGGAGTATTTGACATATTCCCCTCTAGGGGCAAGCTGCAGGATTGTAAGAGAAACAGGTATAAAACTCGTTATAGAGACCACCTGGACTTTTGACGTGGCTTGCTTCCTCCCTGGCTATTGCATCGTGGGTTCGGCGAGAGTATTGCCGGACAGGCCTTCCGAATAGTTGGGTCCTAAAAGTGTGTGAAAAGGAAAATGGCGAAATAGGGAGCCCCTTAGTGCGGTTGAGCCGCATTCTGGGTGTGCCGTTGTTGTGCCCCTCCCCTTATGCCCATGGTATCTCTAAGGCGTAATTATGTACGCGTGGTACCAGTATCGCCATTTGACGGGGGTTGGGGTTGGAGCCGCACTGCTATGCTTGCTCGAAACGTGCCAGCCGGATTTGTTGGAGGTTACTTCGGGCTCGCTTGACGTTGCCCGGACGTTTGGCACCTGGGTTGGAGAACTGCCTTGAGAGGCTACTCTGTACTTCCGCTGCTAGGGCCGCCGTGTGCTCCTCCGTTCGAAGAGAGCGTTCGGTGTTTCCGTTTACCGTGATGACTCCGTGAGGTCCTAGCATCTTGAGCTTGAGATATGCGTAGTGCGGCACCACATTGAATTTGGCAAATGCGGTTTGTCCGAGCAGGGCGTGATAGCCGCTGCGGAATGGGACTATGTCGAAGATTAACTCCTCGCTCCGGAAGTTATCCGGGGATCCGAAGACCACCTCGAGTGTGACCGAGCCTGTACAGCTGGCCTCTACCCTTGGTATGACACCTTTGAAGGTTGTCTTTGTGGGTTTAATCCTTGAAGGATCGATGCCCATTTTTCGCACTGTGTCCTGGTAAAGGAGGTTCAGGCTACTACCGCCGTCCATTAGGACTCTGGTAAGGTGAAATCAGTCGATAATTGGGTCTAGGACCAGTGCGGCGAATCCGCCGTGACAGATGCTGGTGGGGTGGTCCCTTCGATCGAAGGTGATCGGGCAGGAGGACCATGGGTTGAACTTTGGGGCGACTGGCTCCAGCGCATAGACGTCCTTGAGAGCATGCTTCCACTCCCTTTTGGGGATGTGAGTTGCGTATATCATATTCACCGTCCGAACTTGCGGGGGAAATCCCTTCTGTCCTTTGTTGTTCGGCGGCCGGGGCCCCTCCTCGTCATCGCTATGTAGCACCTTGTCTCTGGTCTCGGCACTTAACTTGCCTGCCTGCTTAAACACCCAACAATCCCTGTTGGTGTGATTGGCTGGCTGTTCAGGGGTGCCGTGTATCTGGCACAAGCGATCGAGTATCCGGTCTAAGTTGGATGGACCCTGAGGGTTTCTTTTGAATGGGTTCTTCCGCTAACCCGGTTTAGAGCCTCTGAATCCGGCATTGACTGCCGTATCTTCAGTATTGTCACCGTTAATGCGGTGCTTATGCTTGTTGTGACGTGACCTGCCGTTGTTATCCTTGGTATCCGAATTGCCGGGGCTCTTGGTTATGTTATTGCTACGAGCTAGCCAGCTATCTTCTCCCGCGCAGAAGCGGGTCATGAGTGCCGTGAGGGCTGCCATAGACTTCGACTTTTCCTGTCCTAAGTGCCGGGCAAGCCATTCGTCTCGGATGTTGTGCCTGAAGGCTGCAAGGGCCTCGGCGTCCGGACAATCGACTATTTGGTTTTGTTGGTTAGGAACCGTGTCCAAAATTGTCTGGCCGATTCCTATGGCTGCTGGATTATGTGGCTTAGGTCATCGGCGTCTGGTGGTCGCACATACGTGCCCTGGAAGTTGTCAAGGAATGCGGATTCCAGGTCCTCCCAACAACTAATTGACTCTGCTGGCAGGCTATTAAGCCAATGTCGAGCTGCTCCTTTAAGCTTGAGCGGGAGGTATTTGATGGCGTGTAGATCATCACCACGGGCCATGTGGATATGAAGGAGATAATCCTCGATCCATACCGCAGGATCTGTTGTGCCATCGTATGATTCGATGTTTATGGGTTTGAAGCCCTCGGGGATTTGATGATCCATTACTTCGTCTGTGGAGCATAGTGGGTGTGCGGCGCTGGAGTTAAAAGCTCCTCGCCACTTCTGGCCACCTGCCGTAGTATCCAACATGCTCCGAGGCTGTGCGTTGGTGTGGCTTTCCCTGAATTATGAATTTTACAGGGTCCATTGAGCCATCCTTCCAGTATGGTCCCGTACCCTGTAGAGGGTTTTTGTTTTTTGATGTTTGGCTCAGATGCCTGGCGATAATTCACCCTTTTGTTTCGGACTCGTGTTATATTCGGGGCCGGATTGTCCTAGAATTTATCTTCGGTTTTCCGAACGCTTTCAGTCGCACAGTACTTTCATACTATGGATGTCAAGTCGGCGAATCGTGTAATTTCGCGGCGACTTATGGCGTTGAGGATTCCGATGTCCGTGCAGTTGTTAAAGAAGAGTGAAATTGCTTCTTTCTCACGGCAGTCCTTTATCCTGTTCATAACCAAGAGGAATCTGGCCCAGTAGTGGTGTACTGTTTCTCCGGACTCTTGCCGTATTAGGGATAAATCCCGTATAGTTGGGTGGGCGGGTGGAATTAAATCCGGAACCCTGCCCGATGTAAGATTTAGGGGCCGAGCGGTTTCCGAATTCGGAAGCTTGCTTTCTCAGATATTATTCAATGAATCAGGCCTGCTGCCTGACTTTAGGTTCAGGGTTTGGGCGACATCCTCCCCTCCGTGGGTATCTGGCTTGGAGGGATCAGGAATCCGGACGCATCTGGTCCTTAGGGCGGGCGAAGACTCGCCGCATTGTTCTTCCACCACTTCGACGTGGTGGGTAATCTGGCGAGAGTCAATCTCTCTCTGATTGGGTTTAAGCCCAATCTGGTCGTAATCAGTAGCGACTCCCAGGGCCGCGATGCGATCCAAGAGCTCGTTCAGGGAGAAGAGCTCCATCGGATCTAACTGATCGCCAAGCTCCGAGCTGATGTGAAGATTGCTTTCAATGGCCCGAGAGGTCATCGTCGGCGCGACGGCTGGACAGGCGGTCATCAAAAACCTGCCTAGCTAGAGAGTTTGGCCGACAACCAAAGCTCCTTTAGCAACGGCACCGTCTTTAAAGATGGGATGCGGCATCCTTCCTGATGGTGACGACACAGTGGAACTCTCAATGAAAGCACCAATGTCGGTGTCAAAACCGGCGGATCTCGGGTAGGGGGTCCCGAACTGTGCGTCTAGGCGGATGGTAACAGGAGACAAGGGACACGGTGTTTTTACCCAGGTTCGGGCCCTCTCGATGGAGGTAAAACCCTACTCCTACTTGATTAATATTGATGATATGGGTAGTACAAGAGTAGATCTACCACGAGATCGGAGTGGCTAAACCCTAGAAGCTAGCCTATGGTATGATTGTTGTTTTGTTCGTCCTATGGACTAAAACTCTCAGGTTTATATAGACACCGGAGAGGTCTAGGGTTACACAGAGTTGGTTACAATGGGAGGAGATCTTCATATCGTATCGCCAAGCTTGCCTTCCATGCCAAGGAAAGTCCCATCCGGACACGGGACGGGGTCTTCAATCTTGTATCTTCATAGTCCGGGAGTCCGGCCAAAGGTCTTAGTCCGGCCATCCGGACACCCCCTAATCCAGGACTCCCTCAGTCGCCGTTCGCCTAACCAGTCGATCCTGGAGCAACACCTCGCCGCGGAAACAGGCAAAGATATTGACTACATTGCCATGCCGAAGGCTTCATGTCAGCGGGCTAGCATATTACTGTATCTTGGGAAAGCTTGGTACGACATCAAGCGCATCGACAGCGATGGCTTCACGTGGGCCATGTCACAGGTTAAGTGGTCCATCCCCAACCCCTCTGGTTCAACAGCCATCGATCTCTTCGACGGCCCTACCGCTGATCTCCTCCACCACGCGGTCAAGGATCTATGATCCTTGTACACCATCGAGCCCATTTTGTCATTTCTGAAGGACACGTTCTACGACGGCGGCTTGGGATCCTCAATTGACAAGTCAGATATCATCGACCACGACCACGAGGTGGGTACCCACAAAGTTTCTTCCCAGGTGAAACAGCCCATCTGTGACATCAGAGAGCGCACCATGGGTCTATGCTCTTCCAACTGGAAGAATCCCGTCCATGACATGTGAAGCAACATCCTATCAGCAAATCTCACCTTTTCTAGCTTGCCAACTCGTACCCTTTGTTGTAGTAGCTTTTGCCATGCGTTGTTTTAACTGTGCCAAGTTTAATTATTTTAGTTATGCAAAATGTAATGTTCAATAGGGCTATGTGATCTTTAAGTATGAATTGTCCACTTCAGTTTCATGAACGGATATATTTGGTTGTTTATAGTGAGTAGATGCCTTGTTTATCTGTATTTTGTTGTTAGGTTGGTTGCAGTGAGCATTCGTCCAGTTATCGAGCAGATGCCTTGTTTATTTGTATTTGGTTGTTAGGTTGGTTGAAGTGAGCATTTGTCCATTTATCAAGAAGATGCCTTGTTTATCTGTATTTGGTTGTTAGGTTTGTTGAAGTGAGCATTTGTCCAGTTTTCAAACAGATGCCTTGTTTATCTGCATTTGCTTGTTAGGTTGGTTGAAGTGAGCATTTGTCCAGTTTTCAAGCATAGGCCCGTTTATCTATATTTTCTTGTTAGATTGGTTGCAGTGAGACTTTGTCCAGTTTTCAATGGCTATATTTGGTTGTTATACTAATCATTTATGCCTTGTGTAGGATCGAAAGTATGTCTAGAGAGGGGGTGATTAGACTACATGACCAAATAAAAATATAGCATTTTCCCAATTTTAAGTCTTGATAGATTTTAGCAACTTAACACAAGTCAAGCAATCAACCTACACATGCAATTCTAAGAGTATAGCAGCGGAATGTAAATCATTGCATATGAAGGTAAAAGGGAGGAGTTTGGAGGGAGCAAACACAATGTAGACACGGATATTTTTGGCGTGGTTCCAATAGGTGGTGCTATCGTGCATCGACGTTGATGGAGACTTCGACCCACGAAGGGTAACGGTATCACGAGTCCACGGAGGGCTCCACCCACAAAGGGTCCATGAAGAAGCAACCTTGTCTATCCCACCATGGCCATCATCCACGAAGGACTTGCCTCACTTGGGTAGATCTTCACGAAGTTGGCGATCTCCTTGCCCTTGCAAACTCCTTGGTTCAACTCCACAATCTTGATGGAGGCTCCCAAGTGACACCTAACCAGTCTAGGAGACACCACTCTCCAAAAGGTAATAGATGGTGTGTTGATGATGAACTCCTTGCTCTTGTGCTTCAAATGATAGTCCCCCTGATACGTCTCCAACGTATCTATAATTTTTGATTGTTCCATGCTATTATATTACTCGTTTTGGATGTTTATGGGCTTTACTATACACTTTTATATCATTTTTGGGACTAACCTATTAACTGGAGGCCTAGCCCAAATTGCTGTTTTTTTGCCTATTCCAGTGTTTCGCAGAAAAGGAATATCAGACGGAGTCCAAACGGAATGAAACCTTCGGGAGAGTTATTTTTGCAACAAACGCAATCCAGGAGACTTGGAGTGGATGTCAAGAAGCAGCCGAGGCGGCCACGAGGTAGGGAGGCGCGCCCTAGGGGGATGGGCACACCCCCACCCTCGTGGGCCCCTCATGGCTCCCCTGACCGACTTCTTTCGCCTATATATATCAACATACCTTGAAAACATCCAGGAGCACCACGAAACCCTATTTCCATTGCTGCAACCTTCTATACCCATGAGATCCCATCTTGGAGCCTTTTCCGGCGCTCCGCCGGAGGGGGAATCAAGCACGGAGGGTTTCTACATCAACACCATAGCCTCTCCGATGAGTTGTGAGTAGTTTACCACAGACCTTCGGGTCCATAGTTATTAGCTAGATGGCTTCTTCTCTCTCTTTGAATCTCAATACAATTTCTCCTCGATCTTCTTGGAGATCTATTCGATGTAACTCTTTTTGCGGTGTCTTTGACGACATCCGATGAATTGTGGGTTTATGATCAAGTTTATCTATGAGAAATATTTGAATCTCCTCTGAATTCTTTTATGTATGATTGGTTATCTTTGCAAGTCTCTTCGAATTATCAGTTTGGTTTGGCCTACTAGATTGATCTTTCTTGCAATGGGAGAAGTGCTTAGCTTTGGGTTCAATCTTGCGGTGTCCTTTCCCAGTGACAGCAGGGGCATCAAGGCACGTATTGTATTGTTGCCATCGAGGATAAAAATATGGGGTTTATATCCTATTGCTTGAGTTTATCCCTCTACATCATGTCATCTTGCCTAATGCGTTACTCTGTTCTTATGAACTTAATACTCTAGATGCATGCTGGATAGCGGTTGATGTGTGGAGTAATAGTAGTATATGCAGGCAGGAGTCGGTCTACTTGTCGCGGACGTGATGCCTATATACATGATCATGCCTAGATATTCTCATAACTATGCACTTTTCTATCAATTGCTTGACATTAATTTGTTCACCCACCGTAATACTTATGCTATCTTGAGAGAAGCCACTAGTGAAACCTATGGCCCCGGGTCTATTCTCCATGATATAAGTTTCTGATCTACTTTATTTTGCAATCTTTACTTTCCAATCTATATCATAAAAATACCAAAAATATTTATCTTATTATTATCTCTATCAGATCTCACTTTCGCAAGTGGTCGTGAAGGGATTGACAACCCCTTTATCGCGTTGGTTGCGAGGTTCTTGTTTGTTTGTGTAGGTACGAGGGACTTGCATGTAGCCTTCTACTGCATTGATACAATGGTTCTCAAAAACTGAGGGAAATACTTATGTTACATTGCTGCATCACCCTTTCCTCTTCAAGGGAAAACCAACGCAGTGCTCAAGAGGTAGCAAGAAGGATTTCTAGTGCCATTGTCGGGGAGGCTTATGCACAAGTCAAGACATACCAAGTACCCATCACAAACTCTTATCCCTCGAATTACATCATTTTCCATTTGCCTCTCATTTTCCTCTCGCCCGCTCCACCCTTGCCGTTTTATTCGCCTTTCTTCTATTCATCTTTTCATTTGCTTTGATGTCTTACTTGGCTCGTTTGCTCATTTGGTTGGAATAGTTGTTCATTTATTGCTAAACAAAGAACCTAAGATCTATGGATCCTCATCCTGTTGCTAATCTTTTTAAGAGATCCAATTATGATGAACCAATTGCTAGTGAGTTTTGTGCACTAGATTATCTTTATGAAGCTTTGCTCGAAATTCATGAATCTAAAATTTTTGATGAAGACATTTATGAAGAGATTCATGATAATTCCTTGAATAAAAAGGATTATTGCAATGATTTTACTATAAATTATCTTGATGTCAATTGTGCTAATAATATGCAAAACCCTAAGCTTGGGGATGCTAGTTTTTCTATGTCTACTACTTGTTGCAATGATCATGATTGGGGTGATTCTTCTTATAATCTTGAAAATTTATTTAAGCCCCATGATGAATATGAGATTGATAATAATGTTTTCAATAATATTGAAAGTGGGTTTGGAAGAGTGTCAACTTTAGATCCCACATATTTGGAGTATGTTCAATCTTATGATATTTTTGATAAAAGTGGGTTTGGAGAGGTCATGACTTTAGTTAATGTTAATCCCACTATCTTGGAAAAGTGTCAACTTTGCATGCATATGGATCGTGTTGAGAATATGTTATGTGATAGATATTTTATTGAATTTGCTTATGATCCTACATGTAATTATTATGAGAGAGGAAAATATGATTGTAGAAATTTTCATGTTACTAAATTACCTCTCTTCATGCTGAGATTGCTATCGTCTTCTTCCTTGCATATGCTAGTTTTTGCTTGCCTTGATAATTTGTTTGCTTATAAAAAAACCTATGCATAGGAAGTATGTTAGACTTAAGTGTGTTTGTTACATGTTTTATGATGCTCTCTTTATGCTTCAATTCTTGTCTTTCATGTGAGCATCATTCAAATCTCAATGCCTAGCTAAAAAGGCTTTAAAGAAAAGCGCTTGTTGGGAGTCAAACCAATTTTTTTACTTGCTGTTATTCAATAAATAAGTCATCTAGCCTCTAGTTAGATGTGGTTTTATGTTTTAATTAGTGTTTGTGCCAAGTAGAACCTTTGGGAAGACTTGGGTGAAGTCTTTATGATCTTGCTATAAAAACAGAAACTTTAGCGCTCACGAGATTAGCTGCCATTTTTTATAGGAGAGTGCTTTTAGGTTGATTATTTTTTAAGATGATTAATAGACAAATGCCTCACATCTACCAATTTATTTCAGAATTTTTTGAGTTCCAGAAGTATTCGAAAGTTACAGATTATTATAGACTGTTTTGTTTTTGACAGATTCTGTTTTTTTCTGTGTTGTTTGCTTATTTTGATGAATCTATGGCTAGTATCGGCGGGGGGGGGGGGGGGTGAAAGTGCTAGTTATCGACTAGAGGGTGGTGAATAGGCGATTTTTATCAAAGTCTTCAAAACATGGAAGTTTCGAAGACAAACAATAGAAATGACCTAATTGATATGCAACGGAAGATAAAGTACAACAAGCAAGCCATGTCAAGTATGCAATAGTGTTAACGTACAAAGACTAATAGCAACTAGGTAGTAGGATTAGGATGGAAGATATTATGAAGCCAATCAACAATAGTAGTCAAGCAATGAAGTCAATCAGATAAGACAGATAAGCAATGACTTCACGAAGACAAACACAAAGTAAAGGAGGGAAGAGATAGAACCAGTCACTTGTTGAAGACACAGGATTTGTTGGACCAATTCCAGTTGCTGTGACAACTGTACGTCTGGTTAGGGAGGCTGAGATTCAACTCAGAAGACCGTGTCTTCACCTTATTCCCCTTGAGCTAAGGACACCCAGTCCTTGCCCAATCACTCTGGTAAGTCTTCAAGGTAGACTTCCGAACCTTCACAGACTTCGTTCACCCGGCAATCCACAATGACTCTTGGATGCTCAGAACGCAACACCTAACCGACTAGAGGATACACAGTCCTCAAGTGTAATAAGTCTTCAGGTCACATAGACAGAAAGACTTCAGTGATGCCTAACACTCTTTGGCTCTGGGTGTTGGGCTTTGTCCTCGAAGGATTTCTCTCTCAAAGGCTTCGAGGTGGGTTGCTCTCAAAACGACAAAAGCCGCAAACTAACTCTGAGCAGCCACCAATTTATGGTGTAGGGGGTGGGCTATTTATAGCCAAAAGGCAACCCAACCTGATTTGTCCGAAATGACCCTGGGTCACTAAGGAACTGACACGTGTTCCAACGGTCAGATTTCAAACACACACGGCAACTTTACTTGGGCTACAAGCAAAGCTGACTCATTCAGCTCTGGATAAGATTTGCTCTCATTGTCTTTGCTCGAAGACATAGGATTTGGGTTGAGCATCACTTCAGTCACTCTGACTTAGTTCACTTGGACCCCACTTAACAGTACGGTGGTTCCTATGACTCAACAAAGAAGAAAAGGAAACAATGTAGCCACACAGTCTTCGCGCTCCATAGTCTTCACGCAATGTCTTCTCATGTCATAGTCTTCAATATGAATATCTTCTCATACCACCATTGTCTTCAATGTCTTCGTACATTTTTAGGGGTCATCTCTGGTAGGTAAACCGAATCAATGAGGGACACTACCTGTGTTATCCTGCAATTCTCACAAACGCATTAGTCCCTCAACCAACTTTGTCGTCAATACTCCAAAACCAACTAGGGGTGGCACTAGATGCACTTACAATCTCCCCCTTTTTGGTGATTGATGACAAACTGGTTGAAGTTTTCAACGGGGATAAAGTATGTGAAATTGTAAAGGTTAGGAAATTGTCTTCATAAGTGGCAAGGGCTCCCCCTAAAGATGTGCATATAAATAATTTGCTTTTGGAATGCAAATGCACATGGCAGGTTGTACTTGTGGAGATCCACTTCAACTTATGAAGATAATTCATCATGCATGAAATGATATAGCAAATAGGATGACATGCATAATGAAAAATGGACGTCTGCAGAATGATCTAAGTGCGGAAGTTATCATCGCACGTGGAAACGCAAATAAGTAGCAAACGACCATCAAGTTCAAGTGTTACAACTCAAAGAACGAAGTGTATCAAAGGCAAGAGTTGTAAGCACTAGGCAAAAATATAAAGCAACCGCCCTTATGAACCCGCTTGAAGACTATCAAACTCATACGCTTCTCCGCCTTTTGTCAGTAATGACCAAAAAGGTTTGAAGACATAGAGCATCTACTCGTCCTCAGGAGGAGTAGTTGAAGCAGCAGGGTTGTCATTGTCGTTTGGCGGTGCAGACGAACTTGGTGTAGTGTCGATGTGTGCAGAAGTAGGAGGCGATGACGTAGCATCGTCTTCATCATCGATGACATTTGCATTGACAGTTGCCGCGGAGGAAGAATAATCAGAGTCTTCAAGAGATGGAGTTCTTCGTAGGACAGCATTCCATGGAGAAGTGGAGTCAAACTGGAATCTTTCATTGAAGCCATCGTCTTGAAGATCTGCTTCAGCACTAAGCAGGGTCAAACTCTTCCATGATCGCCGACAAGTTTCATGAGCGACAAAAGCATTCTTGGTGGCAAGGTTGCGAATGCGATTTACATCCACCAAGAGGCTTTGCATCTAACGCTTGAGCCAAAAATGATGCTTATCTTGCTTCTGATGTAGGGCCACAGGAAGTTCTCGGTCATTGAGGACCCGAGAGCGCTTCCGAGGCCTTTGAGCAATGGTGCTCGCAGTGGCTTCAGTAGGTGCTCGATGAGGTAGACGAAGATTTCCAGCCATCGGATAGACACGCGTAACAGCTTGGACTCCTTCCATAGGCTGTGTGAAGCTTTGATGTTCAACATCCTGAAGACAAAGAGGCTTCTTTGCAGGTTCAGGATATATGGCTTCAACTGACATATCAACCTCTGGTAGAAAAATCACATGATTGCGAGCAGAAGGTTGATAGTTGACAGCAGAGTGTCGCTTGATGAGGCGCATGACCCATGGAGCATAGAATTTCAGTCCGAAGAGGTCAGATCCAGATGCAGCCAGTTGCCTGATGAAGAAATCTTGCGCATTGAAGCTAATGCCATTTAGGATGTAAAAGACCAATATCTTCATGGCTCCTTCGAGTTTTGCAGCTGATGAATGTCCTTTGATAGGCCATAGAGTCCGCCTGATAATATGATATATTGTGCGTGGCAGATACTCAAGATCTTGAACAAAGAACTCCTTTGGATATTCAGCATCACGTGGCAAAGGCTTCATCATGCTCAACATCTGGCTCATATTGGGTTCAGGCTTATGGAAGATGCTCTCCAATGCATTGCAGTGGTTTTGACAACCAGGTTCACAGAGCTCTCCGGGAGTGGATAGGCCTGTAAGCTCAATGATGTCAAGAGCTTTGGCTTCATGATGAACATTTCCTGTCATCCACTCGAGAACCCATGTCTTTGTATCTCTGTTATAACCGCGAATGTGGAGTGTAGCATAGAATTGAAGCAATAGCTCTTCATTCCAATGTTCCTTATTTGTGACAAAACTGAGCAGACCAGCATCACGAAAGCAGTCAAGTGCTTCTTCTAAGCAGGGCAGTCCAGCAATGGCTTCAATGTCGAGGCGCATATGAGGGAAAATGCGCCCTTGATCATACAGAACACAGGAGTAATAGCTTCACCGCTGATGACTCCAGAACCGATCTGATGATATTCTTGGCTTCGTGTACGGGTTCTTTGAGCTGTCAAAGAATGTGTTGTGGCTTTTGAAGCCATTTGCATTGAAGGACCCGACAGATGTGGCAGTACCTGGAAACCTTGGCAGTCTTGGCTTTGGTTTCTGGACCTGAGGCCTATACTCAATGTCATAGTCAAATTGAGGACCAGAGACAATAGGCGGAGGGACCAGAACATGCCATCTTACTGTGATGAGCTCGCCATGGTTGTATGCTTGCTCGATTGTATAGGGCCTTGGTGGCGGAATAGGAGCAGTGGCAGCAGCTGAGGCTTCAGTCATGACAACGTCATGAGCTTTAGTTGCGTTGGTAGTGGCAGCTTCAGGATTTTCAACCTCCACTTGCTGAGCTGGAGGGTCAGGCACGTTCACATCGTGAACAACTTCTTCAGGAATGGGAGGAGTAGGGACACGTTCTTCTTGACGTTCTTCATCGGCTGATGTAGCCGGATTGTCTTCAGCAGCTTGTGCTTCAGACCTGGAGACATTCATAGTTGGAGTGGCTTCTGAGAACACTTGACGTGCAACAGGTTGATGGTGCACTTCTCCTTCTGGAATGCTCGGAAGAGGGGCTTGAGGCCTTGGTCCTTTGCGAAGCCTTTGCAGTACAGGCGACGCCTTTGGAGATGGAGTGGGCAGGTCCTCATCCTCTTCAACTTGTATGGATGGTGTGGTTTGTTGTTGTTGGGGAGTACTGGGGGAGTCTTGTTCTTGCGGGCGATCAGCCCATGAAGCATCCTGAGCAATTGGCGTCAGAGGACGACCAATGCTGATGATTTCGCTGTTCGTACGAACTGGCGATGATACCACATTATATTCAATTTGAGGAAGAACTTCATCATCTTCAACATTGTCATGATGACCAATGTCTTCAGCAGCGGTGGGATCAACTGCTGGAATCTCTTCAGCTTCAGGAGCCTCTGTGGAAGCAGGCTCATGAACAGTCATGCGAAGTTCTTGGGTAGTGGATGCAGGACGAACCAATGAGATGGGTTCAACAACAAGGGGCTCTGTGGGAGCAGCCCGATTCTTCTTGGTCTTGCGCTTCTTCTTGGAGGGAGCGGCATCAGAGGCTTCAATATTCTTCCTCTTTCTGGCTTCAGCCTCGGCAGCCCTCGTCTTCTTCTGTTCTGAAGCGGTTGTGGTGACCTTTGGTTTCGAGCCAGTCATGCTGCTTGGGAAGATAATGCGAGGGGCTTCTTGGCTTGAAGGTGCAGGCTGGTCAGCAGGAAGCTTCTTCTTTTTCTTTGCAGCCATCCTGGGATCAATGCCAGGATGACCAAGTGATTTGCGCTTCTCAGCCTCATTGTAGGCAAGCACACACTTATCTGCCAAACTCTTCATGCGCTCACGAGAGCCTTGAGCTTCTTGGCGCTTCTTCAGAAAAGCTTCTTTAAGCTCATGCAGCATGACCTTGAAGTTTCTGACGTCTTGAACACTGAGCTTCACCACATGCTTCTTGAATTGAGCCTTCTCATAATCAATTTTGTTCTTCAGCTCAACGATGCACTGAGCAAGAGCTAGCTCAGAAGCAATGGCGCCACTGAAAGAGACGCTGAGGCCAATGGGAAGCTGCAAATCTGCAAAGCTGAGATTTGGTGTGTCAAACCATTCATCAATGAAGTTATGGAGAACGCCCACATCAAAGAGAGGCTAGTTGTTGAAGATCTCTGCTTCTTCCTTGCTCTTGATCAGTTGCTCAAGGGCATCATCAGCAAGATCTTCATCACTAGGCAGATCAATGGGCTCTTCACGCAGAATAGCAGCAGGGGTCAGAGCTTGATCAGTTCTCTTGACGATTTTCTTTTTCTTCTCCGTCTTCTTGGAGATGCGGGAAAGCTCTTCGGACTGCACACTGACTTCAGGAGGTGCAGTGGTCAGTGGCTTCACATGAGAAGCTTTTGGAGGTGCAGCTGATGATGAAGCCTTAATCTTCTTTGGCTTCTGCGGCCTTGGAGTAGGAGCTGGGGCTTCATCAGAATCAGCATCATTGTCAGAATGATCCACTTTGGCACCTTGTACCAAGATGTAGGAGATGAGGCCATCAAGGTTTGCAAAGGGGCCAATTCTGTTTTCTTCAGCTTCACGTGTGCCATCATCACGGGGAGCAGAGGGGCCAGGATTGAAGTCTAATCCCCATGACTTCTTGTTTTCCTTTACCGAAGCCTTAGCAAACTGGAAGTTGCACTTGAAGAGATTGTCGTCACGACCAGAGTAATGATGATGGGTCAGCTTCTTCAGGCTGTGGTCCACGGACCATGCAGGGATAGAATTCTTGCGCAATGGCTTCATCTTTGTTCTTGGGGGGAAGGCCTTGGTAGAGAATATCACCCCAAGGGCTCTTGATAGCATTTTTCTCTGCGTACTCCTGGGTGACGAACTTGTACTTGTACCACTGTTCAGCCCAATAGCGTCGAATCCATTGGATTCGAGTCTTGCGCTGATTGTAATCTTCTTCAGGATCTGTTTTATATATTTCTGCAAGATCATCAGGCAGATCCTTTGAAGTTCCCCCACGACGCTGTCTGCCACCCTTCCTTACTGATTTCTCTGCAGCCATGAACTTCAAATTGAACGGTTTCAATATGTTCAAAGGCTTCAAAGGCTTTCGCTTGCTGGTCAGACAGGAACTGGCTTCAGGAGAATCAGTGTGTTGCTGTAAGAATTCTGCAAACGAATGCAGACTATGAGAACCTAGGGATTCTCCCACGGACATGTACATGTGACAGCATTAGAGATGCGAGGGAAGGGGAAGAGGTCATATGCATTCTCAGAAGATTTGGAAGATAAATCAGTTTGAAGACATTGACCTCATGTTGCGAATACATTCACTTATGTGTTGAGAGTCGGTTCCAGATTTGTACGAATTCGTGAATAAGTACAAGTGAGGAATCTAACTAGATATGAAGCTTAAGTGAATATACTAGGCAGTATGAGATGCAGACAGAGTAGATCTAACATTGTATAGACAGAAAGCAGTTTTGGTAAACTGGATGAATCATTGAGGATCAAAAAGCGAGTAAAAATAGAGTTATATTTAACACACGAAGAACTGCAAGATGGGAAGAATTTGGAGACCGAGCAGTTCAGTCCACCGTGCCCTAACTTGGCAACGGAGGACACCTACGGCGGCGGCGGAGAGGATGATGCCCGCGGCCGGCGTGAGGATGGCGTCGGAGAAGTCGCGGCAGCTAAGCGCTTCGTCGCCGGCGTCGTTGAGAGCTAGCGGTGGTGCTAGGGTTTTGACGAGATGGAGAGGTGGAAGAAGGTTTTCTTGACCACAGGGGACACGTATTTATAAGTAGGTGTGCGGCACAGCACAATTACGCAGGTGCCCCTGTCTGTTCACATCCGTGGGACACGTGGCAAGCATGAAATATACTCAGAGTTGTCCCACATTCCCACGCCCACCAAGTTTGTCGGATGGTTGTTCCGGCTTCTCCGGATATCGACAATAAAGATGAATCATTTAAATAGGATTTGATGTTTGTCTCTGTGTCTTCTGCTGACTAGGACGCAAAGAAGACATGCGACAGTTTCAATAGAATGCATATGATTTGGACAGATAGAGTTTGAGATAGAAAGCATAGAGAGGATAGGGTCCGATCACATTCACTTAGTTCAAAAGATTCAACTTGAAGACATAGCTATAAGTGAATGCTGTAGAGGACAGAACACTAGTATATATATATGCAATCAAATCATCATAGCGCAGAAAATCATGAAGATAAATTGAAACTGAAGACAAACCAAATGCGAAGTCTTTGCAAATGTAACGCCATGAGTGAAACACTTCAAACAGAGAAATTTGGTGGTGGCGTTACCCACCGTATAGGAAGTATTAGACCCAGACACGACACACAATTATCATGGCGCTCCGAAGTCAAATTCCATGTTAATGTATTCACACTCAGAGTGTAAGTCTTCATTGACTGAAGATATACTTTACTTCGTGTGTTGCACATCTAAGTCATTAACATGCATGAGTGTTAGGATGTGTGCCTGATCACAGGACATTTGAGGATTCCAAGATATTTAGCTCACACCGTAACTTGCAAAACCTTTTCTCATCCAAGGGCTTTGTGAAGATATCTGCCAGTTGTTCTTCAGTGTTGACGTGAATGATGTCAATATCTTTCTTCATGACATGATCTCTGAGAAAGTGATGATGAATTTCAATGTGCTTTGTCTTCGAGTGTTGGACTGGATTGTTGGCTAACTTGATGGCACTCTCGTTGTCGTAGAAGAGAGGTACTTGTTTCAGGTTGATGCCATAGTCCTTGAGAGTTTGCTTCATCCATAGAAGCTGAGCACAACAGGATCCAGCAGCAATGTATTCAGATTCAGCAGTTGAGAGTGATACACAATTCTGCTTCTTTGAAGACCAACAAACAAGTGATCGTCCCAGAAAGTGACATGTTCCTGATGTTGACTTGTGATCCACCTTGTCACCAGCATAATCAGCATCCGAGAATCCAACCAGATCAAACCTTGAGCTCTTTGGATACCATAATCCGAGTGTTGGGGTGTAAGCCAAATATCTAAGAATTCGCTTCACAGCTAAGTGATGTGATTCCTTTGGTGCCGCTTGGAATCGAGCACACATGCAAACACTAAGCATAATATCTAGCCTAGATGCACATAGGTAATGTAAAGAACCAATCATGGAGCGGTATACCTTTTGATCGAACTCTTTACCATTGTCGTCGGGACCAAGATGATGTTTGGCTGGCATTGGTGTCGTGTAACCTTTGCAATCTTGCATGCCGAACTTCTTCAGGCAATCTTTGAGATATTTTTCTTGAGATATGAAGATGCCATTTCTTTGCTGACGAATTTGAAGACCAAGGAAGAACTTCAGCTCACCCATCATGGACATCTGATATTGCTCTTGCATCATGTATCCAAACTCATCACTATACTTCTGGTTGGTGCAGCCGAAGATAATGTCGTCCGCATATATTTGGCACACAAACAGTTCACCATCATATGTCTTCGTGAAGAGTGTGGGATCGAGGGATCCAGGTTTGAAGCCCTTGCTCTTCAGGAAGTCTTTGATTGTATCGTACCAAGCGTGAGGATCTTGTTTGAGGCCATACAGTGCTTTGTTGAGTTTGTACACAATATCAGGATGTTTTGGATCTTCAAAGCCAGGTGGTTGAGCGACATATACTTCTTCTTCAATCTTGCCATTGAGAAATGCACTCTTCACATCCATTTGATATAGCAAGATGTTGTGATGATTTGCATAGGCTAGCAGTATGCGAATAGCTTCAAGCCTAGCCACAGGAGCAAATGTTTCATCGAAGTCAATTCCTTCAACTTGAGTATATCCTTGTGCCACAAGACGTGCTTTGTTTCTGACGACTTGACCATGCTCATCTTGTTTGTTCCGATATATCCATTTTGTGCCAATAATGTTATGCTTGCGAGGGTCAGGGCGCTTGACAAGTTCCCAAACATTACTCAGCTTGAACTATTGAAGTTCTTCTTGCATGGCTTGAATCCATTCAGGTTCCATAAAGGCTTCAACAACTTTCTTGGGTTCAGATATTGATACAAATGAAAAGTGCCCACAGAAATTTGCTAGCTGTGTTGCTCTTGATCGAGTAAGCGGACCAGGTGCGTTGATGCTATCAATCATCTTCTCGATTTGTACTTCATTTGCAACACGAGGATGAACTGGACGAAGACCTTGCTCATGCTGATCATTGTCATCATTGGAAGTATTGTCTTCGGTCTGAGCATTGTCTTCAGGTTGATTTGGTGCAGAGATGATAAGTTCCTCTTCAGGCTGTGCTTCAGAGGGCATGATTTCACCAGTTCCCATCAGCTTCATAGATTCACTGGAAGGAGCTTCATCTAGTGTGCTTGGCAGGAGTTCTCGTTGTGAACCATTTGTTTCATCAAATCGTACGTCCACTATTTCAACGATTTTGTAGTGGAAGAGGTTGAAGACTCTGTAAGAGTGCGAATCCTTTCCATAGCCAAGCATGAAGCCTTCGTGAGCTTTGGGTTCAAATTTTGACTTGTGATGGGGATCCTTGATCCAGTACCTAGCACCAAAGACTCTGAAGTAGCTGACATTTGGCTTCTTGCCAGTAAGGAGCTCATAGGATGTTTTGCCCAGAAGCTTATGGATGTAGACATGGTTGATGATGTGACAAGCTGTATCAATAGCTCCAGGCCAGAACTTTCTTGGTGTCTCGTACTCGTCGAGCATTAATCGAGCCATCTCAATGAGGGTTCTGTTCTTGCGCTCAACAATGCCATTTTGCTGAGGTGTATATGGAGCAGAAAACTCGTGAGTGATTCCCATTATATCTAGATAAAGATCAAGGCCGGTGTTCTTGAATTCAGTGCCGTTATCACTTCTGATATGATTGATCTTGACGCCATAATTGTTCATTGCTCGATTGGCGAATCGTCTGAAGACATATTGTACTTCAGTCTTGTAGAGAATTATGTGCACCCATGTGTATCTTGAGTAGTCATCAACAATGGCGAAGCCATAGAGACACGCCGTTGTTGTGAGGGTGGAGTAGTGAGTAGGGCCAAATAAGTCCATGTGCAACAGCTCAAAGGGTTGAGATGTCGTCATGATTGTCTTCGAGGGGTGCTTGGCCCTCGTCATCTTGCCAGCTTCGCAAGCACCACACAAATGATTTTTCTTGAACTTGACACCTTCGATGCCTATGACATGCTTCTTCTTGACGAGAGTGTGCAAGTTCCTCATGCCAGCATGCCCCAACCTTCGATGCCAGAGCCAGCATTCTGAAGCTTTTGCAAGAAGACATACGCAAGTTGTGGTCCTGCTGAGAAATCTACCATGTATAGATCACCTTTCCTATACCCTTCAAAGACTAGAGACTTGTCAGATTCCATTAGTACAAGGCAATGATATTTTCCAAATATCACAATCATGTTTAAGTCACAGAGCATTGAGACAGACATTAAGTTGAATCCAAGGGATTCAACAAGCATCACTTTATCCATGTGTTGATCCTTTGAGATTGCAACTCTACCTAGACCCAATACCTTGCCTTTACCAGTGTGAGCAAATGTGATTTGACTCTTGTTGGATGGACGTAAGGTTGAGTCCATGAGAAGACTTCGATCACCAGTCATATGATTAGTGCATCCGCTGCCAATAATCCATTCTGAAGCTTTTGGTGACATGCCCTACAGTGCAGTTAGGAGGATAGGCTTCACAATGTATGTTGTGAAGCATAAGCAGTTGATGCACACTTGGATTATCACAGCATAGATGAAAGTTAGCACACAGTATGACAGGTAAGCGATTCATATGTGGAATACATAGTAAGTCATTTTATCATGCGTCCCTTTGTGTTTTAGGTCCCCAGCAATAATATCGGATGCCTTTGATTGTTGGCTGGAGACCATGTTCTGCAAAAGAGAGTTAGTTCTTCTTCACCACCCACATCTTTAGGGGTGGCTTAGAAGCAATGAGTCTAAGTGCAACATCTGAGAATTTCTGCTTTGGAGTCCTAGCAAATAGCCTTGCAGGATATGAATGGTACTCATATGAATAAGCAGAAAAGTTCTTAGTACTATGAACATAGCGGTTTGAAGACACACGCTCATATTCATAAGTTTGAGTATGATTTCCCTGCAAAACATTGGCGTTAGGGTGACTCGGCGAGTCCTGTTTCCGTATGAAGCCGTTGGACCATGTGATGCCTTTGGTCCGGGGTTTGTCTTCTTCACAGGTGGTGTCATGACAACATTCACCGGAAGATTCTCAAGACAGCTTTTGGGAACCCAGATCTTCTTCATCGGCGGTCCATTCCTGCAGTTAGTACCAATATACCTGGCAAACACTTCACCATTCTGATTTTTGAACAGTTTATAGTTTGCATCAAAGGATTCATCAATGATAATAGGATTAGCACAGGTAAATCCAGATAGGGTGGATGGATCCACTGGAGGTTCTTTTGCAGCAACCCATGTGGTTTTGGGATACTGCTCAGGCTTCCAGTAGGAACCATAAGCATTCATTTTCCTCTCGAACCCAACACCCTCTTTCCTAGGGGTTCGGTTCAGAATCTGCTTTTTGAGGACATCACAAAGTGTCTGATGCCCTTTCAGACTTTTGTACATCCCTATTTCAAGCAATGTCTTCAACCTAGCATGTTCATCAGCAATAGTAGTGGTATCCTCAGATGAGGGGTTAGTTACCACATCAGTAGTTGAAGACAGAGCAACAGTAGCAGCAGTGGAACATTCAGCAACAGAGGCAGCGTTATCACGCTCAATGCATTTTAAACATGGTGGTTCAAATCCTTCCTGAGCGGGACTGATCTGTTGAGCAAGTAATGAATCGTGCCGCTTCAGAAGATCTTCATAATCCACTCTTATCTTTTCAAGATCTTGCTCTCTTTGAAGCCATTCAAAAGAGAGCCTCTCATGATCAGACAAGAGAGTATTATGTTGATCTTGAAGGGAGTCAAACTTGGAATGTAGTCTCTGAAGACTCTCATCCAAAGCTTTTGACTGATCCATTTCTTTGCCCAACATATCATCGCTCTTACTAAGCATGTTTTGAATCTTTTCCAAAGCCCTCTATTGTTTAGTGGCAAGAGAAGCAAGTTTGACATAGCTGGGGCCAAATTCATCACCTGATTCATCATCACTGGTTTCAGATAGGTAGCATTCAGTTACCTTAGCACCCCCTGCCATGAGGCATGGTGAAGATGAAGACGATTCAGGTGGAAAGGTCATCTCTTTAAGAGACTCCTTGTAGTCATCAAGCCAAGGATCGTGACGATTAAGATGACTATCATAGACCTCAGAAAGCCGGTCCCAGATTAGCTTCGCGTGATTGAGGTGCATGACGTTCCTGAACTGATTTTGGGACAGGCAGGAGCAGATGACATCCTTCACTGTGAGGTTCAGTAGAGTGTACTTGCGAATGTCATCAGCCTCCGCCATCTTGCATAGATCGGTAAGACCAATCTCGATGACGGTCCACAGTTTGTCCATAGCCATGAGTCGCTTCTTCATCATGGCTTTCCACCGTGGATACTCATGACCGTCAAAGGTGGGGCAAGATACATTCCTCAATCCTGTAGTCGACATAGCTGAAACTCCACGTGGTTAAACCGAATCACACAAAATAAGGGAGTACCTCGCTCTGATACCAATTGAAAGTGCTAGTTATCGACTAGAGGGGGGTGAATAGGCGATTTTTATCAAAGTCTTCAAAACATGGAAGTTTCGAAGACAAACAATAGAAATGACCTAATTGATATGCAGCAGAAGATAAACTACAACAAGCAAGCCATAGTCAAGTATGCAATAGTGTTAACGTACGAAGACTAATAGCAGCTAGGTAGTAGGATCAGGATGGAAGATAGTATGAAGCCAATCAACAATAGTAGTCAAGCAATGAAGTCAATCAGATAAGACAGATAAGCAATGACTTCACGAGATTTGTTGGACCAGTTCCAGTTGCTGTGACAACTGTACGTCTGGTTAGGGAGGCTGAGATTCAACTCAGAAGACCGTGTCTTCACCTTATTCCCCTTGAGCTAAGGACACCCAGTCCTCGCCCAATCACTTTGGTAAGTCTTCAAGGTAGACTTCTGAACCTTGACAGACTTTGTTCACCCGGCAATCCACAATGACTCTTGGATGCTCAGAACGCGACGCCTAACCAGCTGGAGGATACACAGTCCTCAAGTGTAATAAGTCCTCAGGTCACACAGACAGAAAGACTTCAGTGATGCCTAACACTCTTTGGCTCTGGGTGTTTGGGCTTTGTCCTCGCAAGGATATCTCTCTCAAAGGCTTCGAGGTGGGTTGCTCTCAAAACGACAAAAGCCGTAAACTAACTCTGAGCAGCCACCAATTTATGGTGTAGGGGGTGGGCTATTTATAGCCAAAAGGCAACCCAACCTGATTTGTCCGAAATGACCCTGGGTCACTAAGGAACTGACACGTGTTCCAACGGTCAGATTTCAAACACACACGGCAACTTTACTTGGGCTACAAGCAAAGCTGACTCATTCAGCTCTGGATAAGATTTGCTCTCATTGTCTTTGCTCGAAGACATAGGATTTGGGTTGAGCATCACTTCAGTCACTCTGACTTAGTTCACTTGGACCCCACTTAACAGTACGGTGGTTCCTATGACTCAACAAAGAAGAAAAGGAAACAATGAAGCCACACAGTCTTCGCGCTCCATAGTCTTCACGCAATGTCTTCTCATGTCATAGTCTTCAATATGAATATCTTATCATACCACCATTGTCTTCAATGTCTTCGTACATTTTTAGGGGTCATCTCTGGTAGGTAAACCGAATCAATGAGGGACACTACCTGTGTTATCCTGCAATTCTCACAAACGCATTAGTCCCTCAACCAACTTTGTCGTCAATACTCCAAAACCAACTAGGGGTGGCACTAGATGCACTTACAATATCCCCCTTTTTGGTGATTGATGACAAACTGGTTGAAGTTTTCAACAGGGATAAAGTATGTGAAATTGTAAAGGATAGGAAATTGTCTTCATAAGTGGCAAGGGCTCCCCCTGAAGATGTGCATATAAATAATTTGCTTTTGGAATGCGAATGCACATGGCAGGTTGTACTTGTGGAGAGCCACTTCAACTTATGAAGATAATTCATCATGCATGAAATGATATAGCAAATAGGATGACATGCATAATGAAAAATGGACGTCTGCAGAATGATCTAAGTGCGGAAGTTATCATCTCACGTGGAAACGCAAATAAGTAGCAGACGACCATCAAGTTCAAGTGTTACAACTCAAAGAACGAAGTGTATCAAAGGCGAGAGTTGTAAGCACTAGGCAAAAATATAAAGCAACCACCCTTATGAACCCGCTTGAAGACTATCAAACTCATACGCTTCTCCCCCTTTCATCAATAATGACCAAAAAGGTTTGAAGACATAGAGCATCTACTCGTCCTCAGGAGGAGTAGTTGAAGCAGCAGGGTTGTCGTTGTCGTTTGGCGGTGCAGACGAACTTGGTGCAGTGTCGATGCGTGCAGAAGTAGGAGGCGGTGATGTAGCATCGTCTTCATCATCGATGACATTTGCATTAATAGTTGCCGCGGAGGAAGAATAATCAGAGTCTTCAAGAGATGGAGTTCTTCGTAGGACAGCATTCCGTGGAGGAGTGGAGTCAAACTGGAATCTTTCATTGAAGCCATCATCTTGAAGATCTGCTTCAGCACTAAGCAGGGTCAAACTCTTCCATGATCGCCGACAAGTTTCATGAGCGACAAAAGCATTCTTGGTGGCAAGGTTACGAATGCGATTTACATCCACCAAGAGGCTTTGCATCTGACGCTTGAGCCAAAAATGATGCTTATCTTGCTTCTGATGTAGGGCCACAAGAAGTTCTCGGTCATTGAGGACCTGAGAGCGCTTCCGAGGCCTTTGAGCAATGGTGCTCGCAGTGGCTTCAGTAGGTGCTCGATGAGGTAGACGAAGATTTCCAGCCATCAGATAGACACGCGTAACAGCTTGGACTCCTTCCATAGGCTGTGTGAAGCTTTGATGTTCAGCATTCTGAAGACAAAGAGGCTTCTTGGCAGGTTCAGGATATATGGCTTCAACTGACATATCAACCTCTGGTAGAAAAATCACAAGATTGCGAGCAGAAGGTTGATAGTTGACAGCAGAGTGTCGCTTGATGAGGCGCATGACCCATGGAGCATAGAATTTCAGTCCGAAGAGGTCAGATCCAGATGCAGCCAGTTGCCTGATGAACAAATCTTGCGCATTGAAGCTAATGCCATTAAGGATGTAAAAGACCAATGTCTTCATGGCTCCTTCGAGTTTTGCAGCTGATGAATGTCCTTTGATAGGCCATAGAGTCCGCCTGATAATATGATATATTGTGCGTGGCAGATACTCAAGATCTTGAACAAAGAACTCCTTTAGATATTCAGCATCACATGGCAAAGGCTTCATCATGCTCAACATCTGGCTCATATGGGGTTTAGGCTTATGGAAGATGCTCTCCAATGCATTGCGGTGGTTTTGACAACCAGGTTCATAGAGCTCTCCGGGAGTGGATAGACCTGTAAGCTCAAGGATGTCAAGAGCTTTGGCTTCATGATGAGCATTTCCTGTCATCCACTCGAGAAGGTGGAATACAGTAGGTTTAACACCAATATAAATAAAGAATGATTTCATTACAGTACCTTAAAGTTGTGGTTTGCTTTCTTGCACTAACAGAGCTCATGAGATTTTCTGTTGAGTTTTGTGGTGTGAAGTTTTCAAGTTTTAGGTAAAGATTTGATGGATTATGGAATAAGGAGTGGCAAGAGCCTAAGCTTGGGGATTCCCAAGGCACCCCAAGGTAAATTCAAGGACAACCAAAATCCTAAGCTTGGGTATGCCCCGGAAGGCATCCCCTCTTTCATCTTCGTCCATCGGTAACTTTACTTGGAGTTATATTTTTATTCACCACATGATATGTGTTTTGCTTGGAGCGTCTTGTATGATTTGATTCTTTGCTTTTTAGTTTACCACAATCATCCTTGCTGTACACACCTTTTGGGAGAGACACACATGATTCAGAATTTATTAGGATACTCTATGTGCTTCACTTATATCTTTTGAGCTAGATAATTGCTCTAGTGCTTCACTTATATCTTTTTAGAGCACGGCGGTGGTTTTATTTTGTAGAAATTATTGATCTCTCATGTTTTACTTATATTATTTTGAGAGTCTTTTAGAACAACATGGTATTTGCTTTGGTTATAAAATTAGTCCTAATATGATGGGCATCCAAGTTGGGTATAATAAAAACTATCATATATAGTGCATTGAACGCTATGATCAATTTGATGCTTGATGATTGTTTTGAGATATGAGGATGGTAATATTAGAGTCATGCTAGTTGGGTAGTTGTGAATTTGAGGAACACTTGTGTTAAAGTTTGTGATTCCCGTAGCATGCACGTATGGTGAACCGTTATGTGATGAAGTTGGAGCATGATTTATTTATTGATTGTCTTCCTTATGTGTGGAGGTAGGGATCGCGCGATGGTTAACTCAAACCAACCCTTCCCCTAGGAGCATGCGTGTAGTACTTTGTTTTGATAACTTGTAGATTTTTGCAATAAGTATATGAGTTCTTTATGACTAATGTTGAGTCCATGGATTATACGCACTCTCACCCTTCCACCATTGCTAGCCTCTCTTGTGCCGCGCAACTTTCGCCGGTACCATACACCCACCATATACCTTCCTCAAAACAGCCACCATACCTACCTATTATGGCATTTCCATAGCCATTCCGAGATATATTCCCATGCAATTTTCCACCGTTCCGTTTATTATGACACCCTCCATCATTGTCACATTGCTTTTGCATGATCATATAGCTGACATTGTATTTGTGGCAAAGCCACCTTTATAATTCTTTCATACATGTCACTCTTGATTCATCCTGGTACACCGCCGGAGGCATTCACATAGAGTCAAGTTTTTTCTAAGTATTGAGTTGTAATTAAATAAAAGTGTGATGATCTTCATTATTAGAGCATTGTCCCAAGTGAGGAAAGGATGATGGAGACTATGATTCCCCCACAAGTCGGGATGAGACTCCGGACTTTATGAAAATAAAAGAGGCCAAAGAAGCCCAAATAAAAAACAGGCCAAAGAAGCCCACCAAAATAAATAAAAATGAGAAAAAAGAGAGAAGGGACAATGTTACTATCCTTTTTCCACACTTGTGCTTCAAAGTAGCACCACGATCTTTATGATAGAGAGTCTCCTATGTTGTCACTTTCATATACTAGTGGGAATTTTTCATTATAGAATTTGGCTTGTATATTCCAATGATGGGCTTCCTCAAAATGCCTTAGGTCTTCGTGAGCAAGCAAGTTGGATGCACACCCACTTAGTTTCTTTTTGAGCTTTCATACACTTATAACTCTAGTGCATCCATTGCATGGCAATCCCTACTCACTCACATTGATATCTATTAATGGGCATCTCCATAGCCCATTGATACGCCTAGTTGATGTGAGACTATCTTCTCCTTTTTATCTTCTCCACAACCACCATCCTATTCCACACATAGTGCTATTTCCATGGCTCACGCTCATGTATTGCGTGAAGATTGAAAAAGTTTGAAAATACTAAAGTATGAAACAATTTCTTGGCTAAAACCGGGGTTGTGCATTATTTAAATATTTTGTGTGATGAATATAGAGCATAGCCAGACTATATGATTTTGTAGGGATAACTTTCTTTGGCCATGTTATTTTGAGAAGACATGATTACTTTGTTAGTATGCTTGAAGTATTACTATTTTTATGTTAATATGAACTTTTATCTTGAATCATTTGGATCTGAACATTCATGCCACAATAAAGAAAATTACATGGAGAAATATTCTAGGTAGCATTCCGCATCAAAAATTCTGTTTTTATCATTTACCTACTCGCGGACGAGCAGGAATTAAGCTTGGGGATGCTTGGTACATCTCCAACTTATCTATAATTTTTGATTGTTCCATGCTATTACATTACCCGTTTTGGATGTTTATGGGCTTTACTATACACTTTTATATCATTTTTGGGACTAACCTATTAACCGGAGGCCCAGCCCAAATTGCTGTTTTTTTGCCTATTTCAGTGTTTCGCAGAAAAGGAATATCAGACGGAGTCCAAACAGAATGAAACCTTTGGGAGAGTTATTTTCGGAACAAATGCAATCCAGGAGACTTAGAGTGGACGTCAAGAAGCAGCCGAGGTAGCCATGAGGCAGGGAGGCGCGCCCTAGGGGGTGGGCACGCCCCCACCCTCGTGGGCACCTTGTGGCTCCCCTGACCGACTTCTTTCGCCTATATATATCAACATACCCTAAAAACATCCAGGAGCACCACGAAACCCTATTTCCACCTCCACAACCTTCTGTACCCGTGAGATCCCATCTTGGAGCCTTTTCCGGCGCTCCGCCGGAGGGGTAATCGATCACGGAGGGCTTCTACATCAACACTACAGCCTCTCCGATGAGTTGTGAGTAGTTTACCACAGACCTTCGGGTCCATAGTTATTAGCTAGATGGCTTCTCATCTCTCTTTGAACAGACCTTCAGGTCCATAGTTATTAGCTAGATGGCTTCTCATCTCTCTTTGAATCTCAATACAAAGTTCTCCGGTGACAGTGACAACTGTCGGAGTAATGGGCCATGGGTAGGCTAACCCGAAGCCCAAATCCTTTCAAGACATCGGGGCCGGCTGCGCCCCTGAAGACACCAAGATGAAGGGCCGTCTTCTGGACGCCGGTTGGAGGAACAGCCGGTTGCCCATAAACGGCCGAGTCCTAGAGGGGAGGTCAGGACGAGCCGACTCCTACCTGGCGGCTTCTAGGGAAGCCGGCCCACGACAACAACAAAGCCCATGCCCTCATCTGCGGGGACAGGACAGGGAATGGCTACAGTGTAGCCCATCCCTTCCCCTTTCCAGGGGCTGGCGTGGCCACAATGTGCAGTACCCGCGGAGATCTCCGCCCGGCGCGGCACTGTTGCCATGCCATCCCTGACATCATCACGAGTAGGCGGAGTCCTGCTCCCACGACGGCCTGTCTGTACGGCCCAAGGACGATGGGCCCCACCAGTCAGCGAGAGTCTAGAAGACGGCGAGAGCCCTACCAGTCGGACCCGAGGGAGATTGGCCCCTAGAAGTCGGCCAGCCCCTCCCTCGGGCCCCACGCGCCATTAACCAGACGAGACAGGGAGTGGCTATAGTAATCGCCCACCAGGCGGCGGAGCTGTAGCCATGATCCCCTGACCAAGCCCGCATCATCAAAGACACGACAACAGTGATCAGCTGCCGACAGGACCCGGGAGCGGCGGGTACGGCCTGTCGGCCCCGTACCCAACCAGTCGGCGGGTGAGGGAGTCCTGGATTAGGGGGTATCCGGACAGCCGGACTCCTTTAGCTGGACTGTTGGACTATGTAGATACAAGATTGAAGACTTCGTCTCGTGTCCGGATGGGACTCTCTTGGCGTGGAAGGCAAGCTTGGCGATACGGATATGTAGATCTCCTTCCGTTGCAACCTACTCTGTGTAACCCTAGCCCCCTCCGGTGTCTATATAAACCAGAGGCTTTAGTCCGTAGGACAACAACAAACATACCATAGGCTAGCTTCTAGGGTTTAGCCTCTACGATCTCGTGGTAGATCAACTCTTGTAATACTCATATTCATCAAGATCAATCAAGCAGGAAGTAGGGTATTACCTCCATAGAGAGGGCCCAAACCTGGGTAAACATTGTGTCCCTTGCCTCCTGTTACCATCCGCCTTAGATGCACAGTTCGGTACCCCCTACCCGAGATCCACCAGTTTTGACGACATTGGTGCTTTCATTGAGAGTTCCACTATGTCGTCGCTGCAAGGTTCGATGGCCCCTTCGATCATCGACAACGATGCGGTCCAGGGTGAGGTTTTCCTCCCCGGACAGATCTTCGTGTTCGGCGGCTTCGCACTGTGGGCCAACTCATTTGGCCATCTGGAGCAGATCGAGAGCTACACCCCTGGCCATCAGGTCAGGTTTGGAAACATGAATTACACTGCCAATATCCGCGGAGACTTGATCTTCGATGGATTCGGGCCCATGCCAGGTGTACCGCACGATCACGACAAGCACGATATAGCTCTGCCGTCGGATGGTGTTCGGGAGATCACGCCAGCAACTACTCCGGCCTCTAGTCCGGAGCAGATCGCGCCATCCGAGGACGGGAGGATAGACTCCACCATGGAGGCCGTGCCCTCAGTGGCGATAGAGCCGAATATCGACCTTACCCTTCATGAGAGCCATGTCACCGAACTGCTGGACTCGTCCTCGGCCACGGACTCCGTACCACTCGCGCCCATACCTATCGAATCCGATTGGGCGCCGATCATGGAGTCCACCTCCGCAGATATCTTTCAGCACTCGCCCTTCGGCGACATACTGAACTCATTGAAATCTCTCTCCCTGTCCGAAGAACCTTGGCCGAACTATGTCCGGCTAGAGTGGGATGCGGACGACGAAGAAATTCAATCCCCACCCACCACCCACTTAGTAGCCACTGTCGACGATTTAACCGACATGCTCGACTTCGACTTCAAAGACATCGATGGTATGGACACCGATGCCGGAGGCGAACAGGAACCACTGCCCACAGGGCACTAGACCGCCACCTCATCATACGATATATACATGGTGGACACACCCAAAGAAGGCAATGGCGACAAGACAACGGAGGACGACCCCTCCAAGAAGCAACCCCAGCGCCAACGTCAGTGGTGCCGCTCTAAGTCTCACCACAGCAAAAGTGGTGATACCGGCACAAGAGATAATAGTACTCCAAACAGTGCCGAAGATGATGACAATCCCCTCCAGAACGATCAAGAGCCGGAGGATGAACAAGCCAGCCCTCCTAAGAGAGCGACAGAGGGAGAAACGGAGGACGACAACTATATGCCTCCCTCCAAAGATGAAGTGAGCCTCGACGACGAAGAATTTGTCGTGCCTGAGGATCCTGTCGAGCAGGAGCGCTTTAAGCGCCGGCTTATTGCCACAACAAACAGCCCGAGGAAAAAGCAGCAACAGCTTCGAGCTGATCAGGATCTGCTAGCAGATAGATGGACTGAAGTCCTTGCGGCTGAGGAGTACGAACTCAAACGCCCTTCCAGAGGTCACCCCCACTACAAAAAAATAAACTTCCGTGATGATACGTGTTTGTCATATTAGGTCACGTTTTTTGTCATGCATGTACATCCATGACAAATTTATGACAGAATCAAGATAGTCATACCTGTGTTGTCATAGAAGTGTTCCATGACATTACCAAAATTATCATCACGGAAGTGTCCACTTCCATGATGATACATCACGCGTCACAGAAGTGCTTTCGTCAAGGGTGACCGACACGTGGCATCCACCGTAACGGAACGCCGTTAAGCTATCGGGTCGGATTTTGGATCCGATAACCCTTTAACAGCCATGACCTATACCAATTTTCCACGTGTAAAATTCTCATTGGCCTTTAGTTGGGCTGGCCCATTATGGTCCGCAAAATCTTGTTGGCCTTTAGCTGGACCAGCCCAAAAGTGGCCCACAAAGTTTTAATGGGCCGGCCCAACCGAAGGCCCATAAGATTTAACGGACCATAATAAGCCGGCCCAGCTAAAGGCCCACAAAATTTAGCGGACCATAATGGGCCAGCCCAGCTAAAGGCCCACAAGATTTTGCGGACCACAATGGGCCGGCCCAGCTAAAGGCCCACAAGATTCTGCAGACCATAATGGGCCGGCCCAGCTAAAGGCCCAACATTCTCTGTCAAATCTGCCCGTCAACGGCCTGGTCTAAACTTGTCATCAATGCGGCCCATGGTCACTTCTGGCCTGTTAACAGTCCGCTAAGTAATTGGGACGAATTACGGCCCGGTGTATTTCCGGCCTGTTAAAGGTCCGGCTTCATTTGGGCCCATTTACAGGCCATCAAACTTTCGGCCCATAAATGACCGTGAAGGATTTGGATCATATTCGGCCATGTCTGTCATTCGTCCTGTTAGAGGCCCACTGAAGATTTGGGCCACTTTCGGCCTTTTGTCATTTTTGGCCTGTTAACGCCGGACATAAACCATGGGCCATATGTGGCCCAACGTCATATCGGGCCCATTAACGGCCCATATAAAAATGACGATAATCTAGCCCGACCGAAGTTCCGGCCTGTTAAAGGCCCGTGTATTAGGTCGACGCATTTACGGCCCGTCCGAATTTTGGCCTGTCAAATATCCGCATCGTAAATGGGCCACCATTTCGGCCTGCTAAGTCCAGTGGGTTATTTGGCACAATCAGGGCCCAATCTCACTTTCGGTTTATTAAAGGCCCATGTTTTTTATGGGCTCAAGATATTTACACCTGTAAACGGCCTATTTTTACTGAGGGCCCAAATTATGTTTAGGCCTATTAAAGGCCCACTATGGGCACAGGCCTACCAGAAAAATTTGAAAGCTTATGCTAATTTAAGCCCAGATATTTTTAGTGGGCTACATGCCAATTTTGGCCCGTAATCGTTTTTAGCCCAATTGGAATGGGCCCGACGAATGTTGGCATGTTGGACTCCTACGAAGCTTTTGGCCGAATACATTACTAAGATAAACCTACACTATACAAAAATAACGTCGTAATTACTGCAGCCTGTGGCAGCATCATAAATGTTGTATCACAACAAAATAAATTCCAATCATACAACAAAAGGCCTGTTGGCATAAAGTTTACAGTCCTTCCAGATAAAAGCACCATCAGATGTATAGAAGCACAGATCATTTGACCTGCGTGCTAATGTTTCAGGCTGTAGAATCTGATGGAGCAGCACGATCTCCACCTTTTTTCCGCCATTTCTCTTCAACAACGAAGCGAATGTCTGATAGTCTGGTTTCAAAACCATTCATATCTTGATGACATTTCTCAACCACTATTCTTGTTTCCGAAACAACGTCCATTAGGGATTGGACTTGTGTCTGGAGCATAGATATATCACTCTATCTAGCAGGAAGATTTTGTTCAGTAGGCGATTTGGATGAGGTTACCTTGACAACCAACCCAGAATTATGCAAGAAGGTGCTTTTTGCACTGTTAGTGGAGAGATACTGACGCACTGCAGCAAGAGGTGACATTGTGCCTGTAGTAGCCTCGTCACCTTCAGGTGGTTGTGGCTATTCAATCATTTGTTCCATAGCTTGCTGAAAGTTTGAACTTGTAGATTAGTGTACCGGATAAGTTACTAATGAGACAAAAACAAACAAAGTAGGTTAAAAGTTTATACATAACTTATTTTGGTGAACTATTGTAATACATTAGCATGTATTGTAGTGCCAACTACATAATAAAATCACTTTCGGAACATATGTCCATGTAGCATGCCTACTGTATTGTCTATTTCCTCACATTCGTTGACATCTAAGGATAAAGAGACATGGTTTAAAGTAGGATGAACATAGTATGACATCATTCATATCATGGGCAAACAGATATAAAACAAACAGGCTATTTTATCATTGTGTGCGCACGTGAACATAACAACTAGATTACAGATCAAGACCAAAAGAATATCCTTCATCTCTTTTAAACCATGTAAGGTGAAATGATACGTTAAGACAATTGTGTATAAAAGTGAACAGAGTAACTGACATTGGCTGCAAACCAAGTAGTTAAATGAACACATCACAGTACCAATCAGTTCAAGGCAGGAGGAGTAAGGACTTACAACAGCAGCTTGAACTAGTGTGCTCATGCCCTTCATCTTACTGGTGTGGCAATCCTTGAAGATTTGCACTGCATTCGGTTCAGGTTCTTTTTGGTCCGCACGGGCTTTCCCCTGTATTTGGAATAAGTCAATATAGATACGATAATATGGCACAGAAAAAGAAGGAAGTAGCAGCTATTTACAAAAGCCTTGCAGTGTGCAATATAGCTATGAGATCCTGTTGTCTGTTGGAATTTCACTTTAGAACGGTTGGTTTTGTTCTTCAAACAGTTAGCCTAGAAGAAGATACACTTGTAAGGCACATACATAAATACAAGTTCAATATGTGGTCTGATCAAATACATATAGCCTACCTGATACTTTGGATCAGACTAGTGTTTAACAAGGGCTGTCTAGTCTTCATCTGTAATATATTCCACTGGAGATGTTTGGGTGATTTCATTGTTAGCCTTGCCTTCAAAGTGAGATTTTCTAAGGTGGTACCGATACTGTCACAGAGCAGACTGAAAAACATGAGTGCATGCTTGTTTAGTTGCATCATCTTTCGTATCCAACTTGAACCTCATCTGTTGAAAAAAGAATGTGAGTCTTATTAGGAGGAAGCTAGAAAGTATGGGACAGAGCAAGACAATATTACTAATTGCTATGAATAACATTACTTACGGATAAATGATCAAGGAAGGTGTTAAACTGGGTATTGTCTTTCTCATTCCTGTACTGGATCCACGTCGGGATGATACGTGCATGACACCTAACGGTAACGGCTGCCTCTGATACTAATTTGGCTAACTCTATACCATCATGTGGCTTTTTTAAACCTGCTTAAAAATGGATCTCCATTCTTCCTCCTTTAGATTTTGTTAATCTCTCAAGCATTATCCCTGATGTCTGTTTCCGCTTGCGTTGTGGTGCTAGTTCAATAACGAATATGGAAAGTGGTAGTGCACATCAAACTCTGAGAGTACATATAAAGGAGCATGCAATTGCAACTTGACTCGGTCAGGTACCGTCTTGGTGTTGAAGCTCATGAGGTTCATCTAATCTTTCCAAGTTTTGTTGTGTCAGCAGTGCTTCGGAAGTAGTGTTAGGTGTGAAGGCAGCTTGGGAACTGGCCAGTTCCGGAGCAAACGAACGAGTAACTGGTTTAGATGCTGGTACAGTTGAAGCGGATGCTGCAGCTGGTGGAGCAGGTGATACTGTGTTTGTAGATTTAGCCGGTGGACTTGGACCTTCTACTGCACTATAAGTACCAGCAGAATCTCGACGGCAGAACCTTTTCCGTTTCACCCGACGAGTAACAGCACTCCCTACTATATTATTTTCCTTGCTCTTTTTTGACTTTGCCATGTCAAGTTGTACCCACAACACAAAAGAATATAATCACTCTTAAGAACTCATTGATGCATGATACAGACAAGCAATACTTTGATGTAAGACAACCATATGAGGATGGAGTATGTAAGGAAAACAGGATGGCATGACATATTCACAGCTACGATGTGCAAACTAAGCAGAAGGATTTTCAAGAAAATGGAAGTAATGCAAGCTAGACACCATATGAAAGATGCAACCAATATTACTCTGCCAAGTTAAAAGTGTCTTGTCATAAGTGGCAATTCGAAAAATTAGAAGCAGTACAACATAGAAATCAATGCAAGATGCAACCACTATCAAACTGCCATGTTAAAAGCGTCCAATCATGAGTTACTGATGCGGGATACACAACAGCAGTACTTTGATGTAAGAACATGGTATGATAGATAGATGCAGTGTATTCTAGACACAGAAAGCCATGTCGTATGCACATGTATAACGTATAAACTCAGCAGGTGCAATTTAATCAAAATAGAAGAAATACATGTTAGACAACATATGCAACATGAAACCAATTATCACACTGTCAACTTAGAGCAAGCACCTACGATGGTGGAGTGCGGGAGATGAACTCATCATGTAGACTTGGGACTTCAACTTCATTAGCAGTAGCAGTGGCAAATCTAGAGAGTCTCTGTTTGCGTCGGTGCGGAGTACCACCAACATCCCCTAACTTACTCTTTTCCTTCCTATTTTCTTATATTGCCTTATGAAGTCAAAACCACAAGAAGATGAATAAAATTAGCTCTGCATAACTGGTTGATGCATGATACAGACGAACACTACTTTGATGTAAGGCAAGCGCATGATAGGAGGATGGAATATATATAAAAAAAGACAGCATTTCGTATTCACACGTACGATAGGAGGATGGAATATGTATGAAAAAACAATAAGAGGAAGGCATTTCAACAAAATTAGAAGAAATGAAAGCTAGGCACCATATGAACATGCAACCAATATCACTCTATCAGGTAAAAAGTGTCTCATCGTAAGTGCCATTTCAAGAAATTAGAAGCAGTACAAGCTAGAAGACAATGCAAGATGCAACCTACATCACAGTCCCAAGTTAAATGTATCTTATGGGTAAGTGATTGTTGCAGGTATAAGTTGTAAGCTACGCAGATGCAATTCTACATAATCAAAAGCAATACAAACTAGACATCAAACGGAAAACGCAACCAAGTATAACAGTTCCAAGTAAGAGCAAGCACCTGTGATGGTGGAGTAGGGGAGATGTGCTCATCATGTACACGTATGTTCTAGAAACAGGAACACATGTCATATTCACAGGCATTATGTGTAAAGTAAGCAGATGCAATTCAAGTTAGAAGCAATACAAGCTAGACATCATACGCAACATGCAACCACATATAATAGTGTCAAGTTAGAGCAAGCACCTGTGATGGTGGAGTAGGGGAGATGTGCTCATCATCTACACAGCTACGTTGACTGTCCAGCCTTGTGTTGTCTTGCGAATCTTGTTGGGAGGATGGCGGAGTAGAATCTATAGAGACCCCCTGTTTGAGTTGCTCCGAAGGACCACCATCATCCACTGCCGGACTAATTTCCTTCAGCTGTAATGATTTTGCATTGTGAAGTCAAACCGATAAGAAAAAGGAATAAAATTCGCTCTTCAGAACTCATTCATGCATGATACTGACGAACACTACTCGGATGAAAGGCAAACACATGATGCGAGGATGGAATATGTATGAAAAACAGGATGGTGTGACATATTCACACCTATGATGTGGTAACTAAGCAGAAGGCGTTTCAACAAATTAGAAGCACTGCAAGCTAGACACCATATGAAAGATGCAACCAATATCACTCTGCCAAGTTCAAACTGTATGGTGTTTCAACAAATTAGAAGCAGTATATGCTAGAAATCATATGCAAGACACAACCAATATCACAATGGCAACTTAAAGGTGCCTTATCATAAGTGACTGATGCGGGATATGCAAGAATAGTAGTCTGATGTAGAAACAGGAACACATGTCATATTCACAGGCATTATGTGTAAAGTAAGCAGATGCAATTCAACAAAGTTAGAAGCAATACAAGCTAGACATCATACGCAACATGCAACCACATATAATAGTGCCAAGTTAGAGCAAGCACCTGTGATGGTGGAGTAAGGGAGATGTGCTCATCATCTACACAGCTACCACTACAAAAAAAAGACACATCCGTGACATTTTGGGCTGAACGAAATTTTTTTCTGTCATACATATGACACTTCTATGATGATAATTGTGACAAAACCCGATATCATCATAGATGTGGTGGGCTCCTACTTCTATGACAAAAAATCATGACAGAAAATGGGCTTTTCGTCTTGGGCGGACCGGAGACGCAGCTGCATGACATTCTTTGGGCCGTCCATGGCGGAAAAAACC